>NC_092357.1:26798176-27404330 GCF_963676685.1 Mytilus edulis | reverse complement strand
GCTCATCACATCATGCATATACTGTGTAGTATTCAACTAAGTTGTCTTGTCGATCTGTACATGGAATATATGTGTTATGTCTTTTATGCTTAATATCAGAATCGTGTATGTTTGTTGTGTAAATAAATGTATTTGTCGGATATAAAAATCTCACAGTGCTGATATGTTATGTTTTGTGACATGCCGACTTTAAATAAAGCTTTTAATTTGATTTGACTGAAACAACCGTATGTTTTGCTTGTTTATGTTTCTTTACATATACAGACAATTTGATTTATGTATAAAGTGTAAAACATGAAATCAATTTTTGTTGCCATCTTTGCTAGCCTAATTTGTGTTTGTTTGAAATGTTTAGTCAGCTGTGATGTTTTTTTTTACTATTTCGGCTGTTGGATCCCTATTTTGTTTTTTGTCCATGGATTTGTGAGTTTTGAACAGCGGTATACTACTGTTGCCTTTATTGCTACATTAGCCTATTATGTATGTTTGGTTGCCCAAATAGTTTTGTCAATATAAAAGAATTATAAACAACTGTCATAAATGTGGGAGGTTTAGTTTAATTATAACACCAGATTTAACTCACCATTTTTCTTTAGAAAATGATTGTACAAATCCTGAATTTGACAGTTGTTTTTTCACTCATCGTTGATTGAAAACATTTTATTTCGTCCGTTATTATTGACTGCCTCTTTCTAAATTTGACCTGAAGTTCGTTTTTTTTGTTTTACCATTTGTAAATCTGTCGGAGGAAAACTCAACTGTATTTCAAGTTCCCATTGTCTGTCCAAAATACGACTACATATTTCTTTAACGGCAATTCGTCTTTGAGGGAACGTATTTGTACTTTGCATTTATCAACCTCGCTTCGATATGCAGCATCTAACGGAGGTTTTGGGCGGCGGTAAAACCCTATGCATAGCTTTAAATTGTTCATTATTTTCGGAAACAAACCAACTCATCACAAAGATAAAGATAAACACTAGTTGTGTGCTAGAAAACCTGTATTTGGATTTAATCTACACGAAAGTCAAGACGGAAATTTATGCACATTTAAAACTGGTTTTATCCCATCACGTGGGTGCCAAGCCGTATACAGTCAGGCTATCTGGAACAGAACAGTGCTTCTAACGGAACAGAGAAATGTTCGCGTAGGGTTATTTTCGCGACAAAATGTCTATCGCTGAAAAAAACCCCAGAAATTATACACAATAGAAAATTTTCCGATGTACGACAAACCTTATATCCTTATCCCTTAACTTAGTGAAATTTCACTTGTAGCAATTTCATATTCGTATACACAGATGTGCAAGGTTTTTCGTTCTTCTGGTGATTGCAGAGGTTTCTCAGACTGTCCCAGTAAATTCGACAATTCTTTATGTATACAAATAAAAGGATCAGCAAAAACACACAAGATTTTATACAAGCATAAAGTATTTTTCTATTTTCAAAATTACACAAAATTAATTGTTGAATGAAGTCAAAATGTAAATTATAATATTCTTGAAGAAAATCTGAAAAGAATAATACTTTTCATGCCAAATCTAGTATTATGTAGTCTTACCCCATTTCTTCGTATTTTGTCACAGTGTGCAATTTGATCAATCTAATATTAGGTTACCTCTCTACTTGTATTACAGGTGTGACTTTGTATATTTATCAGTCCTTCAAAATTTCATATCATTATTAATCCTGACCTAAAAAAAACCTGTTTATTAAACTGTTTAGTCATATAAATATATATATATTTTGAAGACATTTTGCAATATTCTAAACTGTGTAATAAGACACAATCGGTAAAAAATGTGCATTACCCGAATACCTTGAAACGCATCGATTTATAGTGTATATATATCGTGACAAATATATAGTTTTGTAAATCACCACTTGTGGTACAATTAACAGACAGTGGACACTACGGAAACGACCATTTAACTAAAAAAAAGGGGGGAGGGTATGGTTTTTCCCTAAAAATAATTATTCTGATCCCCGATTTCATGAAAAAATATTGTGGTCAAGCAAATGAATAAAAAAAAATTCTGAATCCACATTTCCTCCATACCTAGTACCTTATAGTGTTAAATTTTGATAAAAAATAACTTGATTGATAGCGTTGAAAAACTAAAACAAAATTCGGACTCAGAAAAAAACCCATACCCCCCCCCCCCATTATAAGGTTAAATGGTAGCTCCTTTACAATGTTCACGAGTGGTAAACAAAGCAGAGCGAGGAAGTGATTGTTTTTCCAATTATACGACGTTATTACCATACAGTACATTATAAAGGATGGTAAGAAGTCGCAATATATAGCCATTTAAAGGCTTCGGTGGCCGAGTGGTCTTAGTATTCCAACTACAAATGTACTGTATCCCTATCCTGTCAACATTGAGCTTGTGAGGTTGAACTCCGCACGTATCAGCACATTATGAATTCATGTGCAAATATATATAGATTCTACTAATGCATCGAGTGTGATACGATAGTTATCCTCTAGAGACAGTTAAATTTTCAAATTTAAAACTCGAGGCTCGCCGAGCATTTGAAATATTTAAAATTTAACGGTCGGGAGTGAATTAATATCGTATAGCACAAGATTTTGTGGTGGAATCTGTTTCTCAAATGCTTTTTAGACGATTTGTAGACAATCTAAATCCTGCTTTTCGAACGACCTGAAAAAAAGATGTTATATTTCTACGTGACGTCAACAGACATGGTTTCTTTTTTCATGACGCAACCATAGGAATTTCAGAAGAAAGCAAACAAATTTGACGTCATAATCGAATTTAGACCAATAAAGAACTGAGATCAAACAAACCACACGTCGATGAAATAAAACTAGAACACACCCTTGAAAATCGCAGGCATTCATAGAGTGGTTGAAAGTATCTAAACTTTGTAGGATAAATTTTTGTAAAAGATTTTGTGACTGAAGAATTTCAGGAAAGGTAACAAAGTCATAGGTACTTGGGGACCGGATGATATTTTTTTTAAGCTCTCCCCCTTTTTTTCAAAATCGGTTGTTTTTTTTTATTTTCTATTAATTTCAATTATTTTCGCGTTTTTCTGTATACTATGGACATACATATACTATAAATAAAGTGTGTTTGCTATTTGCTATCAATTCCAAATTTTCTATCCACGGCGGTTACTGATATATTATTTCAGAGACAATCATATATTATATTATATAGTATATATATATATATATATATATATATATATATATATATATATATATATGAGTCTGAAAGATTGTGTAACAATACCGATAAATAGATGGAAAACAAAACACTAAAAAGTGTTGAATATCATTGCACAAAGATGGAAAAACTGAACAGATGATATAAATTATACAATAATTGCAAATATTTCGGCTCAACAAATGGCCTTCTTCGGTGACAAAAGTTTTAACAATAATATAATGTATAAGGTGTAAACATAGATCACTAATAATACAGGTAAGTTTTGGTCGATTGATTTTAATCCAAAATCCTGAATATAATAATATAAACACTAGACTGTAAATATAGGTAATGATCCAATACCTATTAAGTTTACTGGTTGGTAGATTCTTATAGACTCTCTCTCTCTCTATATATATATATACAACTTGTCTAAACATCAACCCAACAATGTTAGATCTGTAAATTTGCTTTCGCAAATTTTTGGTTCTTCCCTCGCCGGGATTCGAACCCATGCTACTGTGATATCGTGACACCAAATTGCCTGCACTGCAGCCGTCCCGCTAGACCACACGACCACCTGGGCTCTCAATAAAAGAGCTTTCGCTGGCCATGTGTTACCTTTCCACGTCAGTTTTAATCTAGCGGCGTACTACAGTACATGATATATAAGGCATGAAGATGCTATTGTAACAGATCAGCTAAATTATCTATAGTAAAGGATCCTACAAATTAATGTGAGATACAGTCACAGAAAATAATTATATTCATAAGTACGTCTAAGTCAGTGACAACCCTACAACAGATGTATCCATCGGATCGCCATCAATGATGGTGATACATGGCTGTGTACATAATGTATATACAACTTGTCTAAACTATATATACCTCGTCTAAACATCCACCCAACAATGTTAGATCTGTAATATATATATATATATATATAACTCGTCTAAACATCAATCCAACAATGTTAGATCTGTTAATTTGCTTTCGCAAATTTTTCGTTCTTCCCTCGCCGGGATTCGAACCCATGCTACTGTGATATCGTGACACTAAATCGCCTGCACTGCAGCCGTACCGCTAGACCACACGACCACCTGGGCTATCAAAAACGAGCTTTCGCTGGCCGTGTGTTACCTTTCCTCGTCAGTTTTAATCTAGCGGCGTACTACAGTACATGATATATAAGGCATGAAGATGTTATTGTTACAGATCAGCTAAATTATCTATAGTAAAGGATCCTAAAAAGTAATGTAATATACAGTCACAGAAAATAATTATATTTATAAGTACGTCTGAGTCAGTGACAACTCTACAACAGATGTATCCATCGGATCGACATCAATGATGGTGATACATGGCTGTGTACATAATGTATATACAACTCGTCTAAACATCAACCCAACAATGTTAGATCTGTAAATTCGCTTTCGCAAATTTTTGGTTCTTCCTTCGCCGGGATTCGAACCCATGCTACTGTGATATCGTGAAACCAAATCGCCTGCACTGCAGCCGTCCCGCTAAACCACACGACCACCTGGGCTCTCAAAAAAAGAGCTTTCGCTGGCCGAGTGTTACCTTTCCTCGTCAGTTTTAATCTAGCGGCGTACTACAGTACATGATATATAAGGCATGAAGATGTTATTGTTACAGATCAGCTAAATTATCTATAGTAAAGGATCCTACAAATTAATGTAATATACAGTCGCAGAAAATAATTATATTTATAAGTACGTCTGAGTCAGTGACAACTGTACAACAGATGTATCCATCGGATCGCCATCAATGAAGGTGATACATGGCTGTGTACATAATGTTTATACAACTCGTCTGTACATCAACCCAACAATGTTAGATCTGTAAATTCGCTTTCGCAAATTTTTGGCCACGCGACCACCTGGGCTCTCAAAAAAGAGCTTTCGCTGGCCGTGTGTTACCTTTCCTCGTCAGTTTTAATCTAGCGGCGTACTACAGTACATGATATATAAGGCATGAAGATGTTATTGTTACAGATCAGCTAAATTATCTATAGTAAAGGATCCTACAAATTAATGTAATATACAGTCACAGAAAATAGTTATATTTATAAGTACGTCTGAGTCAGTGACAACTCTACAACAGAGGTATCCATCAGATCGCCATCAATGATGGTGATACATGGCTGTGTACATAATGTATATACAACTCGTCTAAACATCAACCCAACAATGTTAGATCTGTAAATTCGTGTTCGCAAATTTTTGGTTCTTCTTCGCCGGGATTCGAACCCATGCTATTGTGATATCGTGACACCAAATCGCCTGCACTACAGCCGTCCCGCTAGACCACACGACCACCTGGGCTCTCAAAAAAATAGCTTTCGCTGGCCGTGTGTTACCTTTCCTCGTCAGTTTTAATCTAGGGGCGTACTACAGTACATGATATATAAGGCATGAAGATGTTATTGTTACAGATCAGCTAAATTATCTATAGTAAAGGATCCTACAAATTAATGTAATATACAGTCACAAAAAATAATTATATTTATAAGTACGTCTGAGTCAATAACAACTCTACAACAGATGTATCAATCGGATCGCCATCAATGATGGTGATACATGGCTGTGTACATAATGTATATACAACTCGTCTAAACATCAACCCAACAATGTTAGATCTGTAAATTTACTTTCGCAAATTTTTGGTTCTTCCCTCGCCGGGATTCGAACCCATGCTACTGTGATATCGTGACACCAAATTGCCTGCACTGCAGCCGTCCCGCTAGACCACAGGACCACCTAGGCTCTCAAAAAAAGAGCTTTCGCTGACCGTGTGTTACCTTTCCTCGTCAGTTTTAATCTAGCGGCGTACTACAGTACATGATATATAAGGCATGAAGATGTTATTGTTACAGATCAGCTAAATTATCTATAGTGAAGGATCCTAAAAATTAATGTAATATACAGTCACAGAAAAAAATCATATTTATAAGTACGTCTGAGTCAGTGACAACTCTACAACAGATGTATCAATCGGATCGCCATAAATGATGGTGATACATGGCTGTGTACATAATTTATATACAACTCGTCTAAACATCAACCCAACAATGTTAGATCTGTAAATTCGCTTTTGCAAATTTTTGGTTCTTCCCTCGCCGGGATTCGAACCCATGCTATTGTGATATCGTGACACCAAATCGCCTGCACTACAGCCGTCCCGCTAGACCACACGACCACCTGGGCTCTCAAAAAAAGAGCTTTCGCTGGCCGTGTGTTACCTTTCCTCGTCAGTTTTAATCTAGCGGCGTACTACAGTACATGATATATAAGGCATGAAGATGTTATTGTTACAGATCAGCTAAATTATCTATAGTAAAGGATCCTACAAATTAATGTAATATACAGTCACAGAAAATAATTATATTTATAAGTACGTCTGAGTCAGTGACAACTCTACACCAGATGTATCCATCCGATCGCCATCAACGATGGTGATACATGGCTGTGTACATAATGTATATACAACTCGTCTAAACATCAACCCAACAATGTTAGATCTGTAAATTTGCTTTCGCAAATTTTTGGTTCTTCCCTCGCCGGGATTCGAACCCATGCTACTGTGATATCGTGACACCAAATTGCCTGCACTGCAGCCGTCCCGCTAGACCACAGGACCACCTAGGCTCTCAAAAAAAGAGCTTTCGCTGACCGTGTGTTACCTTTCCTCGTCAGTTTTAATCTAGCGGCGTACTACAGTACATGATATATAAGGCATGAAGATGTTATTGTTACAGATCAGCTAAATTATCTATAGTAAAGGATCCTAAAAATTAATGTAATATACAGTCACAGAAAATAATTATATTTATAAGTACGTCTGAGTCAGTGACAACTCTACAACAGATGTATCCATCGGATCGCCATAAATGATGGTGATACATGGCTGTGTACATAATTTATATACAACTCGTCTAAACATCAACCCAACAATGTTAGATCTGTAAATTCGCTTTTGCAAATTTTTGGTTCTTCCCTCGCCGGGATTCGAACCCATGCTACTGTGATATCGTGACACCAAATTGCCTGCACTGCAGCCGTCCCACTAGACCACACGACCACCTGGGCTCTCAAAAAAAGAGCTTTCGCTTGCCGTGTGTTACCTTTCCTCGTCAGTTTTAATCTAGCGGCGTACTACAGTACATGATATATAAGGCATGAAGATGCTATTGTTACAGATCAGCTAAATTATCTATAGTAAAGGATCCTACAAATTAATGTAATATACAGTCACAAAAAATAATTATATTTATAAGTACGTCTGAGTCAATAACAACTCTACAACAGATGTATCAATCGGATCGCCATCAATGATGGTGATACATGGCTGTGTACATAATGTATATACAACTCGTCTAAACATCAACCCAACAATGTTAGATCTGTAAATTCGCTTTCGCGAATTTTTGGTTCTTCCCTCGCCGGGATTCGAACCCATGCTACTGTGATATCGTGACACCAAATTGCCTGCACTGCAGCTGTCCCACTAGACCACACGACCACCTGGGCTCTCAAAAAAAGAGCTTTCGCTGGCCGTCTGTTACCTTTCCTCGTCAGTTTTAATCTAGCGGCGTACTACAGTACATGATATATAAGGCATGAAGATGCTATTGTTACAGATCAGCTAAATTATCTATAGTAAATGATCCTACAAATTAATGTAATACACAGTCACAGAAAATAATTATATTTATAAGTACGTCTGAGTCAGTGACAACTCTACAACAGATGTATCCATCGGATCGCCATCAATGATGGTGATACATGGCTGTGTACATAATGTATATACAACTCGTCTAAACATCAACCCAACAATGTTAGATCTGTAAATTATATATATATATATATATCGTAATAGCAGTGTTGTACCAAAAATCCACGAGGAAAAATGACAAATGGCGATTTTTTGTTGTTGTAAATCATCAAAGCAGAAATTATATGTCAATTTTAGAAATTATTAACAACTTTTAAATGTTTTAAATTTTGCTAATGGTTAATCTATTTTTAAAATGTTTGAGGAAATATTATGAAAGTTGTAAATATTACATTCCTTAAAAACATTTATTTTAAAGATATAACAACAGTATGTATACATGTATACACTGAAATTAATAAATGTTAAATACAAATTTCGGTCACAGAAACCCGTTATAAAGGTACAGGTCACATGTAATATACTTTTTAAAAGAACATTCCGTACTACATATTTGTATTAAATATTGAATATTACACTTAACGTTTCTTAAAAGAGACGAGAATCTCTTATCAACTTATATACAAAAAAAGAAGAGAAAGCAAAGAAATGATTGTATAATCTTAAAAGCATGTGTTAATCTAGGGAGAGATCATTGAAAGGTATGTGTGGTAACTTCCTCAATTATTTATAGTTGATGAATTTGAAACAAAATTTTTGCTGACTGAAATCATGTCCTGGCGTTGTCTCCAAATCGTTTTTATTTAATTTTATTTTTCGAGAATACAAAATGTAAAATATAAGATCGAAAGTTTTTGTTGATTTCCCATTTTACCTATATGATGTCATTAATAAGGACAGACTTGAAAATCTTGCAGTATCATCATCTATTCATTGTGTATAGCGGTAGATATCCCTCGATTGTTTTTTTTGGAATTGGGGTGGGGGGGGGGGATAAATCAACGTTACCACATTGTTAATAACAATGTTGTCATCAAGCATTTTAATATTAATAACAATGTTGTCATCAAGCATATTAATATTAGAACATGATTTTATATACATTGGAAATGATCAAGATTTTTGTGAATGGAAACAAATAAACATTCTTATCATCTTATCAAATAGTTTTATGGCTAAGAGTTGATTTAATTGGCTTCATCTTTGAGTCTGCCGTTACAGTCTCGAAATGGTAACATCCTCGTTTCATGAAAGAAAGCGTTATCACACCGTGACATCCAAAATGACTGCATAAACGTGTATTGATAAGAGAAGATTGCATTGGAAATAAACACATTTATTCTAAAACCAGTTGTTGGCATGATACGGGTCATGTTCTTCCCATATATTTTATGATGACATGATACTAAATCCCTAACAGGAGGGATTGTGCTTGATTTTCATATGACATAAGGGAGCAACCATTTAACTTTTATTATTATCTATTAATCAAATTATTTTTTCTACATTTAACATTATAAGGTATGGTATTGTCATCTGCTTGATCAGAATATTTTTTTCATCACATTGGGATCAGAATATTTTTTTTAAGGAAAAAACCATAAACCTCCACTCCCTTGTAGTTACATGGTTCCCTAATCTTTCAATCAGTTTAATTGAGGTTTGGAGCTGGCTTGTCAGTAACTGCTAGTAGTCCTTTGTTAATTTATTTATCATTATCATTTTGCTAAGTTTCTTTTGTTATCCTTTCTGACATCGGACTCGGATTTCTTTTAAACTGAGTTTTACTGTTCGTATTGCTGTGTGTTTGTTTATTCTACATTGGCTTGAGGTATAGGGAAGGGTTGATATCTCATGTATTTTGGCGCCTGTACTAAGTCAGTAGCCTATGGCCTTTGTGAGTCTTGTATACTTTTAATTTTAGTTCATTTATATGTTTTGGAGTTAAGTGTGACGTTTTTTATCACTGAACTGTCTAAAGCCTGCGGGATTTTCTCGCTGTGCTGGAGACCCATTGGTGGCCTTCGGCTGTTTTCTGCCTTTTGGCCGGGTTGTCGTGTCTTTGACACATTCCCCGTTTCCATTCTCAATTTAATTGATATCTCCACCGTTATCCACATACTAATTACCATCTTAATTTATTTAGGTTTACAAAGTGGGTGATGAATGCATGATAGAGGACGCTTTCCTTGTAGACGCAACCAGTCTCTAGTTTGGAACGCTTATTCTGAAAAGCATCGAAAACAATTGCAAGGGATTACACAATATATATTAACATGGGACATACATTGCTACAATATTCGTTCAAGAATACATTGCAAGACATTTAAAGAAGAACGCAGAGATAGACAAATGGCAGGATAAATGGTCATACAAACACTGGTATATCATATT
Source organism: Mytilus edulis (assembly GCF_963676685.1). Classification (NCBI taxonomy): domain Eukaryota; kingdom Metazoa; phylum Mollusca; class Bivalvia; order Mytilida; family Mytilidae; genus Mytilus; species Mytilus edulis. The sequence goes on along the minus strand of NC_092357.1, from coordinate 27,394,062 downwards.
GCTTCCGCCATCGAAGGGCGTAAAATGAAGTGCATACATGATTACTCTTATTCAATAAAAAGCACATCTATGTCGAAAAGAAAGGCAAAAGATGCCAAAGGGATATTCAAACTCATTAGTCGAAAAGAATTGACAACACCATGCATGCAAAAACTGAAAAACGACCAAGAGACAAACAACCGTGCACAAAACACAACATAGAAAACTAAACCGAGGTGATCTTAGTTGCATCGTAAAGATACGCAGATTCTGCTCAAAATGTGACAACCGTCATGTTGCCCCTATCAGACAATATTCTACCACAGCTAATGTGATGGTGAGACATATTAATGATGACTGTAGGTGTTAGTAATTTCAAATGAAGTCATTTGATACAGATGAAACACGTTTACTTACATACAATAACTCATATGTATATTTTCGATACATGTGTACCAAACGCATAATACTAATTAACAAAAAGTATAGACTATTGAAATAAGCATATCATATGTTGTATGGTCACTAATTGTTGCCCTATGATATGTGGTTGTGTCTTAATTCACATTTTACAAATCAGAAATGTGAAATTAAAATTAGGCGTGTGTTGTCATATTGAATGCCAAAGTGGATCATTGTAGATATTTTTCAAAATCAATGATTGAAAGGAGACCGGAGCTTCTTGAAATACATACAATGGTAGCTGCCAAATTTATATGTAAAAAATTAAACGCAAATATAAAATATAGACAAAATATTGTCTGAAGCCCCAGTCCCACTAGACCACGATCTAAAATAAATTCAGAGCGTGGTGAGCTCGCAGTATGAGCGGCATGATCATGTAAAGTTTCTTTTCAATCACGTTGCTACTACGTCCTCATTACGCTTCTACAACGATATCGCTACGATTTTACAACGTTCTCACCACGCTTATTCTGTGACCTCGCTACGATTATCACGATCTTTCTACGCTCATCCCGTCCTCACTACGACCATACGACGATTTATTGCAACACGATCTTACCACGCTTCTACTGCGATAATAGCACGCTCATGCCGCGACCATACTACGATCATACCATGTTCATACCGCGATCTTACTACGCTCCCAGCAATTACGTTAACATCGTTTTCTCATTGATACGTAGTCAGTCATGCAACCAAAATCTAAGTAAGGGTAAGGATAGAGGTAGAGTCAGGGGGAAGATCTGGTAGTAACGAATCATGATACAGAAGATTTATGTCGGACCGACCTAAATCACAACTTATTGGTGTTCCATCAAGATCAAATGACGATGCTTTAGTGATCGATAGTAGGGATGACAAAGATGTGTCAAGAATGGTTGAGTCGTTGGAGATAAAGGACAAGAGGTCCAAATTACATACAGACAAAAAACAGCTGGAGAGCTTTTGTAAATTTTATATGACAATGACAATGAGCATGAAGATCGTAGTATGAACGTAGTCGGGTCGTAAGAACAGCGTGGTGAGGATGACATGGGCGTGCCAAAATCGTACTGTGGTCGTGAACAGCGTGGTATAAAGGTGGAATAGTGGTAGTGGAAGCGTATTTGGGTCGCGGTAAGAACGTGTTGGTCGTAGTGAGGTCGTAGTAAAGTCGTTGTGAGAACGTAGCGCAGTATCCCCGACTAGAATCGCGCTTTCGCTACGCTGTCGCTACGATGGTACAACGACCTTTGTAATCATACCACGACCTTACTGCGCTCTCACATGGCTTCTACTACGACTTGATTTCGCCACGACCGCATTACGATTGTTTTGATCATGTTCATATTCAAAGTTGGCCACGCTCATCACGATCATGAAGACCTCACCTCGACCGCACTACGACCTAACTGCGATCTGCACGATCGAACTACGATCGTCAAAATTTTCATTTTTTTCAATGATCGTAATGCGATCGTGGCCTAGTGGGACTGCTGTATTACGAAATCGGAAGGATATTGCATGAAACATGTGTAATTGAATTGTATATTTTAACATGTATGAAACATTTCTATCGACCCAAATAGACATAATCTTGAAATATGACACTTTAATGTGGCTTTTTTTTTATTTCAGCGGAGGAATATTTTTACATGACACTGCAAATTAATATATACGCACTTTGAGAATATTCCTTTCCCTTTATGAGCAGTTTGAATAAATAATAGTTATCAAAAGTACCAGGATTATAATTTTATACGCCAGACGCGCGTTTCGTCTACATAAGACTCATCAGTGACGCTCAGATCAAAATAGTTAAAAAAGCCAAATAAATACAAAGTTGAAGAGCATTAATAAACTCATCATAGATACCAGGACTAAATTTAGTATATACGCCAGACGCGCGTTTCGTCTACAAAATAAGTATTGAGATAAATTGCATGTTACATGAGTAATCAATTTTTTTCATCCTTTTAATGTAATTATATTTCCTACATAAAATCACTTTGAAATTATCCTTCTGTTTATATCTACACATGATCGCGAATTGTGAGATTCAATTGCATTATACGTTGTAGCGATTGAACTAGCATAAACCATGTAAGTCTTTGATACACTTTTGTTTGTGTCGGTTGGTGTTCTCTTTGAGCTAGCTTTCAGGAACTGTAAGTACTCTCAAACAATGTCAAATCAGTACTTTGTATCTTCAGTCTTTAAGATAGTTGTTTTTTCTTTATGTTTATCTAATGGGTTAACTTTTTTTCGGATGATATGTATGGTTCATCATTATGCTTTTGCATCACTGTACCATGAAGGGGGTAGGCTGGAGTGTGCGCCTGCAAAAAATGTTTTACTCCGCCCCAATCGGTATGTACCTGTCCCGTCTTAGGAGCGTGTAGTTCAGTGGTTGTTGTTTGTTTGTGTGTAATATTTTCTTTTTGTTTATTTTTTTTTACATAACTTGGGCCGTTGGTGTTTCTACATTGAATTTATTCTAGTTTGTCATGTTAGGGCATTTAATGACTTGCTGCACAATATGGGTGTGACTTATTGTTGATGGACGAGTGGTGATCTATGGTTGCTAGCTTCTACGTCATTTGGTCTCGGGTGGAAAGTTTTCTCATTGGAAATAATACCACACCTTCATATTTATTTACGATGAATTTAATAGATATATTTCAACAAAGTTTGTTTCGACTATCATCGTGTGCAGAACAAGCAATATGTATTTTAAAAAGTGATTGCACCTCAATATTTTACTCATTCAAGATGGCAGACTTGTAAAGTTCATATAAATAGGAAAGTAAATTTACCATTTTATTATTCATTGTTAAAAAAAATTCCTTTAAAATAATGAAAACAATCTAGATTTGAAATAATAAAGTTCCCCTCCGCATACAATCACACAAAAAGTGTTAATAAATAGAAAGCATACAAATAAGTCTTTGTCTTGATTTTGTTCAGAATGCAGGTTTTATAAAAACCTATATTTCAAATGTTCTTTTTTACCCATGTTTATATGAAATGCACCATAAAATTTCTATAACGTGAGATATCTCCACGATCTGCAGTGCATTTCTTTGTCACTTTTTAATCAATTTCCTTCCAAGAACATGGCGCACGATAGAAACTGCTATTCATTTGATGACGGGCGTTTTACATTTATGATATGTTAACCCTTTGGAAGAACCTGTGATCACGACCGCTTGTTTGGTGAGATCTGTGTTACTTAATCTCCTGTTATTTTTCCATGTTATATTTTAAAGACTGATTGTTTTTTGTCGTTTGTCGTTTTTATTTTCATTGCCATACCATTGTCAATTTGTGATCGACTAATGAGTTTATTCCTGTATATCTTTCAACCTTTGGTCAAATAACAAAATAAAATATGTTTAGGCATTATTCATGTTAATCACTTTCCTTTAAAATTGCATGATTGCTATATGGGCACTTCACTTGAATAAAACCTGTAATGATGTCGTTTTGAACCTAATAAAGTTTTCAGTGTATTCATGTGCATTAAATGAGAATCCGTCTTTTTTTTTTGATCGAAACATCTTTAAATTAAATATCAAGAACACTAATGGATTAGCAAAACTGTTCAATGGTACAAATGTATACAACACATTGTATACCAATCCGGTTTTTATATTTCCATAAAACTGTAAATATGCATCAACAAATATCGGCGTCCAACATAATATATACACTGAAAAAAAAGGTAAAAGCATTAATAATTTTGATTCTTTATAAGGGTGTCGTTTTACATTGTAGAGAATTTTAAAAGGAAATTGAAGCGAAAAGAATTGATTATAAAAATGTAAGGTACACTTTTCAAGATGAATAATTAAACAATTCATGCGAGAAACAACCAATAAAAAATTGTAAATGAACTAATGACTAGTCATTTACTTATTTGTATATCATTGATAAAAATGTAGGGATTGCAGTTTACCAAATCACTCGAAGAAGCAAATAGTTTACTTGTGTAGACAAAACAAAAAAGAAGTAAAATGACAAAAATACTGAACTCCGAGGAGAATTCAAAACGGAAAGTCCCTAATCAAATAGCAAAATCAAATGATAAAACACATCAAACGAATGGACAAGAACTGTTATATTCCTGACTTTGTACAGGCATTTTCAAATGTAGAAAATGGTGGATTAAAACTGGTTTTAAAGCGCTATCCCTTGTAAAAACGCGCGTTTGGCTATGTTGTGTTTTGTAGACTGTTTGTCTCTTTGTCGTTTTTGTCTATTGTCACAACTCGACGGGTGTCGCATGTGGAGCAGGATCTGCTTACCTATTCAGAGCAACCTTGTAGGCTGGCATATTTGATAAGTTCTTACAACCACTGGATATATGCCACTGCTGGTAGATGTTTGGTCCCCGAGAGGATCACCAGAGCAGTAGTTAGCAATTTTAAATTCTCATTTTCTGTAAATTTGCTGTTTAAAATATGTTTAATGAATCGAAACATTAAGATTTTTTTTAACCCTTACATGCATTTCCTTAGCCATATTTGACAAAATTTTGCAGAAATTGTAGTTTTTAATGCTCTATAATTTCGTAATTGATTTCGCCTTTCTACTGTTTTTGAATAAATCACCACTGATGAACAAATCGCCTAGCTTCTTATTCATACATTTATATTTCATCCTTGCATCTATTACATTAGGAATCATATGCTTGTATTTAGTGTATAACATAACTCATTTATTTTCGCATTAAAACTTTATATGAATTTTCTTGGACATGGCTTTAGATCATGTCTTCTATGACCGAACATGACATTATGAAACACAGCTGCTGGTAATAAATTAAAGGGCAGTATTTATATCAAAGCATAATAAAATACTTTGAGGTTGCCTTCAATAAATGTTCATTCCTTCATATTGTCTTATTTTCTTTGTATTTGCACCTCTGTTTTTGTTTATTTTCTGTATCTATGGAGTTTGATTATTTTTAGCGTTCTCGTATGCACCTATTACGTCTGTTTGCTTTGTTCACACAATGTTGTCGATATAATGGAATGTTGTGCGACTGTCATACAAGTGAGAGGTTTATAAAACCAAGTTTAATCCACCATTTTCTACATAAGGAAATGCCTGTATCAACTCAGGAATACGACAGTTGTTTTTCTATTCGTTAGATGCGTTTGAGCATTTTATTACGGTATATTAGTTATTTACTTTTTGTTATTACACTGATCGATATCCAAAGAGTGGACTAAATCCCCAGTATGGGTTTTCGTCTTAAATGTTTTGTCGATGTAGTTGTCTATTCTTCATCTTATGGTTTTCATTTGTCCTTTTCGTTTTTTTCCTGTTTTATTAGAATAAACATTGAGAATCATAAGATCTTAAAATAACATAATAGCAATTTCAAATGATTTGTGTGTTACAATTTAACGTTGCGTCGTTTGTTTTCTCTTATTTTTGAGTGTAAATTGACATTGCGATAAGACGTGTCACGGTACTTGTCTATCCCAAATTCATGTATTTGGTTTTGATGTTATATTTGTTATTCTCGTGGGATTTTGTCTGATGCTTGGTCCGTTTCTGTGTGTGTTAGTTGCATTGTAGTGTTGTGTTGTTGTTCTCCTCTTATATTTATGCGTATCCCTCAGTTTTAGTTTGTTACCCCGATTTTGTTTTTAATCCATGGATTTATGAGTTTGAACAGCGGTATACTACTGTTGCCTTTATTTTTCCAATCTGAGGTATTCAATGTATCACTTACCACAAACAACAACTAGGAGTAGCTTTATAGTCCTGATTTTTGCATTTGAAATCAATTTATCTTTCGGAATTATTTCATCTGTAGAAGCTGTTAAAACAAAAATATTTAGTTCGATAACAAATTAGTATTACACAATTTGAAATTTTACATTCGTATCTATATAATGATATAAAGCATAACCGGGATGCGTAAAACACATCATAAACTGTTTGCCTCGAGATGACATTAAGATGATAAACAGACCACGCTTTGTAATCAATGATTATATTTTATATTTTATCAACTTCCCGCAAACACAATACCCTTTCCAGATTGTGTAGTCTCATGTAGTAAGACTTGATGCAAAAAATACAGGAAACTTTGAAAAAGATTTGTATTTCTATCCCTACAACCGTCTAGGGCAAAATTATAATAGAGATACGTACCGATCATCAGGGTGTCCGCATATTTATATTGTAAAATATCAGCTGCGAGTCAGAATATCAAGCTTTTTATTGGTGGAGCGGGAAAAGGCTTCATATTGTGTAGAGCAGCTGATATTTTACAATAAGAATATGATGAAAATCTGATAATCGATATGTTTGTTTTAAACCATTTAAAAAGTTTGGGTCAACTTTTGAACGTCGACTCATTCGATTACTTATAACGTCTTTGATATATCTGGGTCATAGTTATTAAGGCCGGGTTAACCGTATTTGAAGTTATGTTTGTATACGCAATTTTATAATTTGCTGAGCAGAGTAAAACAGACAGTTGGTACACCGTTATCAAAATTCTAATTACTGATTTCGTCAAAGTTTGCAGGTGAATAATATCGAATAGTTTGCTTGTTATAGTTATACTCATTTTCGTTCAAATATTGTCATACTAAGGAAAGTAAATATGCACTGTGTATAAACAAATTAGGATGACAAATAAATTGAAGATTATTACCTGTATCGCTTCTGTTTGCCGGAATAAATCCACATTCATTTTTCCCGTCTGCGGATTGTTATTATTATAACAGTATAACATATGACGATTACAATTACTGGAATTATTATTATAATTGTTGCATCAATATATAGCATTGCCTGAAAAATAAAAGACCATCTTTGAATATATGAAAAAAAATCAAATGAGCTATGTATAAATAAATGTCACGTCATCTGTTAGATTTTTATCAGTGGATATATATAACGGTCAATTTATTTCATTCAACAAAGTTAAACGAATATTAAAGGTGAATTGAATTCAGCAATAGACGAAAAGATGCGATTGCATTTCAGCTGATCTTTGTCAAATGGTCTGCATTATGTTTACAATAATTAATAATTTTGTTAATCATATATTCGATATAGAAGAGAATAGTTTAACTTTTTACAGATTTTAAAACTAGATGAAGTTCGCCACATTTTTTTATAACCGCCATAGGTCAAGAAACTTTCAAGTGAACGTATTGTCATTGGTTCATGTCAGTAATATTTGTTTTTCGTAAATTGTTTTGTTATAAGTTAGGCCGTTAGTTTGCTCAATTCAATTTGTTTCATATTTTTCATGTTTGGACCTTTTATAGCCGACCACAGGGTATGAGGTTTTTTCATTGTTGAAGGCCGCATGGTAGCCTTTAATTGCCTACATCCACTTCATTTTGTTGGATAGTTGTCCTATTGGCATCCTTACCACATCTCCTTATTTTTGTATTTGGTTAAATATCGTTGTTTTTTATGCTTTCATATAAACACAGTTAGTACGTTGTTTTTCATTTTAAGAAATTCTACCGTTCTTTTATATATTGTTAAGATCATAATTGCTTTTTTTGGTCCATAACAAAAATCCCAGTTTATTTCAAAGATCTAGATCTTCAAGGGTAATCTAGAGACTATAAGTTAGAAAAGGCAAAACTATGTGAACATGTTACTTTTATTAAAGCAAACGTCAAAATATCAATAAACAATACATAAGGTAATATAGGCTAAGCTTTTATTATTTGCAAGAAGTGGGAGAAGATAATGAATGAGGTTCGATCTAAATCAACTCACGCCACCACAATGCCCAAACTAAAAGTAACACTATTATAAGTTCACAAAATACAACAACAAAAACATTTAGTTAAAGCAACACGAATCTCATCAAATCTATGTTTTTAAACTCACCTCCTTGTATGGAATAATATGATAACAAAATGTCTTCCACGTCTTAATATGAACAACATACCGTACAGCAAGAAGTGCTCCAATAATCCATGCAATTGATGCCAAACCAAATCGATATTTTTGTCCTGTAGAGGCTGCAGATAAAGGTCTTACAATAACGTAGAGTCTATCTATAGACATTACAACGATCGCATATATAGACACATAAACTGCGAACTGTGAGAAAAATGCGTACACTATATAGCAGACATATTTATTCCAGGGAACTCCAAATTTACTGAATACCAACTCTGGAAAAACGTAAAAGAGTCCAAGACAGAGATCTGCAAATAGAAAATAACTACAATTAAAAAATAACAAATGCTTAAGCAGGGTTGATAAATATTCGAATGGCACGAAACACCTAGATACTTATGTTGGACCCTGAAATGGTTTCCTTTCCGCATATTTTTCATTTTCTGATTTTTATTCAAATATATTTTTTTTGTAATGATTTGTGTGCTAATGTATTATTATTTTTATCGTTTTCTTCTTATCTCAGTTTTCTCTGTCATTTTTTATCCTTCTTATCTGAGAATTGATCAGTATTTTCTTATTTTTGAAAACCAGTAATTATATGGAAAAGTACTTGTTAAATATATCTTGCTGTAATACACTAAGCGAATTGTTATAAAATTAAAATAAAGCAGCAAATAATTAATACATTACACGAGAATCCTCTTATCAAACACTGATATCATCCCATAACTTGAATATCAGCCAGAGGTGTTAGCCGACTATCAGTTATGAGATAAAGGGAACGAATGCGGACGATATCCAAAATGATACCATTACATCCTAATCTTACATCGTCAACCCAAAATATCTATCGAAATATAACAGTTGTTTTCCATTCGTTTAATGTATTTGAGCCTTTGAAGTTGTCATTTGAAAAGAACTTTCCTTTTTGAATTTTCTTGTAGTTCGGTATTTTTTGTTACTTTTAAATAAGATGTAGCATAATCGATGCTTAGGACTGCCTTGCCATTGTAGTGATGTGTTAGCAGTGCTCCATATTGAAGGTTTCAGTCAGAATATCTCTTTAGGCAGTGCTTCTTATCTTTCCGTTTTGTCAAAAGCTTGTAAAGATTTTGTGTCCTGTAGTAGTATACAAAAAAAGTTAAAAAAACAAAAATACCGAATTCCGATGCAAATTCAAAATTGAAAGTCCCTAATCGAATGGAAAAATCAAAAACTCAAACACATCAAAAGAATGGATAACAACTGTTATATTCCTGACTTGGTACAGGCATTTTCTTATGTAGAACATGGTGGTTTAAACCTGGTTTAATAGCTAGCTAAACCTCTCACTTGTATGACAGTAGCAAGAACATCCACTATATTGACAACAATGTGTGAACAAAACAAACAGACATAATAGGTAAAAATGTTAAAAATAGTGGTACAGTAGTCAACATTGTGTAATAACCTTAATCAGTATAAAATCAAACAAATATGTTAACAAAGAAAAACAAAAAAGCATATATTTTTTGATTGAGTTAAGCCTTCCAATTGATATTTTATAGTGTGTTTTTCTATGTTGTGATGTTAAACTATTGTTTCAGAAAAGGGAGAAGGTTTGGTACCATTAAATCGTTTAATCCCGCTGCAAATGTTCGCACCTGTCTTAAGTCGGACCGTTTGTTTTCCCGTTTTATATTTACTAATTTTTGTGGCCGTTTATAGCTTGCTGTTCGGTGTGAGCCAATGCTCCGTGTTGAAGGCCGTACCTTGACCTATAATGGTTTACTTTTTAATTGTTATTTGGATGGAGAGTTGTCTCATTCGCACCCATACCACATCTTCCTATATCTATATAGACAAAGCACATGACTTTCACTCTTTCTTGTCGTTTAGGGTAATGATTTAATGACTTTTAGTGTATATTTGAGTTCTGTCTTCGTCTTACTACATTAAAAATTTATGAATGGCCTGTCCTAGTAAAACCAAATTGAAAACGTTTTTACCGGATCATTGACATGTGTTACGTCATATGATCAGGAGTTTTTCTCGATTTGCCTTGTACCGCTGTTACACAAGGGAACCCTATACTTGATATATATTCAAAATGTTAGGAACCATCAGTCGACACTTTAAGTAACTTATACATGCATTTTCCCTTACATCATATTGTTTATTGTTTTAAATGACAGTCGATTAAATATCAAATGATATATACAAACTCAAAACAATGCCATGACAAAGAACATAAAACAACGGAAAGACAATCAGCAGTATACAAAACACAAAAAAGAAAAGAAACACCAGCCCTATAAGAAAACGGGTGATCTCAAGTGTTCGAATGGAGATCTTGCGCCACATGTATCATTCGTCGTACTAGTAATGTATGTACAAGTATGGCCTCATTCGGCAACGAAGTATGAAATAAAAGTCATACCTGATATTGCAAGGTTAGTAACGAAAAAACCCATCCTCGTCTTCTTCTTCCTTGATAGTAACAACACGATGACAAGTGTATTGAAAGCTATTATACCCAGGAAAATTACCAATGAAATCCATTTCAAAATCACCTACAAAACAAAATTGTATAATTTTTAATACCAATGTTAAAAAGTTATACACATATTGCATAGTTAATACACATATTCCATAGTTAATACAATTATAAAATAGTTAATACAATTATAACATAGCTAATACAATTATAAAATAGTTGATACACATATTTCATATTACTTGATAAACAGATTACATAGATCATACACATATCACATGGTGATCAATAAAATGTCATCAATAAATGTTGAATTGATTTACAGTAATGTTGAGAGTTTTTTGTAGGGATTATTTTCGATAATTACCCGATAATAGATAAAATATGATTAAGCATACACAGGAACCAATATAAAAAAGCTCTCGATCAGATCTGGTCCATAGAATCGCTACATTGAGTCCGCGTAATCTCACATTTTGGACAACACTAAGATGTGACAAACCAAACATAATAGATATAAGAAGATGTGGTATGAGTGCCAATGAGACTACTCTCCTTCCAAGTCACGAATTTACGAATATTTAACTTTTGAAAAATTCGACTTACGACACTCCTTATTATATTTGTTCAAGGTAAACAACATTAACCGATAAAGTATAGTATTTTGGCAAATATTTATCATTTATTCCGATAAAATAACGCTTGTATGTTCAAAAACTAATATACATTATAATCATCTTATATGATAAAAAAATAAATAAAAGGCAAGTCGACGGATCGTTATTAAATGAAAAAAAAGACAGAAAAAAAGATTGAGTTTGTAATATTATAACAATTTAATTTAACGGTTGATAAAACAAAGCAATAATCAATCTTGTCAACAAAATCTGTTTGTAGAAATTCAATATAAGTGTTAAACATGCATCCCTTCAAACAAATTGGTTGCGTTTTAAAATTTTATCAAATTTGATTTCCCTTACGTCTGCATTTGATTTTGCCATGTGATTTTTATGGACTTTCCGAACTGATTTTTCTCTAAGTTCATAAATTTTGTGATTTTACTTTTTATATATGTTTGACAAATATTAAATATTTAGTATTGTTTTTTTGGGTTATTATTTGTACCCAAATGGTTAGATTTTGAAATTCAAAGTACAAAACAACACCACAAAATCACTGTTTGACATATTTATTTTTAAATCACTATGTTTAAAATGTTCCTTATCATGGTTAATCGATTTATAATGCAATAGAAAAGAAAGCTATCGATCACTTTTAGATTTAAACAAAAATCAGTTTCCTTGACATTTATTACAAGATATGGAGTGATATTTGTCGTTCCATATGTGAACAAATATATATGGCAAATTGACATATTGTATGATTTATATTTGCTTTAAGTTGCACAGTGCAAAGAGCTATATCGCAGCGATGAATTAATCTATTTGTTTATAGATAACAGTCAAGATAAAACACAATATATAATTTATCAAAAAATCTACGGCTTAAATCAGAAGGAACACCCCTAACTGGCGAGATTTTTTTTTAATTTACACATCTTTATTTTTAGTAGCGTGTTCTCCTATTACGTCATGCCAACATTTCTACTGCATCAGTTTTCAACATATTGATCTTTTTATTTACATTGTATTCTTTTGTTCTTTATTTTAAGTAACAAAAACCATGTTGATTGATTAATTGTTTGCAACATAGTTCTCAAATTGAAGTAAGCACACAGAGGGCCAATAATGTTTTAACAGACTTAAAAGTTTCTGGATATATCATATAAGCAAATAATGTGCATTAAAGGGACAACAAAAGAAAGAAAAAGACAAACAATAATCTACAAAACTCAACATAGAAAACTAAGCACTCTTCATGTTGCTCATGTAAGTACACATCGTGTTCAGTCGAATATAGTCAATAGTCAATTTCGATCATTTGACTCTCTTTGACGACTGTTTGATAACAATATTCACGGTTCAAAAGAGTCAACAACGCCGCAATTAGCAAAATTATGTCATTCAAGGGCACTAACTGGAAAGAAGTTAGTTGGTGGTTTTAACCGTTTTGATATTTTTGCAGACTCTGTTTTGCTAATTATTTCTAGTTTCTGTCTATTTTTAGGGTGGTTGAAGAAGGATATTGATGCTCGTTTGAACTAACCTTATAATGCTCTGATGTATCACTGGTTCCATTGATGTGGTTACTATGTATCGTTGTATTGGTATAATATTCCATACTGTTACTTTCGTCCTGTAAAGAAATACTCAAATAAAGGTTTTTGTTTTATTTTTGAGGACGACACAGCATCCAAAAGACCTTACAACAGGAACTATGTGAACAACGAAAATAATGGATGCATTGGTTATCTTGTTGTTCATTCCAACGAATTGCATGTTTAGAGTTAAGACTGTGCCTCGGCCATAATTTAAATAGACTAAAATACATGTCAATGGAAAGAAATCATCTATGATATATCATATATCTGATCTGCATGGATAGTTTGATAACATTACACTGCACTATTATCTGCTGACTTGCATAATAAAATTGACTCTAAGTCATGAACATTCAGTAAACTTACAATCAATTTTATTGATTTTGTAAGACTTATCGTAAATCGCGGCCAGGAATTGTTGACATATTTAACGAGTTTTGTATTATATTTGTAAATGAATTGTTTACAAGCAAAGAATTACTGGATAACAATAATGTTTCTCATTGTCTAAAAGACTATCAAACAAATTGAAGTAACTGTACTCTAAACATGATAAAAAAACAACCCCAAAATGTAACGACGTTGGTTAAACTTCCGTTATCAGCCTAGTAGTCAGCACTTCTATGTTGACATTTATTATCATTGATTGTTGTCATAATTATGAAGATATCAATGCTCTTCTACCTCTAATTTTATTCAGCCTTTTAACTGTTTTGGTTCGCGATCGATCGTCACTGGTGAGTTTTGTTGAAGACAAAACGTGCTTCTGGCTTACCAACATTTAACCCTGGTTTCTATCATGAGTTTTCCCATTGTTTAAAAAACTAAGGTTCCAACGCCCTCAAGCAAACATGACCCTGAATGCGTTTGACTATTCAATTAAGGTCCCTTTTTGATATATAACTACTTACTTTTCTACGTATATTTGTACCACAAGCGTTTCAATGTTAGGGTCTTAGCGTTTCTTATGAAGGTAAATCTGGAGAACCGCTTTGGAAACACGAAATTTAGTAAGTGTTACTTAGTATTGTCGTTTAAGAAGTTTTTAATAAATTACAACGTTTCGATGTACGCTTTTGAAAATCAACCAAAGAATGCAATAAAACTGTGCGGATATGATAGAATGGTTTGTACTTTGACACAAGATTTGTTTCTAGTGTAATCTCCAATATTGAGAAAAAACAGTAACGACGGATATTTTTTTTTATACAGCTGGCAGTTAAGTGCCAGTCTTTGTAAGAATCAGACAATTTTGAAAGAAAAAAAAATATGGCCGAAAAAAACCGACTGACTTAACCATCCTATTTTTATGTTACTTTCATCCTGTGTTAGGAATAGTAGGTCTTTTGTTTCTATGTTTCTGGTAATTCGAGAACTCTCTAGATAACTTTAACTTAGCATGTTGGGTAATTACGGAAGTAGCTCACCCTACTTCGTAATTTCTCGTGCATTTCAACCAAATCATATCTTGAATTACCAGAAAAGGAAAAGGAAACGAATGTTGTATTCTGACATCATTATACATTTTAAAAATACATAAATGTCAACCTGAGTGGGTCTTTGTTTTTCATGTTTCTACCACTGCCTTGGTATCAGTCTGATTATCACTTAATCAATGAATTTTAGTTGATAGATTTGTTAAACAATGTATAATGTTTCTACCTTAATGATGCAATGGAAATGATTTTTGTTTCTACCTTAATCTGCTAAGAAAATAATGCAATGGAAGTAATTGATCTTCTTTTTATGTCGTGCTATTTCATCAAAAAGTTTTTAACGACCGCGACCTAAGCAAAAAAAGATGAAAATTGATGTCATATGAATGAACAAAGATAGACACTAAATAGAATCCAATCACGAAACATTCTTCGCTATATGCGACAAACGTAAACAAAAGTAGTCTGACATTTCGTAGCTTTTAATCGCCATTCCTCATGTTTATTGTATCATTTCGTCAGATATTACAAAATATAATCAACAGTGATGACGGATAATTATTGAAATCATTTACAAACATTAAAACTTAACGTATCTCGGATATGATTGGTATACGCAGTCACGTGGTGACACCTATGGATTTGTATGGGGTCAATAGTTTTCATATGGGGTTCATGACGTCAGGTTTGCTATAAATTGTGACGTCATCGATTAATGTTTTGTATTTTAATTTTTGTACACAAGTAAGCAGGAAAAGTCCCATGTGCGATAAATTCATTATACGGCTGACACAATTCTAAACCAGAAGGAGCTCATGGCAACCAACGACACATATTATAACTCAACATATTTTGTAAATACCGTTGATATTGTCAATTTAGGATCTTATCGTTTGTGAAACGTATCATGTATATCGGTATTCTAAATTAGTACAACCTATGATAATTTTCGTCTATAAGATTCACACATGGCGCTCAAAGCAAAACATGTAAAAAGCAAAAAGTTATAGAGCATAGAGCATTGAGAACAAAACAAATCAAGAAAGTTAAAATACGACAAAGGCTTTGAACACATTCAACAAAGTTTAAACACAGATACAATCAATTGCATCAAGGTTTAAACAAAACGACAAAGATAGAAAATACTATTATCTGTTTTGGAAATATCTAGTGTACAATTAGTTTGAAAACGAACGCGTTAAAACGAACTTCTTCTGACTTTGTGTGCCTCGGATCACAGTATTGTTATGTCACAGTATTCTTTTGTTACTTAATAAATACGACGACTATTGATTAATAGTGGTCTTCTAGCTACCATAGATACACAAACTTATACTCGTTATCTTGAAACAAACAGGAATATCGGGATTATTACAAGTCCTTCTGTCCAAGTTCAAATTATATATGACAAAAACGTTAACCATTAAATTGTAAGTTAAGTATAGATGTACCATAACGGATAATAAGAAGATGACAATAAATCATTGTTATAAAAGCTAAAGACTGTTGTATAAGTATCAGATACATTCGTGACTACGATAGTCCAATTTTTGTATTATTTTTACAAGTAATTATAGGTTATTCAAAAGGATAAATTCCAATATTCTATGAGGAATCTTTCCGGAATCTGATTTTATTTTATGGTAAAGTATGACAAGAGCAAGCTAATAATTACTTCAATTGAAGAAAATTAATTATACCACTTTGTTTTTTCATTAAATGATTTGTAAATCCGGGCCTACCAAATTTTTTATTGAATCGTGCAGTTTGGTCAGAAATGCATGTCATGAGAGTCAATAAACAGTTAGCAAAATATGTTTTGTGCGTTATCTATGTAATCATACTGACAGTTTATATTCAATATAATCCATGATTTATATAAAGGAATTTGCAAAAAGCAGCTCCTTATTGAGTGTAACCATACTTACCATTGTCTTTTATCAATTCACAACCATTATGAACCAGATTAAACTGTCAGTTGATTACTGTAAACTAACATATTTTCGCGGATACGTTGATATGTGTTAACCTATCTTTAATAATTTCGGCGTCATTTGACTTTTGGTGGCGAGTTGTCTCATAGGCAAACATAACAAATAATGTATATCTAAGATTGATCTGTGTTTTCAGCATTACCATAGTTAATCGCTTCCTTGTCGCCAGCTATAAAAACATATAGATATAAGAAGATGTGGTATGAGTGCCAATGACACAAATCTCTCATCCAAGTCACAATTTGTAAAAGTCAACCATTATAGGTCAAAGTACGGTCTTCAATACGAAGCCTTAGCTCATACCGAAATTAACTCATCATATATACCAGGACTAGGTTTAGTAAATACGCCAGACGCGCGTTTTGTCTACAAAAGACTCATCAGTGACGCTCGAATCCAAAAAAGTTAACAGCAAGCTGTAAAGGACCCCAACAAATTACATGTGTAAAACGATTCAAAAGGGAAAACCAACGGTCTAATCTATATAAAAAACGAGACACGAGAAACACTAACGAACCACATAAGCAAACGACAACTACTGAACATCAGATTCCTGGACTTAGGACAGGTGCAAACAAATGCAGCGGGTTAAAATGTTTCATTAGGCGGCAACCTTTACCCTTATCTGAGACAGTAGTGTGACGTCACAACATCAAAAGGACACACTATAAAATGTCAATTGAAATGGCTTAACTCAATCAAAAGACATATTAACAAAAACAAATGAATATAAACTGAACGAATAAATTTGATAAAATGTAAATACAAAATCAATAAAATAAGTATTTAAAGTAATAGCAAAAAAACAAGAAAACGTGTTATAATTGAATCCATGGTTTTATCTTTTAAACTTATACATAATTCGACGGTGGCATATCCTCAAATATTTAAAAAATTGAACATAATTTAAAGTGAAATAAAATGACAATAATAATTGCAAGACGATTTGAGAAAAGTACACGATTTACACAGAAATCAGTTACGAACGCAGATATAAAAGATTATGTAAATGGTAAACCCAATGGACCGTGAAGTCAAGTTAAGATGTTATGTCATCCTTTTTCTACTTGAATGCATTTTGTTCTACAATGCAACAATTAAAATGCAAATATTTTTGGTAAACACGTATATAAATCTTGAATTTACAATTTTTATAACAATTGTTAAGTCCACAATGGCATGAGGATTAAACTCGTAACAATATTTACACAATTTGTTAGCCAGTTTTATATCTTTTATATCTGGGCGTTATGTATTCGGGTTTAGTTTTCTGTAATTAGTTAATACTTCAGTTTCATTATGTGCATCTCTTTCATATTCATTTGTTAAAATTTACTGTTTGCAATAGCATAAATTGTTCTATATAATAAGAATGTTCTTATCCCGGGCATACAAACAATGCCGTATTTGGCAAAACCTTTTCAACTTTTGATCTTCAGTGCTGTACAACTTTGTACTTTTTTCACTTTCGATCTTTTATATCTGGGCGTCACTAGTGAGTCTTGTGTGGACAAGACGCGTTTTTGGCGTATTGAATTTTAAACCTGATGCTTTTTGTTATCTATTAATCATGCTTTTCTTTGTCTAATATGGTCTCCATTTTATTTGTATTGTAGTCCTGTAATTTTATGTTGTCATTTCAATGTTATATTTAACTTTGCCATTAAAGTGCGAGGTTTGGCATGCCATAAAGCCAGGTTCAACCCACCACTTTTATTCCCCTTTAAAAGTGTCCTGTACCAAGTCAGGAAGATGGCCATTGTTATAATATTGTTCGTTTCTGTGTGTGTTGCATTTTAACGTTGAGTCGTTTGTGTTTTCTCTTATTTTTGAGATAAGATGTGGCACGGTACTTGTCTATCCTAAATTCATGTATTTGGTTTTGATGTTATATTTGTTATTCTCGTGGTGTTTTGTCTGTTGCTTGGTCCGTTTCTGTGTGTGTTGCGTTTCGGTGTTGTGTCGTTGTTCTCCTCTTATATTTAATGCGTTTCCCTCGGTTTTAGTTTGTTACCCCGATTTTGTTTTTTGTCCATGGATTTATGAGTTTTGAACAGCGGTATACTACTGTTGCCTTTATTAATCCCTTGTCTAAAAGTTAACATTATATATATTTCAAACAACAAAATGATAAAGGAACAATGTGACTTATAATGAATGGCTTAATAAACATAGGCATCGAGTAAAACAAAATAATTTCCAATTAGAATGACGAACTCTTCAATTTGAATTTCCTATTGATTCCTAATTTACAAACACTGGATTTCAAATGGTCCTCTTGTTTCGGGCATTAGATGGATACCGATGCGGGCGGATGGCTAGTCCCCTATGGTATTATCAGTCCAGTAGTTAGTTCATCATCACTGACATGAATTATAACGGATATTCAAAAATGTTTGTAAGTTAAGATATATTAAATAAGACTGTGGTTAAAACTACCACAAGCTAGGTTGACTTTGTGTAGTTTTGGCTAGTCTGCTAAGTTCCTATTTATACATAAAACTTTGCTTTTAACTTTCTACTATGAGCAGGGTTTGATTACCCTAACGGTTTTATGTTTTCTTGCATTTTGTGTACTATTGTTTGCGATTTTTCGTTTATTGTTGTTTGCTATGGTGTAGTTTGTTTTGTGATTGATTTATGAGTTTGCATTTCCCTTTGGTGTCCGCATCCGTTTTTTTTCATATTTAATTAAATTATGTTATATGACATGTATGAATACCGCTGAAACTGGCACTCGTTCATTTTATCCTCTTCGAAGTAGGCAGTGCTTTTGTACTGACATGATTTCTAACATGATACCTTCAGATAAACTGAGAAATTAGAAAAAAAAACCAATGTTATCCTCAAAGATAAGTCTACTTTAATATCATTGAAACGATAGAGATTTACAAGCAAGTGAAATACTTTCGGAGAACGTTTTATATTCATATTAAATGCCATTGCAGTAAACAACGTTGTCGTCTTTGAAATAGTTGGTTAAACTGGGATCAAGATGGTAGTACTCTAAAAACACTTTCTCAGGCAAAAAATGATCTTAGGAGAATTAGACCAGACCAATTTGAGATGAATTGTTAAAACATCTGTTTGTCTTTCAAATTGTAGGTATGATCGTTCCTGAAGAAAGTAAATTCTGAAAAAATTTCGATGGTCGGAATGTTGCTACACACAGAAACAGGTGCCCTGGACTATCATATCATCTCGGAGATTTATAATAGTACACAATATACAGGTGCTGTTTGAATGTTGTTTCACGAAAACTGAACTATATTAATATCCCACTTCTTTTTAAAATTCAGAAAAGCACTTTGAAAGCACCAGAGTATAGAGCGTATTTCTATTTTCCTATAACATGTATAATGAATCTCAAACCGAATTTAGTCATATATTTCTATGTAGTGTATTGCAATAAACACATTATAATTTAATACCCGATCAAATAATATTGATATGAACATATAGAAAATATACATAACTGGCAAATATATGTTCAAACCTACATTGGGAAGTCAAAATGTTATTTATTACAAAAAAAGGAAGGAATACGACTATTGAATCAAAACGGGTTATAATGTCAAAAAGTTAAAATGCGTAGTTCTTCGAAGAATTAAGCTGTAAAAAAACTGTAAAATAGTCTGTAATTCAAATCAAAACAGAAAACCATTTGTTATCTCACTGTCATACTCGTCTTATTGATTTGTTTCTGTTTTTTATTACACATAGATTCAATACTGGAAGTTTGTCAAGTAGGATCTGTGTCGCATTTTAAAATCCCATGTGACAGTACTGAGTCTGCATCGCTAGCTGAATGAATTTTTTTTTCAATTTCCCTTTTGGACATACAAGTCGTAGTAAATTAACGACTATGCTATACAAAATTTTACAGTTGTTTTAAATCTTAAACTAATGGTAAACTGAGGATATTGTTTTGGATATTCAGTTTAAGTTTCTTGAAACAATCGAATTAATTTACTTGATTGTATTTGAATACAAACTATTTTCCCTTAGATATCAATTTTCATATTTTTGAACGTTTCATATTCATTTCAAGAATTATACTTTGTTACTGACAACAAGTCGAAGAAAGAAAGAAACAACAAAAAAATGTTCATTACGCATGTGTCGATATGATAAAAAAAGTAAACTATCAAAAATACCGATTCCAAGGAAACTTCAAAACGGAATTACCCTTGACAAATAGCAAAATGAAAAGCTCAAACACATCAAACGAATTCAATAATCTTTTGAAGTAAGAATAGTACAGTATGCAGATGTAGGCATTTTCATGACGACGTTGCAGTGTTATTTTGAGTGATAAATGTATATCAACATTGCTTTATTAAGAATACAGAATAATCAATAACTTTAACATAGTTTTGAAGTAAGAATAAACTCATCATAGATACCAGGACTAAATTTTGTATATACGCCAGACGCGCGTTTCGTCTACAAAAGACTCATCAGTGACGCTCGAATCCAAAAAAGTTAAAAAGGTCAAATAAAGTACGACGTTGACGAGCATTAAGCACTAAAATTCCTAAAAGTTTTGCCAAATACAGCTACGGTAATCTATGTCTGAGGTAGAAAAGCCTTAGATTTTCAAAAATTCTAAATTTTGTAAACAGGTAATTTATAAATACAGTGAAACCTGGGTAAACCCAACCCTGATAAAACCGAATTTCAGTTTAAACCGAACAATTTTCAATGTCCCACAAAATTTCCCTATCTATTTACGTTAATGTAACCTGAAAAAACCGAACCCTGTCAACACCGAATTCCGAACGCTTTTTGAAGGCTCGTTAGTAAATATGTATTTAAAAATTACGTGTCAAAATCGATCGATAGCAATCAAAACAAAACAGTATTTTTAATTATTTGCATTGTTTAATTAAACAAACAAATAATGACAGAGTATCCCTAAGGGTATTTGAGGTTTAATGAACTGGTGAGTTGTTATTACAAACTAATTAGCATGTTTGTGTCTATGTATTCAGCGATCAAATTTTTTTTTGTAAAGAAACGTTAAACTGGTCCGCTGCCCCTATCGCCGAAAAGGACAAGACTGGAACTTTCCCTTTTACCACTGAAATATTTACGACCATAAATTCGTAACTGTCACTCAGTAGCTAAACTGTTTAATTATATAACAGTTTTAAACCGTTTCACTGGATTAAAAGTCGTGCAACAAAACCAGGTCAATGGCTTTCGAATTATATTTACGGGATGCCGGATTCCCTTTAGAGCCCCTATATATATAATATAGATGCTCCTGCAGACTTCCGTTAGCTATTTATCAACGATAAAGTCCGAGAATAAACTGGACCCCTGCTGTTGTTTCGCTCTTATATTGTGGCAAAGTATCAATCAGCGGGTGGCCAGTTTACTCCGAGATCTCGTGTGTACAGATAATTGAAAATGACGATCTCTATTCAACTACGGAATCGTCATTTGACAGTGACTGAAAATCTGAATTGGTCAGTGAATTAACGGATGAGAAAATAATTGTAAATAGCAAAATTGCTCCTA
This sequence comes from Mytilus edulis, assembly GCF_963676685.1. Taxonomy (NCBI): domain Eukaryota; kingdom Metazoa; phylum Mollusca; class Bivalvia; order Mytilida; family Mytilidae; genus Mytilus; species Mytilus edulis. The sequence continues at coordinate 27,372,087 of NC_092357.1, read as the reverse complement.
GTCGGACATCATTGAACGATTAATACCTTTACACAATGGGGAGCGTGATTGACAGAGTGGCGTTTGATTTTTATAAAAAAAAGGTATAATACGTCTATCTTCATCTGCCTAGACTTTTACAATTACATCTAAATCTTCATGAAAATAAATTGTCGTCTACTGTGTCACCTATCTTCCCTTGTCAGTAAGTGCCAAAATTATTTTGATGTAGACTTCCGTTTACCTCTTCAATCCTAACACCTGTGAAAACCGAACAAAACGCAAGGTCCCGTGGGTATTCGGGTTGGACAGGTTTCACTGTATAACCATATCAATGTTAATTCATGTCAGCACAAAAAAGTGCTGACTACTAGGCTGGTGATACCCTCGGGGAAATTAATCTCCTCAGCATCGACCCAATGGTTGTAAATAAGCTCATCATAGATACCAGGACTACATTTTGTATATACGCCAGACGCGCGTTTCGTCTACAAAAGACTCATCAGTGATGCTCGAATCCAAAAAAGTTAAAAAGGCCCAAAAGATTTAAAGGTGTCCATAAAGTACCAGCAAATAACATGAATCCATCAATCTTATTAATCATTTATAGAGAATGGTGTAATGGGAAAAGTAATTACATTATTTAAATAGGAAGAAGATTATCTATGACCTATGAATATAACATGTTTTTAGCAAAGATGATAATGAAATTTCTATATATTTTATACATGCGTCAAAATATCACACTTTTTACTTTTGATTTGAATATAATACATGCTGATCTTATATTACACTATGAAGAACTCTTCTTTAGAATTTCATACTAAATCTTTACAACCGTTGTGTAAGGTGGGTGATTACAAGTTTTTTTTGCAGTAAATTAAATTCTATTGAGATACTTACTATTCAATTCTGATCTGTGAAAGTTTGTGCAGACCACCCTTTATTTTTATGGAACAAAACAATAATAATTAGTAGCCTTACACACTGAACAGGTTTAAAGTAATTGATTTGCCGCTCGACAAAAATCTGTTAAATAACAATGTTCGATTTCTCTTTCCACGTCTTTTCGAAAATAATGAAACTAACGTGTTTTAGCAAAGATGATAATGAATGGCTGGTTCACTTCCAGTGGCAAATCAATGCATATGAAAGACGAGAACAAGCTAATGCGAAATGAATATAAACTCGCTTTGTTCCAGACTGACTTACTTTGCTAGATTTGTGATGTGCTAGTCCACAGAAAGACATGTCAGCCTACCCGGACACATTATTAGTATTATGACTGTATTCCGATCTGTCTTTATTCTTACTCAGTAATGCACCGTGCTTCGCCCAGAAGCAGGAATTTTTTTTTAAAGGATTTGGTTTTATCCGTCCGGGTTCGAATCATGATCTCCCGCATTCACAGCTAACACTCTAACACGAGACCACCAAGGCTGTTTTTATTAGCTAGGCAGGAAATAATACATCATATTATGTGATATATATCCCGGGCAAAAACGTTTATACAGATAATTGTTGTTAATTGCCAGGACGACTTTCAAAACATTAGATTCACATTCCACACGATCAAAACTAATCCGTGCATCGCAATTTTCAATGTTATTTCTTTCTTTATCATGATATAAGCATAATGTAAAGGGAAACGTATTCTAGCATTGCATTTTGGTAAACACAATGAGGGTCTGTTTAATTTGGTATAAGGGAAAAAACAACCTGTTCAATGTTCTGAAAGAAAAACAGGGTTAAGATACCAAGGGGAAATCAAAAACTGAAAGTCAAATTAAAATCTACATGTTTTGACCAAGTTTCATGGCAACATCATGGGAAAAGTAATTACATTATTCATGTTATTTAAATGGGAAGAAGATTATCTATGTCCTATGAACATATCAATAACTTTCAAATGATATGTAACCTCACTCAAAGTTGCGCCCATTGATATATTTGCCTTATAATAAAGCCACCCAATATGTAATTATCCCACACTATTTTGTCGTAGGAGTTACAGTATATTTTCAACATTTGTTTACTTGTTGCCTGTAATTTCACAAGAGGATTAGTAGACCTATCCAAATCTGTCGACGACAAGTCAAATAAATTGACAAAAAGAAGAAAGATACTTAGGGACACAAAAAACTCAAAAGGATTTAACTTGCATTATTGCTTTCTTCGCATATTAACGATATTAGATCATAAATGAGTATTTCCTATGCAAGTGATCAGGTTTAAAAAAAAATCTTAATCCATCAAGAAAATGCATTATTTCGTACAATATAATTCTACTTTACCGCAATTGAGATCAGGGAGAAACTGTAAAATCCATGCTTTATTTGGAGTTTGACACCACACGTGAAACCTTTGCTTATTTTTGTCGGTTTTTCTTAATTAAGAAGGCTAAATATTTCCATTTATTCCTATGAATTATCCATGAATACGTTTGGTTTATCATATGAGTATGCATTGGAGTTTCTGTGACAGGTTCTCTACAAATCTTACGTTTGATGGTTGTCACTGCAGTCGTTCGAAGCATGACTTTACCTGTGTACCTTCATAAGCCTTCTACCGTAGGACAATTTCAAATTGGAAACTCAATGCATGCCTAGCGTATTTAATTTAAAAAATGTAGATGACGAGAGTGGTGAAATTATCGTTTTGAACAATTAATGTTGGAGGAAGCTTTTTCTCTGATGATGTTTTGACGATGTAAACATGGTAAAGGGCAAAAGTATCTGTATTTTGTATTGATAAGCAAACATATGGTGTTCTTGACATGTGCCATGATCAAGCATTGTCGCCTTTATTTGTGCTTTCACTATAACGAAACAAAATTTAACAAAACAACCTTTTGAAATCAAAATTGAATTTTGACTGATGTAGAACAGTGACTAGGCAATACACACGTTGATTTAAAAAAAAATGAAAGAATCAATTCGAGAGGAGAAACTTAGAAAGTGTCTAATGAACATTGACACGTATATCCAATCATATTATGAGGTTTTGTCTTTAACATTTTTATTTGATTTCAAATTCACCATGTTAACATTTGCTGATTAAGATATCAAATGCTTCGTGTACGTCAAAAAAGTATTAAGGTTCAATAGAATTACTAACTGTAAGTTCTATTGATGCTGCAATTGTGTTTTTTATATCATTATTTATCACCTGTTATATCTCGTTGTGTACTTACACATGGCATTTTATTTCATATGTTTTAAACTAAATATTAAAAAAAAATGAATGCAAAGATTAATAAATACTACACATATGTATTCACAAATGGATTTGTATGCTTTATAATTGTAGTTTATACATAATGACAGATTTCAACAGCTGAATATAATATTTTTAAAATAAATAGAAAAAACAACAACAAACAAACAAACAAACATACATTACTATGTGTACATAACAAGATTCATATATAAGGAAATTGAACATTTGCATTATCTAATCAGAAACATTTCGTAAATTGAAATACGTTGTATCAATTAAATTCATTATGTGTAATTATATTTTCCCGAACAAAAGAGGTTAAGTAGACATTGTTAAACCATTACATTTCTTAAAGCATGCGTGTCATGAAAAGAATAAACACTTTTGAGATGATAGTACAGATTGTTTATTTGTGTTTTGACATGACAATAATAACCAAACATCTAATTAATAACAGCAAGGTGTGTCAAGTATTTTCTAAAATTGGAATAAAGCTTTTGTAAAACATTACCTTGTTCGAGTATAATCCACAATGTAGAAATAAGTCGTGACTCGATGATTGATGCCTTTTCCCGACTTTTGCAAGTGTTTAAGTCTCTTCTGACAAATAACGACGGATGTTAACAAATAAACGCTTAAAGTAAATCAAGGTAATAATCAAGGTAAAATAAAAAATAAAAAACACTTCACAAGCGTTATGCAACAGAAGCGATACTCTGGATTTGATTTCACCAGGAACGTTCATAAACAATTACTTATCGATTTTTGATTGACTTTAATATTTAAGATACAAAAAATGATTTCTACCAATCATAACGTTTCATTTAGTTGTCATGGTGATATCGGTTTTTATCGCTATTTTGTGCATTTTTCTTTTGATCTTTTTTTGTGATAATTTTCATATCATGCTTCTCGCTTGAGATGGAAAAATTATCGCTAGAAAATAAGGAGGCCACGTTGCGTTGCTAACGAAATTGACATGAAATTGACAACGTCGTCATAGGTAAAATAGCGATAAACAGATTATCATTGGTCATCTCAACTCGATTGCTTTTCTCACTTTCGCTGTACTAGCTCAAGCGAGAAAATGAATCTCGTTGAGATGATCAACGATAATCTATAAATATAGTTGATTGTGAAAAAATGTCTTACTTATTAATTTTAGATATACGTCATAATTTTCGTTTCAATCTCTGTCATGGAAAGTTTTGTGTTCATAAACATGAATTGTTCTAAGCCTGGTGTCAAATTTAAACCTGACATTCTGATATATCTTATCTATGACGTAATATCAAATGTTTATTTCACATTTTTTTGGTTTTTGAATCGTTTTAGACCTGCCTCATTGATATATACTGTAACATCGACCGTCGACTTATTTTCAATTATAAATTGATATAAATGCTTGTAAAGTAATAGCTAATTGCATAGCATAGATGATTAAAATACAGAATTTCAATTTTGCCGTTAATTGTCTCGTTTGAAATATTTTACATTTGTCATTTCCGGGCCTTTCATAACTGACTATGCGGTATTGGCTATGCTCATTGTTGAGGGTCATACGGTGACCTATGGTTGTTTATTTCTGTGTCATTTGGTCTCTTGTGAAGAGTTGTCTCATTGGCATTCATACAACATCTTCTTTTTAAATATAGAAAGTATATCAGATATTACAAACAGCAAATATTCAACTGCAATGAAAATATGAAAAAGACACAAAAACAAGACAAACAAGAAGTAACAATAAGGAATCAAGATAGCCTGAATTGATACAGGAACAAAATGTGTTAGGGTAAGTGCGTCAACACAATCCCTTTTATTTATCTAAACATTATGTCGTAAGGTTAAAATAAAACCATGTACTCCATACGATATTTATATATGACATATTACTCGAGCAAAGTAATTTAAGATATAACATCATTTGGAACGAATGGTCAAAATATTGATCTTCAATGATAAATCGGGAGGTATGATAACATCCATTATCGTCCTTTCCTACGCCCATATCACCCTGCTCAGTCGCTCCGTAATTCATATATCACAGCTTTGAGACGAGAGCAGACATTATCATCGAGTCACAATGTCGGAGGAGAAGTTATCAGCGACGTCACAATGTGTGAGGTGTCGGTATCAAGCTTGATTTCGTCAAGTGTTAAACTGTCTTAGGGAGAGGGAAAATACCATTCATAGAACGATAAACAGATAATCGGGTTTTCTTCGTATAGATATCGTAAAATATCAGCCGCTCGGCAAAATGTGAAGTTTTTTTTTAGCTCGTTAGCTGCGCTCACTCGCCAAAAAAAGTTCACATTGTGGTTCGCGGCTGATATATTACGATATCAATGTGTAGAGAACCCGATAATCTATGATCTATACTAGTCTTATATATTCACTAAAATTGCGAAAAATGTTTACTTATTTAAGCCTTTCAACGTTTGCTTTTTGTGCTTTTATGTTCATGTACTGATTTTGTGTCATGGATAGACACCCCATACCCTTTGTTTTCATATCATTAAATTATTTTATTAAGGAAGCAAGACATTAAAGTGTTTATAATTAAACGGTGACCTATAGTTGTTTATTTCTGTGTCATTTGGTCTCTTGTGAAGAGTTGTCTCATTGGCATTCATACAACATCTTCTTTTTAAATATAGAAAGTATATCAGATATTACAAACAACAAATATTCAACTGCAATGAAAATATGAAAAAGACGCAAAAACAAGACAAACAAGAAGTAACAATAAGGGATCAAGATAGCCTAAATTGATACAGGAACAAACAGTGTTAGGGTAAGTGTGCCAACACAATCCTTTTATTATAGTCAGTTATGAAAGGCTCCGAAATGACAAATGTAAAATAATTCAAACGAGACAATAAACGGCCAAATTGAAATTCTGTATTTTAATGATCCATGCTATGCAATTAGCTATTACTTTACAAGCACTTATATATTTATAAGATAGGTATTTTTTGTTGATTTCCCATTCTACCTAATATTATAAATATATAAAAATGACTGATGAGTTGCATGACTCTGAATAAAACGCCTCCAGTAACCAATACACATCGATATGATTATATTTACAGATGTAGATCATTTTCCTTCTACTTAATATTACAATAAGTGTGTTGTTGTTGTTTTATATTGCATCTCTGATGCATTAGACAGCCCATTGCAAAAGACAAGAAGTCCTTACCAAAGTGCTTATGTTATAGCTGAACAATTCAATGAAAAAATGAAAAAAAGACAGTGGCAGTAAAATCTAAATACAATTTCGTTTGGCAGGCATTCTGACCGTATTTAAAATCACAATATTTCAATTTCCCTTTTTTGTTCTGAATAAGAAAATTAGCGCAGAATTTTCAAAATACAATTTTCATGATTTTGTTCGTCAGGAATTCTTTTCTTTTCAAATCATAATACGAATCATTTCCAATTGGCGTTACCTTTTTATGACAGCTATGTTACCAATTTTCATTTACCGGCCACTTAATGCGGTTGATTTATAATGTTATTCTACCTTTCCGTTTTGTTAGTGAGGTACATTATTATAAAGTCGTTTCATTTCCTGATATGATGGGTCAATATCCATTTGCAAAGAATTTAATGTGGTGAAAAGGGGACTTTTGCTTTTGAGAATTCACGTCATCAAAGGTCGTCCGGGGTATGTTTAATTTCGGGTAAATAAATCCCACTTCGTACCCCAATAAATAATTTCACACTTATTGTTAGCAGTCTTTTTTATACTTTTTGCTGGCTGAAATTATGTTCAGGCATTATCCAAGTCTTTTTCATTTAATTTAATTTAGGATAATACAAAATGTAAAAATATAAGATAGGTATTTTTAGTTAATTTCCCATTCTACCTAGTATATGATGTCATAAAAATGGCAGGCTTGAAATTCTTGCAATATGATCATATGATCATTACAAATGGTAGATATCCCTCATCTTTTTGGAAAATAGAGGAGGGTAATAATGCATCAACGTTGCCATAGTTTTATTTGAAATACCAATGTTGTCATCAAACATATTCATTTCGTGGCCTTTTATAGCTGACTATGCGGTATGTTAATTGTTGAAAAAAAATGTGTTAGTATCTTTTAAAGTTATTTGATACAGGGATACCACGTTAGCTTATATACACTAACTCATATGTATATTGTTGCGACATGTACACCGAAAAGCATGTAATTTTTCTAAACCATCACGATAGGTTGACCAATGATATGTGTTTGTGTCTTTATTGACAATATAGACATGATATCAGTCTTATGCTTAATATCATCTTTTAATCGTCAGAACTGTTACTTTACAACTTTCTCTGTCGTGCAAATGGCTGGATCCTTGTCCGGATTTGGTTTAACTTTAGAAACTTTTGGTTTGATAAGCTCTTCGACGTTTAAATTAAGATTTATTTTTTTTAATATTTTGGCCTCGAGCATCACTGAAGAGACTTTAATTGTCGAAATGCACACCTGGTGCAATACAGTTGGTATCGTGTATGCTTTTTCTATTGCCCGTATCACACTGTCCCGATTTTTATATACGATGGACACCCGAATGCGAAAATTGTAAGTTCGTACGAAGTTGGTCCCGATCTCGTTAAAATACCAAAAAGTGACCGAAGCAAGTACGATGAATAACGAAGTCTATACGATGTTGCCGAAATTATATACGATAGCAAAAGATGGACATACGAAGGTTAACCGAAGACGGGTATTTAAGCTTCATATCTCAGCCGAAGCCTACACGATGGATTACGAAGGCTACACGATGGATTACGATGATGGCGCGATGGCCATACGATGTCTAAAAGACGTCGTGTACAGCTAACGGTGCATTTAAATTATATGCCGAAGGCTTCAAGCATTTTAAATTGTTTGATCAATATTGAATATATATGATATTGTTCACTTGAACAGTAAAATGTGTGCACTATTCTAGATAATCTATCTTAAAGGTAAGGTAAAAAAAAAACTGCAATGGGTTCGTTGATCCCTTTTATTCAAAAAGAGTTCTTTCCAGGAGAATATCATAATAATATAGACAAAAGGAAGGATGTGCGGAGAGCAACAAATGCGGCAAAATATGACATATAGAAAACAAAATTATGGTTATGGAGTAAACATTCGTGTGACAACAACTGATACGATACATAAAAAATCAGAATAATGAAGAAAAAGTTGGTTTCCCTATATACATGTACGTGTACCTGTAGTGTTTGTGTACGAGGCGCGTTTATGATTTTCATTATGTGACTTGATATGAAAAATTGACAAAAAATAATATTTTACTTGTAAAAGTAAATCCTGAGCCTGTAATAGCTGCTCTTCTTGTTCCATTTGAATTAATAGAAACAACGCTGTCGCATTTCTTGTTCTCATAGAATCATATGATATGAGCTCCATGTTTTGTGAACGTCTTTCTTAACTGTCGTATTAGACTGACCAGTGCATATTGCGCATGGCACTTTAAATGTATTTTAGCGCGAAAATTAACTTACATTTAGCTGGATTTATTGCCGTCGTAGTTCCATCTTGTCGCCTTCGTACTTTTATTCGATGGCAACACGACGGGATTACGAGGTCTTCACGAAGTCGTGTTGCCATCATAAGACCTTCGGGTAGCTTCGTGATTCATTCGTGTAGACATCGTAATGTCAAAACTGCCCGATTGAAACGATGGAAACACGAATGCAATACGATGTTCAAAGATGCATTCCCGGTGACATTACGATGATGAGGATGGTGATACGAACTCAATACGAACCCTCAACATCGGACGCACCTTCGGGGATTTTTTAACATGTTAAAAATTTTAGAACCCTTCCCGAAGTTGTCCCCGAAGGCTAGAAAAAGTAGCCGATGGTTCTACGATGGTTAAAGATTGCACTACGAATAGCCCGATCTGGATACGATCAGTCCCGATTTTGAAAATTTCCATAATCGTGTTGCCATCGGCGTAAAAATCGGGACAGTGTGACACGGGCATATTTGTTTTCTATTTCTGTAATTAATCTCAACATTCAATAAAAGATTATGTTTTTTTTTTCCATTTCATTACGTTTAGAAAAAGTAATGTTCAATAGCGGTGGGATGAACCATCGGTTATTAAATTAAACCGTAAAACATCTTTTTGTTTAACGCAAAGTTATGTTTAAATTGTGCTTAATTATAAATGTAAACACGTTAGGCGTCTGTTGTCATATCAAATGCTGAATTGGATAATAAGAGATATGTTCTCAAAATCAATAATTTAAAAAAATATAAGAGCTACTTGAAATACATACTCTTGAAGGGTTAAAGAAAACAATTATGTAAAAAAATTAATATCAATCGTCAAATATAGACAGCATATTGTCTTATGAAAATCTGAACGATGTTGTATGACACATGTTTTATTGAATTGTCTATTCTAATATGTATGAAACATTGCTAAATACCCAATTGGATAATTTGACACGTAATGCGGCTCTTTTGTTTCAGCAGACGAATACACATGTACATGAACAATCATTTAGACACAATGCAAATTATAAGAAGTGCAATTTGAGAATATTCATTTCCCTTCAAGAGCAGTATCACATTTCGTGATCGGTGTGAGAAAGATATTATCCTCACAAGTGAAATATCTGTTCTCCGCACATTATTGGTCGAAATTTAATTATGACGTCAAACTGTCTTGGTTTCTTTTGAATTTTCCTAGTGTGACGTCATGGGAAAAGGCAACTATGCCTGATGACGGCACATATACCGAACACAACTTTCTGCAAATTTTTGAAAAGGAAGGATAACAATCATAAGAGAAACAGATTCCGACACTATAACTTTCGACAATTAAATTTTAATCATTTAGGAAGCTCGGCTAGCCTCGCACTTTAAATATTAAAATTGAATTGTCGCGATTGGTGAAATTGTGTTACACACCTGTTACAGCGTATGAATCTATATTTCCATGAGTTATCAAATGTTTATATCCATTTTAATGTAATTATATTTCTTCCTACATAACATCACTACGAAATTATCATTCTGTTTATCTACACATGATCGCGAATGATGATTCAATTATATTATAGCGTTTTACCTATCATAAACCATGCAAGTCTATGATACATTTTGTTTGTGTTGGTTGCTGTTATCTTTGGGCTAGCTTTCGTGAACTGCGAGTACTCTCAAATTAGTACTTTGTATCTTAAGTCTTTATAATAGGTTGTGCGTGTTTCATGTACATTTGATTGGACAACTCTTTGCAGGCTAACATTTATGTTTCATCAATTTGCTTATGCATTACAGTCCCCTTTAGGGGTGGGTGGGTTGTGCGCCCGTAAACCATGTTTTACCGTTTTTTCCTTTAAAAATGTCCTGTACCAAGTCAGGAATATGGCCATTGTTATATTATAGTTCGTTTCTGTGTGTGTTACAATTTAACGTTGCGTCGTTTGTTTTCTCTTATTTTTGAGTGTAAATTGACATTGCGATAAGACGTGTCACGGTACTTGTCTATTCCAAATTCATGTATTTGGTTTTGATGTTATATTTGTTATTCTCTTGGGATGTTGTCTGATGTTTGGTCCGTTTCTGTGTGTGTTAGTTACATTGTAGTGTTGTGTCGTTGTTCTCCTCTTATATTTATGCGTTTCCCTCAGTTTTAATTTGTTACCCCGATTTTGTTTTTTGTCCATGGATTTATGAGTTTGAACAGCGGTATACTACTGTTGCCTTTATTTATCCCGCTGCAATCCGTTTGTCCCTGTTCCGGCTTAGGAGCATGTAGTTCAGTGGATGTTTTTTTGTCGATGTGTGTAATATTTTCTTTTCGTTTAGTTTTTTTGTTACAAATTTGGCTGTTGATGTTTCTACATTGAATTGATTATAGTTTGTCATGTAAGGGCATTTAATGACTTGCTACACGATATTGGCGTTGCTTATTGTTGAAGTACGAGTTGTGATCTGTGGTTGCTAGCTTCTACGCCATTGGTCTCTGGTGGAAAGTTGTATCATTGGTTATCATACCACACCTTATTATCTATTTACAATGATTTTGATTGATATATTTCAATCAAGTTGTTTCGACTACAATCGTGTGCAAGAAAAAGCGAATCGTATTTCAAAAAGTCATTGCACTTCAATATTTTATTCTTTCAATATTGCAGACTTGTAAAGTTCAAATACATAGCAAATAAATTTACCATTATCATGATTATATTATTAGTTAATTATTTTTATTGTTGACAAAAAATTCTATTAAAACAATTAAAACAATCTTGTATTGAAATACTTTAATCCCACTCCACTTCAAATCACACGAAAGGTGTTAAATGGATAAACAAATTACAAATACGTCTTTGTTATGATTTTGTTCAGAATACAGGTTATATAAAAAACCTAATATATAATAAATGTTCTTTTTGTAACAATGTATGAATGAAATCACCAGCGGTTGTTTGGTGGGATTCGTGTTACTCATTCTTCAGTAATTTTTCCATGTTTTATTTTGTGCGTCTGCTTTTTTTGTTGTCGTTTTTCTTTTCTTTTGCTTTATTATTGCCAATTAGTGATCGATTAATGAGTTTATTCCTAAGGATTCTTCATCCTTTGGTATAGTCAAATAACAAAATAAAATATGTTTAGGCTTTGTCCATTTCTTTAAAATTGCATTATTGCTAAATGAATAATTCATTTTAATAGAACTCCTAACGTTTTGATCCTAATGAAGTTTTCACTGTATTCATGTGCATTAAATGAGAAACAATCTTTTTCTTTTTTGATCGAAACATCTTGAAATTAAATATCAAAAACACTAATGGATTTGCAAAACTGTTCAATGGTGCAAATGTATACAACACATTATATATCAGTCCGTCTTTTATATCTGCATAAAACTGTAAATATGCATCTACAAATATCGGCGTCCAACATAATATATAAACTGAAAAAGAAAGTTAAAATCATTAAGAAATTTGATTATAAATAAGGGTGTCGCTTATCATTGTATAGAATTTTAAAAGGAAAATGAAAGAATTGACTATCAAAATGTAAGGTACACCTTTCCAGATGAATATTTAAATAGCTGATACCAGAAAAAAATTACTAATAAAAAATGCGAATGAACTAAACACTAGCCATTTATTTATTAGTTAACGTTTGTAGACGCGAAAAAAATGAACTCATCAACTAAGTAAGTAATTTCGACTTTCAACTATTTTTGAATCGAGCACCACAATTGCTAAATAAACACAGCTTCTCATCTATAAATTCATATTTCATCCCTGCATCCATTACATTAGAACTAAAGCGCTTGTATAAGATGTAAAACATAAATCGTTTAATATAATTTCGCATAAAAATTTAATGAATTTATTTGTTCATTGCTGAATTAAAGCTATTGGTATAAAATCGATGGTTAATATTGATATCGAAGAATCAGGAAAAGTACTTTGAGTTTGCTTTCAGTAACTGCATTCATTGATGCTGTATTATTTTCTCTTTACTTGTACCTTTGTGTGTGTCTTTTATTTGGAAGTAATAGAGGTTTTGATTTGTTTTTGCGTTCTTGTGTGCACTAATACCCTGATCAAGATCTAAGGACGGAACTAAATACCCCGTATGTCTTTTCGCTTTGAATGTTTAGTCGACGTAGTTTTCTGCTAGTTATGTTTTCATTTGTACCTTTAGTATTTTCATTCTGAGTATATTCAATGCAAAATATAAATAGTCACTTGCCACACACAACAACTAGGAGTAGCTTTATGGTCTTGATTTTTGCATTTGAAATCACCCTCTCCTTTGGAATTATTTTATCTGTAGAAAATATAAAAATGAAAATATTTACTTAGATATCAACCTAGTATTACACATTCTAAAACCCTTCATTTGTATCGTTATTACGAATAACCGGGCTGCGTAATTGGAACTCTTCCAATAAAGGCACACATCATAAACTGTTTGCCTCGAGATGACATTAAGATGATAAATAAAACCACGCTTTGTATTCGATGAATATGGGTAATATTTTATCAATGTCCCGCAAACACAAGTCCTCTTATAGATTGTATAGACTCATGTACTTAGACTATGTTTAAATTTGCATTTTCATGGGGAAAAATACATGACATTTGAAAAAGATTTGTGTTATATTTCTATCCCTACCACTATCTAGGGAAAAACAAAACTCATCATAGTTACAGGAGTTGAAAATTTATATTTGCGCCAGACGCGCGTTTCGTCTACAAAAGACTCATCAGTGACCTACGAATCGAAATATGTTTAAAAGGCCAAATAAAGTACGAATTACAAGAGCATTGAGATCCAAAAATTCCTAAAAGTTTTGTCAAATACAGATAAGGTAAACTTTTCCTTAGGTAGAAAAGCCTTAGTATTTAAAAAATTCTAAATTATAATAGAGATATTTTTAAGGTCATGTCAGTAAAGCTGTGATATTCAATTGTATGATTTGTTGAGCAAAACGGACATTGGGAACACTGATAACAGAATTCGAGTTTCTGATTTGGTCAAAGTTTATAGATGAATAATATCGAATAATTTGCTTATAATAGTAAGACATGTTTGTCATTCAAAGTATGCCATTCTGAGTAAAGGGAATATGCACTGTGTATAAACAAATTAGGATGACAAATCAATTGACGATTATTACCTGTATCGCTTCTGTTTGCCGGAATAAATCCACGTTTTTCCCGTCTACGGATTGTTATTATTATACCAGTATAACATATAACGATTACAATTACTGGAATTATTATCATTATTGAAGTATCAATATAGATCATTGCCTGAAAAATAAAAGACCATCTTGGAATATATGCAAAAAAGTTCAAATGATCTATGTAAGCATAAATGTAGCCGCATCTATTAGAGTTGTTTGATATATATATAGAACAGTCAATTTATTTCATTGAACAATTTGAAAGTTAAACGAATATTGAGGATATTTGATATAGAAGGGAATAGTTAAACTTTTTACTGATTGTAAAACTAGATGAAATTCGCCACAGTTTTATATAATCGCCACAGGTGAAGAAACTGTCAAGTGAACGTATTGTCGTTGTTTCGTGTATGCAGTTTTTTTGTAAATTGTTATATTATAAATATGCCGTTAGTTTTCTCAATTCAATTTGTTTCATATTTTTTTATGTGGGGACCTTTTATAACCGATCATACAGAATGTTTTTTTTCATTGTTGAAGGCCATATGGTAGCCTATAATTGATTGTATCCACTTCATTTGAACTTTGGTGGATAGTGGTCCCATTGTTATTCTTACCACATCTCCTTATTTTTGTATTTTGTTATGTATTGTTTTTTTATGCTTTCATATATACACACTAAATACTTTGTTTTTCATTTCAATTAATTATATCGTTCTGTTATATCTAGAAGATTATAATTGCTTTGTTTGGTCTAGTTTATTTCTAAAGATCCAACCGAGGATAAATGAGAGAATAGTCTTTGTAAAAGGCAAAACTATGTTAATATTTTACTTTTATTAAAGGTGATATAGTCTTTGTAAGAAGAAGCTTTCCACATTTGCAGGAAGTGGGAGAAGATTACGAGGTACGATCAAAAACAAGTATGGAAAATCCTATAACCAACGCAATGACCTACCTAAAAGTAAAAACATAATTAGTTCACAAAATACTTACAGATTAAGTAAAATTAGAACAACACGAATTCCATCAGATCTATTTTTCTCTAAAACTCACCTCCTTGTATGGAATAAAATGATAACATGATGTCTTCAACGACTTAATGTGAACAACGTACTGTATAGCAAGAACTGCTCCAGTAATCCAAGAAATTGATGCCAAACCAAATCGATATTTTTGTCCTTTAGTGGCTACAGATAACGGTCTTACAATAACGTAGAGTCTATCTATAGACATCACAACTATCGCATATATAGATACATAAGCTGCGCACTGTGAAAAAAATGCGTACACTATATAGCAGACATATTTATTCCAGGGAACTCCAAATTTGCTGAATACCAACTCGGGAAAAACGTAAAAGAGTCCAAGACAGAGATCTGTAAATAAAAAAAGGTTACAATTAGAAAAAATATCAATAGTCAACTTTTCATATTAGCGACTTTTGACTCCGAAATTAATATTTTTCGACAAGTTACCTTCTCTGTGGTAGGACATCCTGGTACTGGGTCAAGCAAGGGCAATGCCAATAAAATGAATAAGTAAATTCAAGATTTTGATCGGTACAATTTTACATGCTTTCTATACATGACTTAATCATCGGAAAATAGTAATTTGATATATATTTGATTTTACCTTTTTTGGTTGATCGTAATTGACTGAGTACCTGAATGTCATACCACAGAGTAGGTAACCTGTCGAAAAATTGTAGAACCCGGAGTCAAAAGTTGGTAATATGAAAATGGTCTATTGCTTTGTAGGGTTGATAAATATTCGAATGGTACAAAACACCAAGATACTTATGTTGGGGTCGTAAAATGGTTTCCTTTCCGGAAAAGAAAATTTCATATCTTTATCTTTCTTAAATATGAATTTTCTTTGTAATGCAAATGTTTTTTTAAACGTTTTCTTCGTACCTCGATTTTCTGTGCCATTTATTATCCTTCCAATTTTAGAATCGATCCGTATTTTAAAAATTTTGAAAACCATATGTCGGAGAAAAGCACTTGTTAAATATATCTTGCTGTAATTCCCAAAGCGAATTGTTATAAATAATCGCAATAACAATATACCGCTGTCAAATAGTAATAAATCGATTTAACTGAAAGTAACTCGTGTTACAAACAAAAACTGAAGGAAAAGCGTCAACTTTAAAATTACAATTAAACAGCAAGTAATAGATACCGTACATTATAATACCCTTATCTAACACTGATATAATCCCACTTGAATATCAGCCAGAGGTGTAAGCCGACTATATTTTGTTTGATAAAGGGATTAAAACCGGACCGATATTCACAATTATATCATAACATCCTAATCTCACATTGCCAACGCAAACTATCTATAGGAATATCACAGTTGTTTTCCTTTTGTTTGATGTTATTGAGCTTTTGGTATTGCCATTTGATAACGGACTTTCCGTTTTTCATTTTCCGAGGATATTTAGAAATACCTTGCTATTGCAGTGATGTGTTAGCAATAGTCCATATTGAAGGTTTCGGTTAGAACACCTCCAAAGTAGTGTTTCTTTGCTTTCCGTTTTGTCAAGAATATGAAAAGATGTTGTGTCCTGTATCAGTATGTAACATATTTGTTTTCGATTATGGTAATGATTTAATGGCTTTAGGTGTGTACCTAAGTTCTGGCTTCATCTTACTACATTAAAACTGTTTGCATGGCTCGTCCTAGTAAAACCAAATTGAAAGCGTTTTTATTGGATCATCGACATGTTGTCACGTCATATAATGATGATTTTTTTCTTGATTCGCCGTATATCATTGTTACAAAAGGGAACCCTATACTTTAATTGTTCCTATTTTAAACGAGAATGTTCCTTTGGACCCTTTGAAGTGCGTGTATATTTCCCAACTCTTTCACCTTTTCATGTCGGTAGTGATATCTTTAATTTCAACACCATACATGTATCATTGGTAAATTATCAAGACACAGATTCTATAACAATTGATTATTTGCTATCGTAGCTTAGTTATTTACTAAATATTTGTATAGATAATATATCAATTTAACGGTGAAATTTTCTTGATATCTCGAACTTAATAAAAGATCCATGTAGATTTACTGGTTCTTTAAATACATTCATTCTCAAAGATTATCAAGTTAACGTTGTAAACAGATCTTTGATGCTTTGATTAGTCTTTAGTTTTCCATGTGTGGTTTGGTCGTTTTATTCTATTGCCATGGCTCTGTTAGTTCATTTTTAATGATTGTGTATGTCCTTTTTGGAGTCTTTCGCCTCTCTTTTGTAATTAACATAACGAATATTTGATTTCAGATATTCAAGATGTTAGGAATCATCTTCCCACACTTTTAGTAAATTAAAAATGCATTGTTTCACATCATATTGTTGTATTAAAAGATAGTCTATTGAATATCAAATAATAATTCAAACTCATACATGTCATATGTCGAATACAAACTCAAAACAATGACATACAAAAAAAAAAACCGCACAAAAACCGACAGAAAAAAAATAAGCAGTATACAAAACACAGCAAAGAAAACAAACAAAAACCCTTTAACAAAACGAGTGATCTGAAGTGTCCGAAAGGAGATCTTGCGTCACATGTATCACCCGTCGTTATGTATATACAAATAAGGCATCATTCGGCGAAGAAGTACGAAATAATAGTTATACCTGATATTGCAAGGTTAGTAACGAAAAATCCCATCCTCGTCTTCTTCTTCCGTGATAGTAACAACACGATAACAAGTGTATTGAATGCTGTTATACCAAGGAAAATCACAAATGATAGCCATTTTAAAATCACCTACAAAACAAAATAGTAGTCAGTACTAATATTAAAAAGTTAATACACATCTTACATAGTTAATACACATATTTCATATTAGTTGATAATCAGATTACACATTGTGATCAATAAAATGTCATCAATACTTGTTGAATTGATGTAAAGTAAGGTATTGAGATTTTTTTGAAGGGATTATTTTCGATAATTACCCGATAATAGATAAAATATGATTAAGCATACACAGGTTCATGCATGAAATGTTTTTTTTATAAAGTACTGGATCAGATTTGGTCCATGAAATTGCAATAGAGAATCCGCTTGATCTCACATTGTGGACAACATCAAGACCAGACAAATCAAACATAAGCCTTCCTAAAATTTGAAACAGCGAGATTGAGATTTCATAACGCTAGTCTTCTCTGTCATATGTTGATGTGCCGGTACTTAGTCAGTAACCTTGTGTGTGGTTGTCTTTTACCATACCGTACGTGTTTGTTATTTGAGGAAACGGTTTTAACAATATATCTAGGTACGCCCTGTGAAATTAAACCGAAATTCTAATATGACTTGTTTCTTTCGCTCTGTAAACAACACCGTGATAATATTATCGATATATCTTTTTTTCTTAGCGCAGACTCAGAGATGTACATAATAATGGCTGTTAAAACATGCCGCCAACGTAAATGGGCATGTATAGTAACCTATGTGCTGACGCTATGCCGATTTCGCTATGTTAAAAATTGCAAAACCCTACATAACCTTTATTCTTATTAGTTTAAACATATTTATTTATAGTGGATTGGGAAACAAGTTTTGCAACTTATATTAATAACTTTCCACTTTGCGGGTGCGAGTGCTGCCTTGTGTTTAAACGTTTTAACAGGCGCCAACCTTTACCTTAAACGAAATAGTAACATGTGCGTGATGAATGTGTTTGACCTCTAAATATGTCAAGGTTGTTTGTATAACTGGATTGCTTGTCATTGACTTTTTGGTTCATACAGATGTACAGTTATAGATGCATGTTAAATGACAATGCGCGTGTTCTCAAAATATAAATAGTCAGCCTGAGTATGTATTGAAGTATTGATTTTTATAAAAAAAAAAAACTATATGTTAAAATTTTTGTTAGAAAAAACAACAAAACAAAAAAAACCAAAAAAAAAACCACAATAATAACAAAGTCCTTGTTTTAAATTACGTTTTTATGCATACGAAATTAATGAATTTTCTTTTTTGTCACGATGTTACAAATATGTAACTTTTGAAAAATTCGATTAGGACTCTTATTATTATATTTGTTCAAGGTAAACATTATAAAATGTAGTATTTTGGCAAATATTTATCATTTATTCCAAAACATTAATATATATTAAACATAAATAAAAGGCAAGTAATAAATGAAAAAAAGACTGACAAAAGATTCATTTTGTAATCTTGCAACAATTCTGTTTAACGGTTGATAAAAAAAAAACAGAATTGCCCATAACTTTCGTGAGAGTTTGTCATTTGTTTAAAAGCAATAATCAATCTTGTCAACACTAACTTTTTGTAGACATTCAATATAAGTGTTAAACAAGCATCATTTGATAGACAGTTTGGCTGCGTTTCAAAATTTTATCAAATTTGATTTCCCTTACGTCTGCATATATGCATGTTTGACAAATATTAAATATGTAGTATTGCTTTTTGGGTTATTATTGGTACTTAAATGGTGCGAATTTTAAATTTAAAGTACAAAACAACACCACAAAAGCACTGTTTGGCATTTTTTTCAAATCACACGGTTTAAAATGTTCCTTATCTTGGGTAATTGGTTTATAATAAAATGGAAAAGAAAGCTATCGATCACTTTTAGAATTAAGAAATTCAGTTCCTTTCCCTCAATGAAATTTATTAAAATAAGTTATGGAGTGATATTTGTTGTTCCATATGTGAACACAATAAACTAACAGACAAATATACATGACAACGTGATATATTGTTTGATTGATTGATGATTGCTTTTAGCTGCATCGGTGCAATGAACTATATCGTAGCGATAAATTGATATATTTGTATATAGATAATAGTCAAGATAAATCAAAATACATAATTTATCAAAGAGTCGAGAGCTCAATTGGATGGAACACCCCTAAACGGTTAGAAAGAAATTCACATAAATTTATTTTAAGTAGCGTGTTCTCCTTTTAAGCCATTTTCAAACTTATAATGTATCAGTTTTCAAAACCAAGTTTAATCCACCATGTTCTACATAAGAAAACGCCTGTACCAAGTCAGGAATATGACAGTTGTTGTTTATTCGTTTAATGTGTTTGAGCGTTTGATTTCTTCCATTTGATTAGGGACTTTCCGTTTTGAATTTTACTCGAAGTTCAGTATTTTTATGATTTTACTTTTTTCAACATTTTGTAGACTTTGTTTACATTTTATCCTCTTATTCAATGCGAACCCCACAAAAAATCAAGAGAGACCTCGTGTGCTCTTGAAGTTTAAGCAGATCCTGCTTTACATGGATCACCAATCGTGTTGTTCATGTACGTAAATATTTGGTCAACAATAGTCAATAGACAATTTCGATCGTTTGACTCTCGTTGAATTTAATAATAATATTAAAGGTTGAAACGATGTAGCAACATCAAAATTAGAAAAACTATGCCATTCAAGGGCAATAACTCCTGGAAGGAGTCAATTGGTGGTTTTAACCATCTTAATATTTTTACAGACTCTGTTTTGCTTATTATTTGCAGTTTCTGTCTACATTTTTGTGATATTCAAGATGGATACTGACGCTCGTTTAAACTGACCTTATAATGATCTGATATAGTACTTGTTCCATTGCTGTGATTACTATGTGTCGTTGTATTGTTGTAATATTCCATACTGTAAATTGTTTCCTGTATAAAAGAAAATCATGTAATAGTTTTTGTTTTGTTAATGAGGACGACACAGTACCACAAAGACCTTACAACAGGAACTATGTAAAGACCGACCATAATGATGCATTGGTTACAACTAACTATTAATCAAATGAGTTTTATTTGATAGATTTGTAAAACAATGTATAATATTTTTAATTTTATCTACTTGAAAAAAAAATGCAATGGAATAACATGAATAATTAGTTTTCTTTTTGTTTCATTCTTCTTTTTTCTAAAGTGAAAACGACCGTGAACTATACAGATGAAACGAGATCCTTTTTAAATTCATTGAAAACTTTGAAGAAAATAGACATTAAATAGAACCCAATCACGAAACGACAAACGTATACAAGTGGAGTCTACAATTTCGACTTATATTTGATGTGTTTCCCTCAGTTTTAGTTTGTAACCCGGATTTGTTTACTCGCAATCGATTTATGACTTTTGAACAGGGGTATACTACTGCTGCCTCTATTCATATCAGTCTATTAATCGCCATTTTTCATGTTGAGGGTATCATTTGGTCAGATATTACAAAATATAATCAACAATTTTTATGCTTTAAGACAAGCTGACTTTCTATCTGACAGGTTTTTATGTTTTAATATTTGTGTTTTTATGCTTGATTCAAATTTTATTAACCATTTCATGCATTTGTGAACTCTGAATCTAGAGAAAAAGTAGAGTATCACAGAGAAAATGTTCAAAATGTATTTTAAAAAAAAGCACTTTACAATGATCATTGCACCTTATTCATTTCATATACAACCTTAAGTATCTTCTTTCGGATAGTAAGTGGTTTAAAGGTATGCCACTTGAGACTAAAACCACATGAAACTTTTCCATTAAAAAGTTTAAAAACTGTGCATCAGACCATATTGTCTGCATACAAATTTAAATTCAAGAGTCTTTGTGCAATCAAACTTCTTGTAACATCTCATATAATTGACTCTAAATAATTATCAGTCGTACATGGCCTAAGACCATTTTATACTCATGTTGTAGGCTTTTTGTAACTTTTCTTTTCATTCAAAGTACATTAAATATATATGGAAGAATAAGTTATGGTTAAAAAACTTCAAAAACTTCAAATTGGTTGTAAAAAATATTGTTTTATATAAGGCCCCCCATTATTCGAAAATCTCTATCTCGATAAACTGTCGGTTGAAAACTGTAAACAAACATATTGTCGTGGATATATCTTTACATGTTAACCTAAATTTGTTAAAAAAACGGCGTCATTTGAATTTTGGTGGAGGGTTGTCTTAAAGGCAATCATAACACCCTATTATTCTAAATTAAGAATTTGTTTGTGTTTTCAGCATTACAATATTTAATCCCTCCCTTGTTGCCGGCTTAAAAAAAAGATACATATTAAAAGTACTAGCAAAAATTCAAGAAAACGTGTCATTATTGAACCAAAGGTTATACATTGTTATATCTTTTGAATTAAAAAAAATCTACGGTTACATATCCCTTTATGGATCCAAATTGAACATAATTTAAAGTCGACGGACAATCAATTACTTGTCATTTGCAATGAAATGACCATAGTTAGAGCAAGTCGATTTGATAAAGTACACGATTTACATAGAAATCAGTTACGAACGCAGATATAAAACATAATGTAAATGGTAAACCCAATGGGCCGTGGAGTCAAGTTAAGATGTTTGGTCATTCCTTTTTCTACTTGAATACATTGTTTTCTACAATGCCAAAATTAAAAGCATCTTGAATTTATAATTTGTATAACCATTATTAATTCATCAATGGCATTAGGATTGAACTTGTAACGCTATTTAAACATCTGAAAGCTATTTTTAATCACTTGTCTGAAATCTAACGTTATACATATTTCAAACAACAAAATAATAAACATGATGAAGGAACAATGTGAATTGTGATGAATGGCTTTATAATAATAGGCATCGAGTGTAAACAATTGATATGAAAATAAGTACTTCGAATTCTTCAATTTGAATTCCGTCAATGTTCGTCTTGATTCCTAATACCAAATACTGGATTTTAAACGATCCAGTTGTTTCGTGCACTGGACGGACACCGTTGCTGGCGGATTGCTAGTCCGAGATAGCATCATCAGCCTAGTAATCAATACTTCACCACTAGATAGCATCATCAGCCCAGTAGTCAATACTGCATCACTGACATTAATTGTTACAGATACTTAACAAAAAAATTTGTAAATCTAAAATTTTGAATAAATCTCCCCCACGCTAATTTGACCTAGTGTTATTTTGACTAAGTTGCTTATGATCTCTTTAGACACAAAACCTTGCTTTTACACTTCTAATAACCGCTTCAAAAACAAATCGATATGTCTTCAAGATACATTTGGTAAAAGTGAAGGTTTTTATTAATTTTTAGTGTCGATTGAATTTGCACGAATTGTTATAGTTCACAAGAAAGTTGGAAAGATTGCTTTTATTCCAATTCTAAAATAAAAACGGACAGTATGATCAAAGGAGCCGGCAAGATACTTCATAGACTAAAAAGGCTTAAGACATATAAAAAAACAATTTGCTCGATAATGATATTATTCATAAAAATGAAAATTTAAGTAATAACGATCTATAAATAATGATAAAGTATTAATAACAATCATTCTTATAATGATAATTTAAGTAAGAATATCTATTTAAACCTAAGCAGATCACGAAGCATATAATTATCGTACTTAGAATAGATCGAACAGATATATTCTGCAAATTTAAAAAAAAAAATATAATTTAAACAAACTGACCTGTTTGGAAAAAATCAAGTCGTCATTCAAAGCGAGATGAAATACCACAAAACGACTATTTTATCCTGCATATTCAAAACTTTTACTTCTAACACTCTGATACAACTTCTGTTATACTTGCCGTATGGAGTCAGTATTGATTAATTCAACTGGCTTGAAAGTAAATTACATCCATCTTAAAAAACAAACCCAATACAACAATTATTTCCAAAAGGTCAATTTGTCTTGTTTTTTTCCAATTAAATGTTACTTTTAAGAATTAGAAAGCTATTTGAGGATTATATAAAATGTCACCATTACTGTAACGTCACACTATTACTATTTATTAAAAGAGGGACGAAAGATACCAAAGGGACAGTCAAACTCATAAATCTAAAACAAACTGACAACGCCATGGCTAAAAATAAAAAAGACAAACAGAAAAACAATAGTACACACGACACAACATAGAAAACTAAAGAATAAACAACACGAACCCCACCAAAAACTAGGGGTGATCTCAGGTGCTCCGGAAGGGTAAGCAGATCCTGCTCCACATGTGGCACCCGTCGTGTTGCTTAAGTGATTACAAATCCGGTAAATAGTCTAATTCGGTAGGTCATATTCATGAAAGGGAAGGGGATTGTAGTTACGACGTAAGGAACATATCCGATATCATTTGTGAAACGGTTATTCCATAACGGTCAACCAACTCGTGATGGCGTCCGTAAAATTTACGAAGGGATGATTTCAACTTCACCATTTGGAACTCTTGGTTTAATAGCTTCCTTGTGAGCAGCAAACCTCTATCAAGAAAATCATGATAGGAAATGCAAGCACGGGAATATCGTATCAATTGGGAGATATATACCCCGTATACTGGGGTTTCTTTTTCTTTTCCTAGATTTACACGTTTTCGTTCTGAATCTGATGCACACAAAAAAAAACATGGTAAATTATATTAAAATTATGTTTACTAATGACATTTCCTATAGACACAACAAAGATATTGGAATATAAAATAGCACACAACTAAAACAAAGCAGCACGAGTTTCTCTAAAACAAAACATATTAATTTAGCGATTCTACAATGGCACGCACTTTTCTCCACACACGACTTTCATGTTGCTCAGGCCAAGTAAACCACAAATGTTTATTTTTTTAATTCCAAATCGAATTGAAAAATAACGGGACTGTTGCTTCGATAAGTGCATGGGACATGGCAGTAGCAAGAGTAGTTATTTAAATACATTCTGATAATATTGTCTTATATAACAAGTTTATCATCTTTTAAATTAAGCATTACTCTTCAACTTCATAATCCATTTGGCCTTTTCATCTGTTTTTTTTAATTTAGCGTCACTTATGAGTCTTTTGTTGTCAAAATAATTGAATTTTAAGCTACTGTCTTACAGGTGAGATGATTAGCTATAATCAACTATTTTGGACAGAAGAAAATGCCTGTACCAACTCAGAAATATGACTGTTGTTTTCCATTCGTTTGCTGTGATTGAGCTTTTGCTTTTGCCATTCGATAAGATAAGGGTCTTTCAGAATTGAATTTTCCTTGGAGTTCGGTATTTTTGTCATTTTACTTTTGTGAACACGAAACACGTGTCTGACGTACAAAATTTAATTCTGGTATTAATGATGATTTTATTGATTTGAATGCTTTCAATGTTGACTGTTTCTATGTAGAAACGAATTAACTGTTTGACTAAAAATAGATAAAAGGGTTAGGTTTACAAAAAAAGACTTGACGACAAAAGAGATGATTTCAGTTTCCCAAATGTGAACTTCTCATTTCTATGGTGCAATATTCTACCAGCTCCGGCATATCGAATAGCTAGAACGATCTTCCAGAGCATGTATTGCATATAAGGACCACCATAATGGAGGGTTGCAGCTTACAAGGAGGTTATTGAACCAATGGTTACATGGGATGAAATTGAAGGCATCATTTTCTTGAATTATACGGACGTCAACACGAGTTGGTTGATTGTTACTGTTTATCTGGTTTACAAAAGACAATTTGTATTAACCAAAATCACGTTTTATTTTATCGAATGTGACATAACCGGTTATATCCGTGTTTTGTAACTACAAGAGCAACACAATAGTCAGGGTTTGATTATCCTAACGGTCTTATGTTTTCTTGTGTTTTGTATACTATTGTTGATCGTTTTTTGGTTGATCCTTGTTTGCTATGGCGTGTCAGTTTGTCATTGATTTATTAGATTGAATTTCACTTTTGAGTCCCTGCATCCGTTTTTCTTTTTAAATTATGCTGTATGAATACCGCCGCAAACTATTTATCTGATAGTTACCTGTCCATTTAAACTTTTTGTCAGTTCCATTGTCCCATTTAACAAATACAACATGTATTGTTCTCTGTATAGCGTATTCACTTGGACCTTTACATTTCTCATGAGAGAAATCTATCACTCATCGATTAATCTACCTGCTGATTCCAAGGAACCTTCAAAATGGAATTACCCTTGAAAAATTGCAAAATAAAAAGCTCAAACACATCAAACGGATTCAATTATCTTTTGAAGTAAGACAAGTACAGTATACAGATGTCGGCATTTGAAATTTTCAATTATAAATGTATATCAACATTGCTTTATTAAGAATACAGAATAATCAATAACTTTAACATAGTTTTGAAATTAGAAATTTCTATATATTTGATACATGTTTTATAATATCCCACTTATTTACGTTTAATTTGAATATTATACATGCTGATCTCACATTACACTATGAAGAACTCATCTGATATTTCATACTAAATATTAACAACAGTTGTGTAAGGTGAATGATTACAAGTGTGTTTTGCAGTAGATTAAATTCTATTGAGATACTATTCAATTCTGATCTTTAAAATTTTGTGCAGAACTCCCTGTATTTTTTATTGAACCAAACAACAATAATTAGTTGCCATACAAACTGAACAGGTTGAGTGATTAGCCGCTCAACAAAAATCTGTTTAAAGACATTGTTCGACTTTTCTTTCAACGTCTTTTCGAAAATAATGAAACTAACATGTTTGTAGCAGAAATGATAATGAATGGTTGTTTTACTTCATGTGGCAAATGAATACATATGAAAGACGAGAATAAGCTAATGCGAAATGAATATTAAATCGCTTTGTTCCAGACTGACATACTTTGCTAGGTTTGTGATCTGCTAGTCCCCACCCTACCTGGACACATTATTAGTATTAAGACTGTATTCCGATCTGTCTTTATTCTTACTCAGTAATACACCGTGGTTCGCCCAGAGGCAGCGAAAACAAATTTTTAAGTTGTTGGTTTCACCCGTCCGGGTTAGAACCCAGGACCTCCCACAGTCGCGGCTAACACTCTACCACGATACCACCAAGGTTTTTGTTATTAGCAAGGCAGGCAGTAATACATCATATTATGTGATATATATCCCGGGCACACACGTTTATACATATAATTGTTGTTAATTGCAAGTACGACTTTCAAATCATTAAATACACATTCCTCCTGATCAAAACTAATCCGTGCATCACAATTTTCAATATTATCTCTTTCTATATCATGATATAAGCCTAATGTAAAGGGAAACGTATTCTAGCATTGCATTTTGGTAAACACAATGAGGGTCTCTTTAATTTGGTATAAGGGACAAAACAACCTGTTCAATGTTCCGAAAGAAAAACAGGGTTAAGATACCAAGTGGAAATCAAAAACTGAGAGTCAAATTAAAACCGACATATTTTGACCAATTTATATGGGGACGGAGTCCCCAATAACAGTAGAAAATTCAATAAAAAAAAAATACGGGAAAATTTCCCGAATTTTTCATTGTACTAATGAACTCAAAATCGTTCCAATTTTTTTTTGTCGTGTTTTGAAATCCCGGACCGGCGCAGAACACATAACTCTACTTCCTTCTTCCGGTCTTGTTGTCGTGAGACTTTGATTAGTCTAGTAAAATTAGAACTCAAGGAACACAATACCAATATTTCATTTTTAATCATTGTCTTTGGTATGAATAAACGTTAGGCCTACCTGATGCATTGCGTTTCTTTGTTTACATTGAACATGACGTCATAACTTAAATAACGTCACAAGTAAAATCCCCATCAACAGAACTAAAATCGGACACGTTACGGTATTTCCGTATCTTTTTTTTAACAAATATTTAAAATACAAAAAAAAATAATTTAAACAAACTTCGTCCCCATTCACAGGTAATGCCTGCCTCATATTATGTTTCATGGCAACATCATTACCAATTCATACAGTTCTCAGTTATCATATGTACAATATGTAATATCTGCATTAGATTTAAAGATGTCCATAAAGTACCAGCATATAACATGAATCCATCAATCTTATTAATTATTTATAAGGAATGGTGCAATGGGAAAAGTAATTATATTATTTAAATGGGAAAAAGATTATCTATGACCTATGAACATATCAATAACTTCCAAATGATATGTAACATCACTCAAAGTTCCGCCCATTTCCCATTTATATATTTGCCATCTAATAAAGCCACCAAATCTGTAATTATCCCACGCTATTTTGTCGTAGGAGTTAAAATATATTTACTTGACGCTAGTCATTAAACAAGAGGATTGGTAGACCAAGTAAAGCTTTCGATATCAAGTCAAATTAATTGAACAAAAGAAAAAAAGTACTTCGGGGTTAATAAAATTCAGAATGATTTAACTTCATGTGGAATTTAGCAATGAATTGCTGTGTTTGTATAATAACAATCATATATCATAAATCAAAATTTCCCTATGAAAATTATCAACATTTTTCTAAGTCTTAATCCATTGTATCAAACAAAACTCATTATTTCGTATAGTTTAACTCTATTTTACCGAAATGGAGATTATGAAGAGACTGTTAAATCCATTCTTTATTCGGCGTTTGATAATACACATTAAGTTCTTTGGTTATTTTGTCGGTGGGTATTTGTCTCAATTAAGAGTACCACATATCTCTATTTATTCAAATACACATGTCAACATTGCAGTAAGCATAAGAAACAATGCAATTCGTCATTATGAGGTTCTAATTTAAGAACATAACACATGATGTGTGAATTTGTTATCTGTTTTTGTGAATAGATTGATACCCTACATCCTTTGTTTTTCTATCATTTACCTGTTTTAATAATGAACCAAATATATCAAAGAAGTAAATTAAAATAATGACTGATGATGTACATGAATCTACAAAAACTGCAGTAAGGTGGTAGTGTTTGTTTGCTCCAAACGAACGGCTCATTGTGACATTGTGACGAAGAACAGCGATGCTAGTACCATTCAATTTTCTTTTTTTCTTTTTTGCTGTGTCTACTGTTTTTGTATCATGAATTGATACCCTTATATTTTGTTATACTTTCATTTACTTACTTAAGTAGTGAACCTAAATAGTCAAGTAGTAAATAAGGATAATGACTGATGAGGTGCAAGACTGAAAAAGAAAAACCAGCACAGGTAACTGATACGAAGCGATAAAATAGTATTTGCAGATGATGATAATTTTCCTCTGACGAAGTAAAAACACATTTCTGTTTATATTGTTTATATAACATCTGTATGTTGCATCTGAAAAATTGCTAACTTATTTTTCATGAAGTAAATATAAGCAGATATAGTGAGCTGACAGATTAAATCATAGTACATATTTCATTATGACGTCGTAAAGTTTATCATTTTTTAATGCATTTCACCAGTATTGGACGGATTATATATGATAGAACAGAGTGACCTTAACGATGGAAATAGATTAATCGCCACATTAACGATTTCACCATCTTTAAAACTAAATGCAGATGTTAATTTGAGGCACTGCAAACCTTAAAAAATTTTACGCAGGACAACAATCATTTATATGTTATATTGTAGATATTTAAAAAGAAATATAATATAAACAAAATTGCAAATAGAAAGCGCGGTCTATGAAACAAGTTAAGACTGTTAATTCATTTACTTTTGATAGGTTTAGTTGGGAAGAGATACATTTTATATATCAAACAGCATCAAGGCATATTTGTTCATCAATTCTTAAACAACGATTTGACAGGACAACTACAGAAAAGGCCGTACACATGAAGACAATCAGTAACGAATAACACACAGTCAAGAAAGCCGCCAGGCTTAAGAGGTATAAATACTTGAACAAGAAAATTGTAGATAATATTTAATCCGTGCTTTGATTTATCTTTCATGATTGATTGCTTTAAAAAAAAGTAGAAAAAAAACAGTCCTCTACTTAATCGATCTCTGGAAACAGTCGAAGACCACCAAAGTTTGAAATATCTCAGAAGAAGAAATCGGATGATGATCATTTACAATGTGATTTTCTTTTACTGCAACTGAGAACTAGATAAAGAAATGAGAATAAAGAATAACAGTGTTAAACGATATTTTTTTTTTAAATTCTGGTAGTCTTATAACCTTAAATATGAAGGGACAATAAAACATTCCGGTGTTAAAATCCTATTTAAGTCGTTGTTGCAAATTGAATTTCTCTGGAGGAACACAACGCTTGTCAAATATATGTTTTGTTAGTTAATGCTTCTTTGTCCAAATGATTATTTATCAGCAGATATATTTTTCTCTATCTTTGATAGTCATAATATCGAATTAGTTGAAAAGCATTTAGAAATAAATCATGTAAATATTTGACTTACAATAATAATCTACAGATGAATGCGGTCCTAACTATAACTTTGCTAATTTGTCAACTATCCATCCAAGTCACCCCCAACTAAAATGGATCATACTTTATTGTCAACCGTTCTTATTAAGTCACATAATATAAACCCATATCTGTGATCACAACATATCGTTTTTGATAACTTAGTAATATATCTAACAAACTAAAACTCCAATCTAAAAATTGTTATGCTATCTTTACACATGGTGAACTTCCAATTTGCCGTTTCGTTATATTGTTACAGTATTTTACAGCGCGAAAAGATTGATTCAATATTGCTACATCTTACTTTTTCCTTTATCAGATATTTAGAAAATAACTTTGAAAATAAAAGGCAACGCTGTGATATGTTTTATAGACCAAACTGATTAAATATCATCATTTATAAGTTGTGTGTTGTATTTTCTTAAATACAAATAGAACATTTGTTTTGCTTCACTTTGTTAGATTATTATCCCCAATGTAGCATTACATTGGGGTTAAATCGATGTATTTTCCTCCTTCTTTCACGCTTTTTGTACATATTGCACAATTGATTATTTTTAACAGACATAAACTCCGTAATCAGGTTCATACCACATTTAATATCGATTTCAGTTTGACAAATAAATTTTAGAATCTAAGAGTTTCAACCAATCATTATTTTTAAGATTTACATTTATTTCCAATCGTGCCCACTTCTTTTTACATTCGACTTGGAATAATGTCAGACTTTTTTATTTAAGATATTTGATGTGATTTAGGTTTCCGTTACTTTTAAGGAACGTTTCGTATCTATTAAACCGTCAAAGGTCTAGAATGGGAGGTTAAGGGGTTTTTCAAACAAAATGGACGTTTGTCAATAGTTAGTTAAAGATTTATGTTGAAAAAAATATACATTTCACTGTAAGTCGTTGTTAAGCCATCTTCACGACGTATACAAGTTACTTAATTTTATTCTGTAGATTAATTTATTTTCGTGGGAACCAATTTCCGAGGATTCAGGAAAACTTACATATTTGTAGATATTTCAATTCGTGGTCATGGAAGAGCTTGTACACGTTCCTTAGATATTTCGTGGTTGCCCTGTTTCCTTGATATCTACGAAAATTGATACCCAATGAGTATTCTAAATCCACAGTACATTGTATTTGATCCTTTTAATTGACATTAAAATTCAAGATGACACCTGATTTGTAAATCCTCATCATTGCTAAACTATTGAGATATAAGACAATGCTAAGCAGAATCCTATACTTAATCGATATGAGCAAACAAAACAAAAAAATAAATTTAAAGGGTATACACTTTTTTTCTGCAATTAAGTAAATTCATATAATCATACTGCTTTGCTCTTGAAGTAAAGTCTTATTTGATTAAAATGAAGAATGGAAATGGGTCAAAGTGACAACCTGACCATAGAGCAGACAACAGCCAAAGGCCATCAATGATTGTTTGTTATGGAATTAAGGAACAGAACAAAAATAACAATGGCTTAGTTATATGTTAGTGCAAGGGAGAAAATGAATTTCGAATCGGCATTTGACTTGAAATTATAATTTAAGAACAAAAATATTTTAACCGATAAACTATAGCATGAGATTACGTAACGGAATAAAACTGTTGTCAAAATATAGATTACATATGTTATATAAACATGTGTTTATTAATTTCAAAACCTCTGCAAATATTACATAACATTGACATGATTGGCGTGACGTCTCTTAAGGGATATATTGAACAGTGAGTAAAATAATTCCATGTCTGCTATCATGTTTATATTTGCAAAAAGCATCATGCCATGTTAAAAGAAAAATCATGTATATCAAATTTGTAACCATAAAAAAGGTTCAATGTTCTGTATTAATAGAAAACGTTGATGAAAAAAAAAATAATATCATAAAATTGCAAATCATATATAGAATAACGGCATTGTTGCTTTTGATCCTGACTTTAACAGTAAATGTATCAAGTGACCCCACTAGAGAGAGCTGATAATATAAAGTAGAATGAAATAGTTAGTACAGCAAATTTTACATGTTTAAAACGTGAGGAAAGATTTTCAGTTGTATAACTGACGTTGCGTGCATTTAATCGATTGACACGGATGGACTTTCGCACGTAACGTCGCTATACTTACACATGACATCATTGCCTAATATGTTCGAGTATCATGTACTGTCCATAATCTTAAAAGATATTAGGCAGTACGATCAAAGTAAAAATGTACAAAATGCCAATAAACATATATATAGATGTCAAAATACAACGCACAGAGATTGACAGGCGACTATACCATGATTTTTGGCGTGGGTATGGGTGAATCAGGCAACGATAAAACAACAAAATTAGAGGGAAATTTAAATTATTTGCTTGTTATGTTAACAACACACCTACATAAAAAAATAACATATCATTGGATTGCCTTGTTAACACATAAATGCTGCTTAGATTTCAGTTTTCTTATTTATACATAACACAATACGATAAAATTGATTTTAGGTTGTCATTTCCTAGTCATTTTGAGCTTATTGTGCTTGAGTAAAGGTGTTGCTTATTGTTGTAGGCCGTATGCTGACTTATATTTAAAGATTATAGGTCATTTGGTCTCTGATAACGAGCTGTTGTATTGGTAATCATACCATATTTTCCTATTTGTATATTAAAGGTTATTCATATGAATATGAACAGACATTACTTCATATGAAATATCCATTTTTTACTGGATAATTGAACCATAAACATTGAAGTATAAATTCATTATCATGGCTTATGCAGGTAGTGATTTAATGAACATCGACGTTATCATGAACACGGTGATTTGTGATTTGTTTTGCGGATGTCGATCATTTGGCACCTCCCGAGTAATAATGTATTTCCGTACACATAATTCTTATATTACAACGTTTAAAGATAACTATTTTTCCATATGCTGCAGATTTTCATTTCATGAAGTTTTAATATTTTATATACTGAGGTTATTGTTTAATGATCAAGTAATCAAGTTCGTTTCGTACAAACACTTTTGATTGATATGGCACCGATTAGTGGTAAATGAAGTTTTCATATTTTATATACAGCAGCTATGCTGAAGTCATGACGTTCGTTTTGTACAAACGACTTATCAAATCGTATTTAACAAATGTATTGACAGATAAAATTGAGAATGGAAATGGGGAATGTGTCAAACAGACAACAACCCGACCAAATAAAACAGCAGACGGTCACCAACAAGTCTTCAATGTAGCGAGAAATTCCCGCACCCGGAGGCGTCCTTCAACTGGCCCCATAAAAAATATATACTAGTCCAGTGATAATGAACGCCATACTAATTTCCAAATTGTACACAAGAAACTAAAATTAAAATAATACAAGACTAACAAAGGCCAGAGGCTCCTGACTTGGGACAGGCGCAAAGAGCATATATTTGAACTGCGAGATGCATGGACTGATTAACATATTACCACTAAGCAAACACAACGATGCTTATAATAAAGATTAGTAATAGTAATCATTGTATAAACATCCCTACTTGTTTTGTTCCATTTAAAAAACAATGCTGCTAAATCATTTACAACACATTTGATCTATACGACGAAATCTATTCAATTTAAATTGGTTGTTGTCTAGATTTGTTTATAATAGAATTGTTTCCATTAACTTCTTGACATTTGTGGACATGTCAATTTTTTTTATCTTTATAAAAAAAGCGTTTTAGTTTTAGATATTTAATGCGAATGACAACAAAACGACTTGGTTAATAAGAATGTCAACTGCACGCTGGGAGTAGTTAAAGACAATATAAGTATACCGCTGTTCAATAGTCATAAATCGATTTAGCTGAATCCAATTAAGGTAACAAACCAAAACGGAGGGCAACACATCAACTTTAAGAAAAAAAAGGTTAACAATTCAGTGTTGATATAAAATTAGATATTTGTCAAAAAATAAAATTTAAGAAGGCGTTTATAATTGACGAATGTGAATGTAGATCAATGTGAACAATTGTCAAATTCGAATTTTAGCTCTAATCTTGGATTACGTTTACAGGAATACACATACTATCACAGAGACACATTAATGACCATAAATCACCGACAAATTTGCAAGAATAATAAGAAGTACATAATTACGATTTATTTACTATTCAATTTTACTAGGAAATGTCAGATTTTTTATACTACGTTATCCATTAATGAATATATTTCAGATATAGCCATGATTTATAAGAGCTGATTGATTATAAATCAAGTAACTCATGTTAGTTATACGCGACTTTATGTGATTATATGTTATAGAATCTTACATACTGTATGAGCATGCAGAATGTCAAAAGGAATTTATATGATAACTGATTACATTTGTATCATACATATGTACAAATGGTGTATAGGATTTATATCTTATCAAATTACTCCAAGCAATTGTAATGTATATATGACAAACTTATGTTAGCATGAATGAGTCAGTGGTAAAATCGTACAGATTTGTTAAGTATTTCTTAAAAATCGAATAACCTTCTTTTTTTATTATTCCAATTTGGGTTTATTTCATAATTTGGGGCAGTGACAAAGTTTGACCTTAGTAAAGGCATAAATACTGTCTTGTGTATTCATTATCTTAGACACGAACGTTGTAGATGTTATTAATGACCTGGAAGCATTAATGATGAATGCACAACATGCATTGATTTATTTGCTACAAACCCTATCAGTGTAATGTTTTAATCACTTGTTTGTCAAAGCATTATCGCATCATTTAAAAACAACAACTTATCATGATCAACTTACACCGTTTACTAGGTTTTTACAGAGACGAGGGAAATAGATATAAAAACATAATACAGCTTTCTGAATTGCAACGAACATTCATATCAATTCCGTTTTGGAAATTGCTGTTTCAGAATGAAGTGTATTTACAAAAATCCTTTTTCGCATGTAGATAACTGTGCAAGAAAAACAATCATGTTTACAAAGGACACTTTTTGTTAATGGCAAATAAATAGCTAGACTTGACAATACGTCTGATTGTTCTAGTAAAATGCGTTGATAATCTTTTATTGTTGACATTGATTTCTGGGTCACTTGCAATTGGTTTCGAAACTATCAACGACTTGTAATTTAAACTTTTCCTATATATTCTCAATTACAAAACAATAATGTTGCACTGGCGATTTCAAGAAAAAAGATACAACTAATATCAACTGATAAAGGATGCTTATTTTGATGTACTCCGTTTTTAGGTGAATCATTTCGCACGGAACAAGTCCTGTTACTTTGGATTCATTAGAAGTCGTTTGATACGAATTTTCGTGGTCAGCCGAGAAACTACAAATTTAAGTTTGCTGTATAAATAAATGAAGACTTTTGGAAAACAACGAAATATAATATCCACGAAAATGCAAGCGGTTCTCAATCCACGAACATTGATACATGTACCTACGAAAATAAAGGAATTCCAGGTGATTTTCTGTTCACCTCACAAGTTATAATTAAATATATTTACTAGTAAAACAAAATAAACTAACTCATACAAGTGTCATCTTTGTACCATGTCTGTTAATAATTGTTGGAGCGTTTTGCTGGTTACATATATGTCAATGTTCATTAGTTACTTCCGGGTGATGATACATGAAACAAACACATATAAAAAAACCATGGGGTAATACAAAATAAAGATTAAAGAATGAAAGTATTAAATAGAAAAAAAAGGATAAATTGTAATACATAACCATTACCCGAGGAAAGGCTCACAATAACGTAACAAAACGAAATAATCAAAAGTTAATTAATGTGAAGAAATATCATCGGACTAAATATTGTGGAACATAAATCTTGCAAAAATTTATATACAAGCCATTTAGAACAATTGATAAAGTAAAGGTCTGAGTATTTGTTTACCTCCTTCCTTAATGTAGTTGAATGTAATAGATTTGCTCTAATACTTGCTTTGTAGGCACATTACAGCCACAGGTTTGATCATTTACCGAATAACTGAACAACAGTAGTACTTTAATTTCATATGAGATCTTTGTAACTACTTTATTTGTAATAGCGACATTACTTTAATGCTTATAATTTTTAATAGAATTGAAATATATCATACCATGATAAAATTGTTTCGACTCTTATCAAACAATATGATTGCAATCCGCTGCTATGCTTTATTATTTGTTCCTAAGCTATATAGCTCAAAGTAGCTTCATATTACCACATTTAATTATTGATGTGATAACATTATATTAACAGGAAGTTTTACGTGATAAGAGATGCATATGACGAATTAATTTTTATTATATTTACCAAAGTGACTTTTACTTTGGAGATTACTTGATTTTGACAATATTGCAACGCTTCGTGCGACAAAGGCAGTAACGAAGTAATCAAAATTTACCAGCTTGTATCATCCTCAATATCATCGTTATGAGAGTCAAATGTTAGCTGCACTAAATCAAAACCCGGCACAATGTCAACTCTATTTACTGCAGATTGTTCGAATGTCACAGTTGTTTATTGAACAAAATGTCAAACTTGAAATTGTGGTACACCAACAATTGACAAAACGCAAACAAAAATCAACGTAAAGTCAAATAAGGTCATTGTTCTCAGTAACAAATATACTATCAATTGTCAAATAAAGAAGACTTACTGCAAAATAAATGACCTATCAAGTGATCAATAAACAAAGGTCAAAGATAACCATACATCACAATTACAAAAACAGGAAAAAACAAACGACACATAAAAGTGTACCAAAATATATATGTTTATATGTATATAGAAATGTAAGCATTGTACAATAAATGAACCACTTACTAGGCAAGTTATGAAATTTATCACAGTATGGTTTTATTCGTTCGCACTCTCACTTCTTTCAAATGAAAAGCGAATATATATTAATGACCTGCTGCCAGTAATGTCGGCAAAAACTCCAAAATAAATCGAATTTGATCTATAAAGATATATCATTCACCGAATTATTTATACAATTAGTGCACAGTATCAAGCTGTTTGTTTCCCTTGAAGTAAAAAAGCTTAACAGTTGATTCAAATTAGAACACATTTGATTTGAGACGAATTAAATTCAGATTAAAAGTCAAATGATATAGATAAAAGCAGATGTAGGATTATCATTAGGTATAAACAGCAAGTCAATTTCTAATATAGCCTTAAATTCATTTTCAATCTATTTTGCAGACTTGTAATATTAAGCAACGGTCTCATCATTCGTGCCGTATTTCTTTTGTTTGTGCAAGCAATTGGTAAAAATACATATTTAAGTCACAAACGATAGAATCAATCACACATAAATAGAACTGTTGAAATACCGCAGCATTTTGAATTTACCTATAACGGGTATGGTAAGAGATATTGTTAAACATTTCTGAAACAAATCAATTGTTTGGGATATACGAAAGTCAAGTAGATATGTTTATCAATTTCCAATGATGAAATTGTCACTAGTTTGCAAGATATGATTGTACAATGTATACCAATATAACTAACCGATATTTAACGAGATCGCTAGACCTTTAAAAACTTTGTTTTATTTTGTACACTTAATATTGTGTTTTAACATGCATCATGTGATGGGCCATTGTTAATGGCATAATTAGAAATTCAATGACGATTTTTTTCTTAAAGCAGCATATGTTTGGTAATCAAAGCCACATATGTTTATTATCTTATATGTTATCACTTCAGACTCTAAATGCAGGGCGTTTGAAATATTGTCATATTCGCCGTTTCTTGACCTGCAATGCAGTCCTTTTCAAAGTCATGAACATGAAGAGAATGCATACATACATTTTTAATGACGTCCGATTTAATTGCGAACTTCAAATCCTTTGCTATGTGTAGATAAAGTGTACTGGAACAGTATATTACCTTTGCAATCATTAAAGGGTCAGCAGGTGGCACAATGCAGTTTAAAATTTCTACCTCAATGCATTTAGATATAATGGTTATATTCAACAACGTTGGTTGTTTTGGATTTTTTTCTAAATGGAACTAGTGTAATGGAAGGTATGAAATGATATTTAAATACTTTTTAGAAAAATTACATGACTTCAAGATCAAATAAAATAAAATAAAAAATACTAAAGTCTAACCTCATTATTCTTCTCCCTTTATATCCGTGAAAATTATATCAGCACCATTCAATAACAAATAGTTATTCACCTCGACATAATTCATTAAATACAAATTATAGTGTTACATGTCAATTCGTTTAGTCCGAAATGATTGATACCCATACGGGAATACTTGTATCTCCTTTCTTAATGAATTGATAGACATCGATAAATATGCTTAGCTATATAACTAGATTACACGCATAGTCAAGGACATCTAAAACATGAACAAGATAGAATAATCCGGATATATGTAAATATATAACATAAAGTCTCCGTTCAAGTTCGCTTCTAGTCCGCAATATGTAACCTATGCTTATCATTTGATACACAAAAGAACATGATAAAACATCATAAATGACATACTTATAGAGATCAACATAAACTTTCAAGTACTAAACGTGTATCTAAACCAAGTGTCAAGCTTTAACTCGAATAAATATCTACCAATGACAAGTGAATTTATCAAATTCCGCCTGGAATCTTTCATATACGATTATTTGCAAAGAATAAGAAATGCAACTTAAAATGGAGAGTCACTGACAAGATTATTTATTGTTTATGATTATGGATGCTATCACTTCTAATGGTGCTTCTCACTTCAAGGTTAGAATTGCATGTTAGTGTTATCAACTGACATTTCTTATTAACATGACAGATATTAATGTTGTCATTTATTAGTAGAAGATTTTTCGTTATAACAAGAACACATATATCAAATGTGCTTATTGTTTCAACGTTATTTTCTTTCCTATATCAATATCAGCAGTTGCAAAGCTTGATCTGATAACTGATGTAATGCGGCCCTCAATGCTTCTGATGTTTTCTTGCTACAACAGATGATAATGAACATGTTGTATTACAACGAAAGACATCTGCATTATTATATAGAAGCAGGAGGTATTTCGTTATAATACGAAAACTTTATCAGTAATGCTTATTTTATCCAATGTGGTGTTATTGCCTATCTATATACAATTCAACAGTTGCAAAGGTTGGTCCAATAAATGGATTCATACGTTCCTCGTTGCTTGTGATATTTGATGCTCGAAAAGATAACATCTTCAAAAGTTAGAACAAAGACAGATACAGTATATCCTCAAACACAAAGATTTGTGATAGTTTATTATATTTAGACACGTATGTAGTTGATCGTGTCTACTACCTATTAAAACACATTATGAAGAAAGTTATTGACAGCATACCACATCAGCTCTATTACTAATCCGTCAAACCATTATAACATCATTTTATATCCCACATATCATGAACATAGATTCACCGATTAATAGATGTTAGAATAACTACAGAAATATCACACTGCGTGAAGAAAAGATATTATTGGAAAATGTTTGTTTTATCAATGCTATTTTGTAATTTAATTGAGATGATGACAGCTTATCCAAATTGTTAACACCATTTTTGCATACAGATAAATTTATTGGATATTATAATGCAAGTTTTTATTATTGCAATACGCCACCAATCGCAACTTGTACATTGACATAAACTTAGCAATATGTGTTTTGAGTAACAGTAGATTGAATTTCGTAAAAAAAAATCATCAAATGAGAAAAACCAAGTGTATACTCGTTGATATGTGTAATTTATTTGTCTCTTATGTTTTTTCCTGATATGAGTTTTAATAATTATTAATTTTAAATCTCCTTATCTACGCTCTCTGTGTGTAAAACATCCATTGCAACAACTGTTTGATGGATCCGTGGGTGGTTTGCTGCAAGAAATAATATCTGTACCGATCAAGCACATGTCAGTTGTTATCAAGTGTAAGTCAAAATGTCCAGTCATTTGAGTTGTCTAAGCTAAGCAAAACATTTTTTAGAAACCCAGCGACAATATGAGGTACCTTACAAATATTATCGTAATACATGTATCCATAATTACAGTTAAATGCCAATTAATGCTTTTGAGTTTTTTGTAAGTTAATCCCCTAAAATGACAGATGTATAAGTTCGTATAATGTATAGTGTGTTGTAAACTCATTATCTTCTGACAGTAACATTGTAGATACAACTAATTACCCGGTAGTTAAACTGAGGAAAACACAACATAATAATAGTAACTTGTTGCAAAAAAAAGTGTTGTGCTCTATTTTTGTTGTAAAAACTTCAAGCATCATTTAAAATCCCATTGAACATGACCATACACAATGTTAACTAGACTGTTCAAGACACATGGAAATATGTATACACATATAATTACTATGTGTTTATAAAGTACCAGCCGCATGATTTTTTTTTAAAAAGAATCCATTTTGGAACTCGACGTTACAAAATGAAATGCATTACTGACAATTGGCACAACAAAACATTATAAAATTACAACAGCGTACGCCATCGGTTACATTTTTATTGTGTAGGGTATTTTATAACAACAACAGGGTTTTGTTGTGCCAATTAGAAAAAAAATGTCAATAATGCATTTCATTTTGAAAAATTAAACAGTATACGAAAGAAAGTTTCCCATATCCTACCTATATATAATATTGAACTCAAATGCC
Source organism: Mytilus edulis (assembly GCF_963676685.1). Classification (NCBI taxonomy): domain Eukaryota; kingdom Metazoa; phylum Mollusca; class Bivalvia; order Mytilida; family Mytilidae; genus Mytilus; species Mytilus edulis. The sequence goes on along the minus strand of NC_092357.1, from coordinate 27,331,430 downwards.
CTAAAAAGGCATATGTTCCTTTTTAATTACAAGAGAACTTGTCGTTGTGTCAATGTATATGTGAAGTCAGTAAATTTTACCAGACCGGTGATAAGTAATACTTTTATAGTTAGATATTGTGTGAAATGCATTGCAAATTGTAGATATTGGTTACATTGAGTACAACGAATGATGTTCATTTGCCCCTTATTGAATCTCTACCGAAGTTGGAATTGACTCTGATGTCACCTATATTTGTTCTAAACTGTAATACCAGCATACAATCCGTTTAGCGTAGAAAAGGCAACAGCTCATATTTACAAGAAAAAGAATGCTGATTTTGAAATAGGTTTGTCTTAATTATATATGTTTGTTATCAGAGGCATATGTGTGTACAAACATTCGACAACAAAAACAATCCATGGCATGCGTCTTTATATATAACATTTCATATCAGTTAAATTTGGATATCACAGTGAAACTAATAGACAATTATACAATTGCCAAACAATTTGGCTTGATATTATTACATATAACGATATAACATTTCACATCACTTGATTTTAAAATTCTCAGTGTGACTGAAAGACGTTTGTCAAAACTATAAGAATATACACATCTTCAGAACCTGTTTATCCAAGATTTCTACGAGATAGTTGCAGCTTTTAATCTATACAAATATATATCATAACTTTTTAAAAGATTTCAATGGAACCACGTTGATAGTTTTAGATTAAAAGGAAAAGCATAATAAAAACATGCTTTTCATAGAATGAGGTTACTTACTACAAAAAAAGTAAGATACCAAATAATCTATAAGTTTAGTCGCGGAAATATCGATATAGCTCGGCATTTACTTTTAAAAATAGACCATTACCAAATCATTTAAAACAATTTGCGCCTCATGATGACACGAGCGTCCACAATAAAATGAACAGGTGAAACAGAGAAACTCTTTTCAATATCCCTGCAAAAAATGTCATAGTAAATATTGAATGCTTCTTAAGCAATGCTATTGGGATGTAAAAGCAATAGTTATGGGCACATTTTAAAACTGAAGCGCTTAAAGAAAAACAACATGCTCTTCGGGCAAAGCCTTAATACCTCACAATATTTACAAAAGAGGCATTTTAGTGTTAAATAGTTTTTTCCTGCATTATTTTCAATGATGCGTTGGAAGCACATATGTCAATTTGTACTTTTTGTAAGAATCTCATGGGTGCAATGTGGACGAATTTAATTAATAAGTATAACAAAAATTAGAAACAAAATGTTCTTTCTTTTCTATTACAGACATTGAATTACATATCATTTGAAAGAAACAATAGGTCGCTGACCTTTGACTTTAATCGACCATATGCGGCGTAGGTATTTACAACATTCATATCTATTAGAACTAAAAATAAGATATGTCTTTTCTCATAGCAATACAATTCCATGCATGCCGAGGAAGATAAATATCACCAGATACGAGCAATGTGTCCCTATAATGATGACTGAACGCTGTGTTAGGGAGTTCAATCTTTATTTTGACATGTTTGAAATGAACTGAACAACATTTTTATTTGAAAATTTACGTCATTAGTAATGATTGCTTTTTTTGCTAACATCCTGAAATCAAAAGACGGCATGCAAAACGGCGTCATAGCTAGGATTTTATCAATGAAAAATGAAACGCAATACGACATGTGGTTAAATGAAGTCGATGATAATTAAATAGGTTAAGAATGAGAAAAAACACATTAATACGAAGTCATGCAACGTTTGAGCTACTTTTAGTGTCAGGTTTTGCAAACAATAAAGAAAAAGTAGTTATAGTAGCACATTGCTTAGTTGAAAATATATCAATGCCAGCAGGACATCAATAAGTTCTTGTTTCTCTTCGTTATAATTGGTTTCCTCAATTCTCAATACAGAGGGAGTAGTCAGAGGCTTATGGTTTGCGTATTTACTTTGCTTAGAGAGTATTGATTGCAAAAATAACAAAGTCGTTAACTTACTTTTTACCGAATTTTATAATTCACGTTATGTTAACAGCGATTGATGCAACTGTCGAATATATATTATCGAATGGTCTTTGTCGAAAATATACAATTTACTTGCACTCGGTACGAAATAAGAGAACAACTTTGGTCTTTGTCGAAAATATACAATTTACTTGCACTCGGTACGAAATAAGAGAACAACTTGTCCTGTTGCTGAAGCTCAATACAATGAATACAGATAAATTACATGTCAATATATTTTGTATTAGTATGTTGGTAAGTCCTTCATTTTCAATTTGTGTTTTGTTTACTATTATTCAAGTGGTTGTCCTTTTATTATTAAGCCATAGCGTTGTCAGTTAATTTCCATTGAAGCATTTGAATGTCCCTCTGGTATAGTTTGCCCCTCTTCTTTGCAACAGTAGGAAAACAAATATCAGTATTTAGAAATGTATTGCCTAATACTTAGCTTTTTTTACACAGGAAAATGGACAGGAGAGGTCTTTATTATTTACTACAACAAACATTTTGAACGTCATTCATATATCATACTATCTAGAATTGAATTTTACGTTAAAATGGAAGTGGTTTTTATTGTATGATGAAATGATAAAGAAAATTCAACATAATAACAATAAAAAATACTAAAGTAACACCTTTTTGATCCTTTTCTTCTTATTCGTTTATATTATATTCACACCTTTCGACAATCAGTTACAATCGGCATTACCATGATATATTAAATACATACTCGTTGCAAATATAACAACGCAAACATAATCTTAGTTTGCCGACAGCTTGGCATGCTCGATGGACGCCAGACAGTATTATAAATATTCCCAAATATTATCATCATTATTTCAATTACAATGCATATTCAAACATCATACAATTCCTATGTACATATTAACCGTAAATACACCAAACTTCCGACTAAAAGGATACCTTCATAGACGGTCGGGACCGGCCAGAAACAATTAGAGATAACAATCGATATAATCGACCAAAAAGCTCGATAAACCTGTGTCTGTGGATGCCAATTCCGCAATCCCGTCTCCAGGGCCAGGTGCTCTGACCTACACCTTAAACATGTGTGTATTGGCAAGTTAAATGCAATAAAAATATCAACGTATATACATGTGCATCAACAATAAAAATTGAGTGTTCACTCGTTGCATAACAGCTAGAAAGTGAGCCTATGCTTTCCTTCCAGAAAGTATACCCATTGGTCACTATGTGTGACCCTATTATATATGCATACGACCCATACCCGTCAATGCAATATGTTCCCGCTATACTTTAACGAAACGCGGGAAAACACAAGTATTAACTACATACTCGTGGCAAATATAAACAATGCAAACATAATCTTAGTTTGCTAACAGCCCTTCATGCTTGATAGAAAAACACAAAGAACGGGGGATCAGGAAAAAAGTAATGTGACATAATAGATATAGGAAGATGTGGTGTGAGTGCCAATGAGACAACTCTCCATACAAATAACAACGCAAACATTATCTTAGTTTGCCGACAGCTTGGCATGCTCGATGGACGCCAGACAGTATTATAAATATTCCCAAATATTATCATCATTATTACAATTACAATGCATATTCAAACATCATACAATTCCTATGTACATATTAACCGTAAATAATAAGCCTGCTAAAACAAATAATAAGCCTGCTAACCGAACATATTTCAATACATATTAAAAGGACAAGCCACTGATCATGAAAAACCTTTGAAAATCAACACTTTGGGTCCTTACCTTTACTGGTCAGTCTTGCTTTTGTTTAAATATAAAACTAGGAAGTCATCTTTAACTTTAACATTGCTAAAAAGTAAAGAGCGTAATTCATCATATCTTAGAAACCCTGCAAACCCTTATGAAGTCATTGTTAAATCCCTTACAATCAAGAAATCTTTTGAATCTGAATATTTTTTAAAGTTGTATCAACATATCAGTAGTAACCGGTTCTTTTTTAGTAACAATTATGTAAGCTTTTAGCTGTGCAGCTTCCTGTATGGTAGCTGCAGAACCGTAGCTCTTAGGTCCTTATGCTATTTTTTTGACTATTTGCGGACCTATGGTCCGCAAATAGTCAAAAAATAGCACAAGGACCTAAGAGCTACGGTTCCACAGCTACCTGTATGGATGAAACAATTCAGTTTTCTGTAGGATTGACCAAACCATTGATCTCGTGTGCCCATTTAATCCCGTATTTAGCATGGCCAAAAGGGTGAAAAGTCGAACCTTGATCAAGTAAATGAGTAAAATAAATTGCAATATGAATAGGTTGGGCTAGTAAAGCAGCAAAACCTCGCTTATGTATATACTGTTCCCAACGTCTAAAAGCGTAAAAATAAGATTTAATATTATTGTCACTTCTGCTTCCTAGCAGTAATTTGCACATCTTAGGATAAAGCTGATATAAAGGACTGTCTGTTGTAACACCACTCTCCAAAACAGCTGCCTCTGCATGTTCATTAATCTTTAAACCTACGTATCACTTGGTCGACTCTGACTTGAATTTCTTGTCACCTCTGGACATTCTCTTTTACAGTGACCCTTCATGTTTCAGTTAAAACATTTCCCTGGTCTGTTGGTATGGGATTTTTTTTGTTGGAATAGTGTACGGAGCTTGTGAAATAGAAGCTGGTTTCATTTTTTTTCTTATTTTCTTTATTTTCGCCTCCGCTCTTGTTTGGGCTTGGTACATTCTTTTCTCGTCCTCTGAATTTCCAGCTAACGGATTAGCGGTATATTCTTTAACGACTCCCCAACCTGCTTCTGATGAGTCAGATAGTTTTATTAACTTTTATCTGTCTCTAATTAAACTCATTATTTCTGTTATCTTGTCCTTGGCTGACTCGATTTTGTCAATTGTGAGATGTTAGATTCCTTGAACTTCACCAGAACTTTACTGTTATGTTTGTTTTGTTCCTCGTTCTCCTTTTTCTTGAACTTATAATTATCGGACAACGTCTCGTCTAGCTTTACCAATTGGGATTCCGCTAATGCCTTTTGAGTAGGCCTGAAATTTTTTTTGAAACCTCTCAGGCGGTTACCCATAAAGGTGGTCATGCTATCCAATATGTTTGTCTGGGTGGTCTGCTATGCAGCTTGAACTTCATTTTGTATCTCAAATCGAATTTCGGCGTCCATCTTAAGTAGGTTGCACGACAGCTAGAAAGTGACTCTATGCTTTACTACCAGAAAGTATACCCATTGGTCCCCGTGTGTGACCCTTTTATATATTCAAACGACCCGTACCCGTCAATACAATATTTCCCCTCTATATTTAAACAAATCGCGGTAAAACACAATTATTAAATTCCGATTTAATTGCGCATGTCAATTTGTAATTAGTCACTTAATATTTAATAGTTGATACCCGTTCTGACAATTATTGTATCTAATGACTAAGTTAATGAAAAGTTTAAATTGATGATGTGGTAAGTACTATGACTAAAGGAATTTCAGAGTCAAATTTACTATTACCGCATCTAAATAGAGACAATTGATCAATGTATTATAAACGACAGCTAGCAGATGCTTCTAATACAGTTTGTTGAATAAATAACACGGAAAATATGAGAAACATCTATTCATGAAGGAAAGAAAGAATACATTTTAGAATATACAAAATAATAAGAGACATGAGATCAAATGCACCATCAGTGGTAAAATGTGTTTATCTTAATTTATTTGTTTATTTATTGTAAATTCATCATACAAGTGTTTTAGCGATGTTACATGCTACATATACTACAAACATAACCAACTAGAACTGTATGTCAGGTTACTTTGATCTCAAGTAAGTGCATTCCCTTGAGAATTGCTCCCAACGAAAGTACATTTGTACCACTAAATGCCTCTACACAGATAGATGTTTATTAACTTATTATCCTATACACATTTTTGTCTTATAAAAACAACAATGTTAACATTTTGTTGATACTGTAATCAATACTCTTGAAGTCTTAACTTGAAAAAAAAGAGGTTAGTTTCGTCATTAAAACGGTCTCCTAGTTTTTGCTGTACTTTTCTTTGGGGGGGGGGGGGGGGTTCATAAATATTAATATTTAAAATTATTTTTTTAATTGTTTCAAGAGTGATCGGTTTTAGTTTTTGTTTAAAGAAATATTATATATAAAATTACATCTTTTATGTCGTCCTATTGCTTAAAACCTATATCACATACAGACAAATATGGAACTTACATGAGAGGTTATAACAAGTTTTTACGATAACTTCAAGGAGTCATGAAAAGATTTCTTACGCATCTTTCACACATTTAAATCATGATTTTAATGTTATCAAATAAAGTTTTTTTATGATTTTAAAAAAAATTGAATATCGAACCGACGGATTGCATCCGGTTGGATATGGAATATCGAATATCGAATAATGAACCGGCTGCCAACGTCACATACATAAATATATACCGGTCGATGATCCGCATAATATATATAAATGTGGGTCACAAAACCCCGTTTTTAAGGTACATGTCACATGTAATGTACTGTTGAAAAGAACAATTCGTAGTACACGTGCATTACATGTTTAGTATTCCTCGTAACGTTTCTGAAAGGATCTTCAGACGATAATATGTTATCAACTTAATATCATAAAGCGACGAAAGCAAAGAAAAATATATTGTATAATCTTAAAAGAATGTTTTACTGTAGGGAGTAAACAGTGAAGTGTATCTGTTGCAAATTTCTTGAATTATTTATAGTTGATGAAATTAAAACAGCATTTGTAATAACTGCAATAACGTACAGGCGTTGTCCCCAAATTATTTTAATTCAATTTACTTTAGGAGAATATGACATATGACGAACGGTATATAATATTACTCACGCCCATGAGGGATGTAAAACAAAGTTTAATATTGTATATCGCATATAGTGACAATTGCTATTTCAGCTAAAGCAATAGTAATAATAAAAATAATAAAAAAAAATAGAGCGCAATATACCAAAGAAATATTCAAACGTATATATCGAAATCAAATTGACAATGCCACGACATTACATGAAAAATGACCATCGGACAAACGGTGCCAAAAACACAACAGAGAATACTAAAGAACAAAGGATGATATTATGTGTTCCATAAAAGAAATCGAATCCTTCCTAACATATAATACCTGTACGGTTGCATATGTAAGACTATACGTAATATAGTCTAGTCAATTTAGTGAACAACCTGCAACTAATTGCAACACAAGGTTTTTCTCTGAAAAACAAGTCTGTTACTTTCTATGAATAACATACTAAAACTATACAAAATATATTTTGTGGAAAGTGGTTTAATTAATGCAAATATTTTGTAGTAAAATTTAGGTAATATGAGTTGCTTCCCCTTATTTGCCAAAGTTGACAAAAAAATTTTACAAAAAATATTCTGTATTTTTTAAAACAGTTCAAGTAATACAATACAATGCATAATTATCTCAATTCAAAAGAATAATATTACAAATGCATCGCTTTCCTGTTTCAAAATTTGACAGAGATTGTGTTCTGCTATTTTACAATTCAAAGATCTAATTATCCACAATAGTAATGGTATGTAACCTATAATAGAAGACTATTCTGGGTAAGATTAACTAACATAGTCACAATATTACTAGCTTTTTGAAAGAAAATGTATCCCTGTGTTTAAGTTAAATTTAGTTGAGGGAGATGTTCTTGAAACACATGTTTTTGGCCATTAAAATATTAAAAAAAAAATTGCAAGACTTAATTTTAAATATTCATTTTTCTTCTTGAACAAACATGTTAAGATTTGATGAAAAGAATGATGAGTGTTAAATGATTGCATGTTAAATAATGTTTCACAAATGAAAATACATGTCTCCTGAAGCAAATAACTACTCATGTAATTAGCAACGATCTCATTTCTTACACACCATATAAATAAAGCTTTGGCTGTAACACTAAACCCACAAGGGTTCAAGTTCCATACCAGGAAAGTCGCCTCCCAAAACATCAATATAATATATTATAATAACAATGAATCCACTTTTCACTGGTTTCTAATCGGATGTGTACTGATTTATATTTTAGTCAGTACCAAGAGTATTTATTCATAAACTGTAATTAGTCTATTGGAACTCAGTGTCATTTTGTTAATTGGTTTAGTACATACTCTGTGCTGACCTTTTTCAATTGAACCCTTTCCAACTGAGTTTTACAATTTGCACTTATGTTGTTTGCTTTTTCACAACTGTTCCTGATTATGATGATTATGGGAGAGCTGAGTGCTCGAAAACATGGTTAACCCTGCACACTATGAATATGATTATCACAAGTAAGTGGCCCTTTAGTGTATGGTGGTTATTTTTTGTTGTCTGTTATATTTATTTTTCCATTCATTGTCTTAACAGTTTTATATTTTAATTATGAGCTATATTGTTGTAAACATCCACACCCTCCTCATTGTTAACCCCTTGTGGACATTTTTGTCATTGTCAATCATACAACATCTTCTTATGTTTTTAGAGTGGGGAGATTTTACAATAAATCATGGTTTCAAATATACTACCAAGAGATCACTGATAAAGTTATATGGCCCTTAAAAGCTAAACATTTATATTTTTTAGGCATTAGGTGTATTTTATTTAAATATATTTCTAGTTTCGTTCAAATGATTAATATAGTAAAATTATGAATAAAAAGAGATTTGGGGTTTTTAAAGTCAAATAGAAAGAAACCTAAACAACCAGTACAAATTCCAGATTAGACAGGACTATATTTGGCCATACCTTGCCCACTGTTTTAACAGTTGTTAGGCTAAAGCTGATTTCCTTTTATTAAAATAATTCAATGAGATATCTTAAGGTGCCTCGGCCCTTTAACAGAGCGCATATTCAAACTCATGTTTCTTACAACAAGTGCCTTGTAACTGTCGCTATTTGGGGTCTTCTCAAAAATAGCTTTTGATTACCTTGGCACCCGGGCGTGTATGAAAGCACCCTTCACGATATAAACAAGCGATGCAAAACGTTCTACAAAACATAAAATACGTACGGTCAGAAATACACAGTGCTTCAATTTTTCATTTTCACATTAAAGTATAAAAGGAAGTACATATACACACGATTTAAGCAAAAGATTAAAAAATGAAAATATGAATACTGACATGTACGACGTGACGGTGTCTGGTGCGTTCGCTCCCAAAAACACATTCTCATCATACACCTTCGCCACCTGTGTCCGTTCGCATCCTATTGTCATTAAACTATCGGTTGAATTAAATGATGTCTTTAAAGCTGATTTCCTAATGCCTGTAGAGCTACACTTTGGTAAGCTTGCTTTGTTTGCATATTGTACAATTATATTAGGAAAATGTCCAATTTAATCTTAATAAAAAAACAGGATTAGCTATGCATATATATATATTGTTTAAAGATGTCAATCTTAAAAATAAAGCTTGAATAGATATGTATACAAACAAAGCTAGCAAGCCAACCACACGGTTATACTCTACAAGCATTAGGAAACTAGATGTAAGGTTTATATATGCAAATGTCTTGCCAATGACTCAATGTTTAACAGCGATGTAAACAACTGCATGTTGTCGTACAGCTTATCAGTTAAACCAACGGATCCAGCAACATATTTCACTAAATTGATTATTCTTTTATGCAGAAATAAAACGACACTTCAATAATTTGAATAATTATATATTATGTATTAATATTAAGGAATAAGAAAAAAAGACTAAATAGGTGAGACTTTAATATTTTTTATTGTGTGTTTTATCTTGAAGTTATGTGACAATTTCTAAATCATTTTATCCCTACTTTAACACAATTTTGTTTGGTCACTAAAGTAATAATTTCAGATGATTCGATAATTGATATAAAAAATAAACTAAAATAGTGGATGATAAAGACCTCTGCTGGACACTTTTGTTTTTTAAATCGAGTGACAATAAATTGTAAAATAATGAAATTCTGATCAGACATGTACCTTTAATAAAACACAAAATATGGATTATGTCAGAAATATATAATTTATCTGAGTGTATGAGCTGTAGAAATAGGGTGATTTGATCTTCTCTTTCGGTAAAAAAAAATATAGAGGGTAAATTAACAGACAAATGGATATATATTAATATTCAAAACTGTGAAAATGCGCTATACTGTTGACGAAATATTTGAAGTGTACAATGTATTACTTCTGGGGTTTTTCAGTTGTTTTTATATATTCTACGTATTTGCGTAAATTCATCCAATATAAATTATAAGTTAAAAAATATATGTATCTGTAATCCTTTGCATCTGTAGGAGCTTTCAATAATGCCTATTTGATCTTAATGCTTACTGTTTCTAATGACAGTTTTCACAAGTAATATCATATTATCACATTACATTATTCACAGAACGACTAGGTCACTTGCACATTCATGCGAAGCTGATCTATGTATAAAGTTTGACAAAAATCAGCCAGCAGTAAATTAATTTGTTTCATCTATGTGACTTCAAACCAGTTAAATAACTTGCATGGTAAACACTGCTATAGAATCCGGTAAAAGAAATGTTGTAAATTAAGAACCTATTACGATGTTTTTTTATTATAATAATTGCGAAAAATGAACAAGGTTATAATCGCAATAACTCGAACTCGCTTTTGTTAAATGTAAATTAAGCAGGATTCTTTAACGGTTTGAAATTTGGGGTTCCTCTTAACGTCTTATTCTTCTTGTTCTTTATCTTTTTATGTTTCTAAAGCCAGACATAGTTTGTTTGCTGTATAATGTATTTTTAAGGTGGTATGGGGATGTCATACAGGATAGACATATAAAATTATAATACAGAAAGCAAATGTATAAGTTTAATGTTAAATTACCCCTATTTCTTTTCAGGTAAAGGCTGCAAAAGTATTGATAATAGTATCAACGACTTTTTAACGCTAATTTAGTCAATAACAATAAACACTATATGTTTACATCTATAAACCGTGAAGGCATCTGGTGATATTAATATACTTTCGTAAGAAAAGCAACTAAAGAGTGTGTACACTTGCGTGGGATCAAAGTCACGTGCCATTCAGTTTATGTTGACTATGTTTTTATCATATACACGTTGTTATTCGATGAATTGAAAAGAAAGAATATAATATATTTTACGCTGAAAGCACTTTTAATCGTGTGGTCCATTCAGTATACCAATATTCAAATATGTTTTTTTCTTTGCATGAATGTATGTTTTTTTACATTTTTTCCGTTAGCACTATTACAACTCTAATCAACATCATATGTTAAGGTTCATCATAACCTTTTGGCTAAAATGGCCGTATTTACACCCCAAATTTTACTCTGAGTACAGACTAACCTATACACCTGCAACAGTTTTAAGGGATGGCAGGAACTAGATATATAAATTTTAAATGCATTTTGTGTTTCAGAAAATTATAAACTTTTCTAGATTTTGCTATCCATTTTTTTTCGTTCATGCAGAAGGTGCAAAAGTTAACTAAGTAGTGAAAACGATTGAGAAGCTCCCCTCATATAATCAATGTTGTGAGTAGTATTGATTTAAATGGACAATAGATGGACAATAGACACCTGTAAACAATAGGTGATTTAACAGGTTTAAACTATGTAACTGAGTGGACCGTATCAAATGAAACTCGGGTGTTTGTTTATTTTGCTATCTTCTGCAGACTGGAAAAAAATGAACATCAAAATCCAGGTAAGTTTTTAATTTTCTGAAACGTAGACTTCATATAACTTTTATATATCTAGTTCCTGCCATGCCTTAAAACTTTCCTGGATGTACCAGTTTGTCTGTACTCATAGTAATTTTGGAGGTGTAAACACGGCCATATTTTTCAATTCCTTATGATGAACCTTAACTGTTATTTATAATAAATATAGAAATTGGCTTTGGAAATTATCAGGATGTTTTCTATGTTAAATTAATTAATGGTAATAGCTTTCAAAGGATGAATGATGCAATGAATGCCTTTCATAGAAATAGTATTGCAGTGTATATAAAAAATAATATGGTAGATTGCTTATTAAAATAAAGATTAACGAAATAATTTCATACAGAATAATACAGAAGACAAATTTGATTACCCTTTGAATATTCGACATGTTAATAACAATATTCACAATCGAAAGAGACAAGAAACCTAGTTTTTGCTTTTTTTCTTCCGGTAGTAATTCGTACACATATCATTGACCATGTTGACTATAATTCAGATAAAAACTTTAAAGGAAAAGTTATATCTGTTTGTTAACTTAAGTCTAGCTCATGAAAACGTATGTTTCATTATGTGTATACCCTCTCATAGCTCGATATATCTACTTGGTCCAAATGAGTGATATTTGAAGTTATATAACAATCAAAATATACTGTGTTTCGTTACTGTTCTGGCGTATATATAACCATTTATTTCTATTGACAATGTATTGAAAGTTATAAACATACTATTAAGTATGTCTTTTCATTTGTGTATATGACATTATAACACGGAATCCAGAGAATATATGTCTTATATCCGATGGCGTGTAATGACCAATTACCCCCTGCTGGTATATTTAATGATAAACAGTTTTGTCAGTTGATAGAATTATCATGCAATGTCTAACCTTGCCGTCAGACTTACAATTATATTTAATATCTTTTCACAATAATAAAAAACACATAATCGTTCAAAGATTTGCGTATTTAGTTGTAATCTGGAGCGTAAGAGAATATTTTGAAATAAAATATTAAAAGAAAAATTGCTACACGCACATACTATTCGTCTGTTATGACATGAGTCGTTATTTAACTACTTTGTTTCAAATCTTGTGTTGATCTGTATGTTGAATTTATCGTGATTACTAGTGTCCAATTGATTTGTCATTGACGTTATAATTTATAAACAATAATGGACCGAACAGAGCCGAACTTAACCGAACTAATAAGTAACATAAGAACCTATATTTTTATCTTATTACTGTGTATGTGTGTTATTTGGATGCTTTTAATGTTTCATTATATTTATTTAACAGTGACATGTTCTTGACCCTACAATTTACTATTTCATATTGCTGACTATATTCATCAATCTAAACTATTTAGTAATTCAGTAATAAGATACACTAATTTTCCGTACGGGTATCAATTTTTGGGGATTTAGTGAATAATTACAAATTGACATGAATAACTTCATAGGTTTTTTATAAATCATGTTGATGTCAATTGCAATGTGTCGTTTATTGTTGTGGATATAATATTCATGGATTATAAAAGACCGACTAAATATTATTTCTTTTTGTTTGTTTTATCTTGAAGTTATGTGAAATTCTCAGTATTATTTTATCCCTACCATAAAACTATTTTTTTTGTCACATAAAACATAATTTCAGATGACGAGATATATAAATGCTATGAAAAGTAAATTCTGATAGATGTTTTTAAAGACCTCTGCTGGCCATACTTTTTTTTGTTAAATCGCGTGATAATAAATTGTAAAATAATGACATTTTGCTCCTACATCATTGTACATGTAATTTCATTAAAACACAAAATATGAACATTGTTAGAACTTTATAAATTTATAAGTTGATCTTCTATTATTAGTACAAATACAATGTATATTTCAGACCATTTATTATTTTTATTATAATATTGACATGCAGGAATTTAAGGCTAAGTTTTTTAGACCTAGAAATATTTTTGGTATTTAAAGATATGTACGTAGTTAAAACGGACATCGCGAACAAAATTAACTATTATTCAAAAAGAAATATGGGAATATTGTTTGGTCTCGAGATGAGAAACATCATATTCTTATGTCGAATATATATTTATGTTGTAATTATGTAGAAACCTTTTCAATTTAAAGTTAAAATTAATTTGAAATATTTCATTTGGAACAGTTGTGAGAATTGCCGCATGCAGGGAATAATATCAATTTGCCTCAAAATATATAATACCGCGCTATTTGCAAATACATGCTGCTGCTATATAACAGCGTTTATGCCTTTCGTATAAATGAGAAATGTCAGTTGACAACACTAACATGCAATGTTTAACCTTGAAGTCAGATGCACAATTAGAAGTAATAACATTCCATAGGAATAAACAATAACTAAGCGTGACAGTTACATTTCTTATTCTTCGAAAATAATTGTTAACTAAAGTTCATAGGCGAGATTTGATCAATGCACTTGCCATTGTGGCAAATATGTGTTCAAGTTAAATAAACGCATTAGGTTAAGATACATTTTTAGAACACGAAAGTTGATATTTACAATCAAGTCATTTATAGTGGGTTATTGCATTCTTTGATGTATCTATTCAGTGTCATAGGATACACACTGCGGACTAAATGTTAATTCCACCGGAGTCTTTATGTTACATATATACATATATCTCGAATATTATATCGTGTTCATATTTTATCTGAATGGTTTGATTTTTTTACAGGACCATGTCTTTGACTATGCAATTACTTTAGTCTTCCATATTGGTAACTATATTTATCAATAACTATTTATTAAGACACAATAATGTTCGCATGAGTATCAATCATTTAAAATTTAGTCGATTACAAAATTGGTATTTAATAAATCATGTCGATGTCAATATGAATCTGTTATCGAATGTCAGGGATATAACATAAGGATACAAAGAGAAGACTAAAAAGGTGAGAATTTTTTTATTATGTTTTGTTGATCTTGAAGACATGTGAATTTCAATTAAAGAAATGCCATTGTATTCCTATATATCAGTCAACCAGATCCATTTCTTGTAAACAGCAATTCAATTATGATATCAAAGTTAATTTTGTTAAAAAAAAATGTAAGACCTTTCAAGCTGCAATCATCAAGATCGTGTATAAATAAGGCTAACTGATGTAATATTGAATATTATTATATAACTTCATACTGTTCAATCCGAAATAAATCCCCATGAGTATGGTATGGTCCATATGTATTCAAAATTAAGAAAATACCAACACGGTTATCCAACTGAATAATCGTCATTCCAGAGTAAATATGAAATACTGTTTAAATGACCGAAATATTTTAACCATATTAACTTGTTCAGCTTGAACATTATACACATGTACAAATAAAAACATTCTCAATCAAAATTAAAATCAAAATATGAACAGACACATTTTACAATTCAATAGAAAAGATGTTTCTAATTTCCTTCAAATCATTTGCAAATCTGTCGCGGGACAAATTCTCCGTATTCAATGATATGTAAACCTCCTGTGATTGTAAAAGATTGTATTGTCCCGAGAACTCGTGAGCAAACAGTAAAAATTATAAAGACGGGCTTTAAGAATAGTTTCAAAATGGTCAAATGTTCGCTAAACTCTAAATGTGTTAGAATAAAGATATGTTAGTATTATGGAATTAATATGTTGATGATATACTGATTGTGTAGTGGTCAATGACCTATACAGCAGACGAAGTAAATACATATTGCTGTAGATTGGAATGACAATATATAACAACGGCAATTATCATTGGCCATCGAAGTAGACAGTTCTGTCTCTATTTCGTAGAGTATGTCAATAACAGAATATAGGTGTTTCCAGTTTTCCTATGTGTTTATTTTAATTGCGATATGATGTCGAACACAAGTAACTCGTTTACAAAGTTACTTAATCGTTTAAACTTAGAAAAGGTTGTTTCGGAGTCTATTTACTTTACAACCCTACATGGAACTTGGATAGATTTATGTGTGACTAATCGCAAAAACTTAATAAATTCATTTACTGTACTTTCACCGATATGCAGTTCTCATTCCTGTGTTTCAGTCGCAATTTCATTTACAACGATGTTCATTTATACGTATTTATTATGCTTTTATCAGACCTATATGTTAGTATGGTGATGTTGTTTGGGGCAATTGCTCCCAACACGAGTCTGAGCTTTGTTTTTAGTTTTTTTTTTCAATTTGAATTGAGAATTATCTCATTGAACGCTTGACTAAGACATGGCAATCCTATCCTTGTGTTACAGTATTCAGTATGCTTTGTTCTCCTTCGTAATGTTTTTTTCTCTCTTTCTTTTCTTGTCCTTGAACATTTTCTTCAACTTATCTTTGTCCGTTTTGTTGTTCTTTTTTAAACTTCTATAATATTTGTAATAAACATGATTTGTATGTTCATCATTAAATAAGCTGTTATTATGATTCAAAATGATCAATATTACCATATTCATTAACAAAATTTTTATTATAATTCTGTAAAAAAAGTGTTCTTTTTTAATATTGAAGAACTGTTTAATTTTACTCCATCTTTTTTTTTTGTAATTGTGATTCTTAAAATTGTAAACGATTGGTCACACAAAGTAAAAACAACAACCCTTTGGATTTAGCAGAAAAAATCCAGATTAAAACTTGGCACTGAACTTTAATGCACAAAAATATTTGAGTTTTACTGCATCCCTTAACAATGTGTAAAGCACCTGCTGTTTTGATTACGCATTTACAAAACGTTTCCCTTAAGGGCATACGATACAGTTACAGGGGAGGTAATAACGTTGCTAACGTAAAATGTTATTTTCGCGACGTCAAACTGTGACATACGGGAAAAGACGCATTTTTCGACTGATTTTTATCATTCAAACTAATTTAATTTGAAAACGAGTACATGGATCCCTATTTTTTAAAACGACATTTTGTTTCATTCTCCAGGGAGATTATGTGGACCAAATTTTATAAAACTGTAAACAGTGCATTTTTTTAATTTGGATAAATATACAGCACAAAATGACGTTTTTTCTCAATTCATGACCAGTTGATAAATATGAGTTATTTCTGAATAAAAAATGCATAAATTTTTAGAATACTTGTAAAATACAGAAATTAAAATTATTTAACAAGAAACAATTTGTGTTTCTCTTTTAAAACAAAAAAGTTATCGCTTTCTTTCGAAAGAAAAATACGGCCAAAAATCCGAATTTTGAGCAAATATACAAAATTTCGACCTCATTTTACTCAAAAAGTAGCACATGGAGGTATATTTTTTATTACATAATTGATTTATTCAGGCCAAAATTAGCCTATATGGAAATTTTCATCAAACTGTAAATACAGGATCAAAACTGTATCGTATGCCCTTAATAAGTCGCCTACAGCGATTCCAGAATCGACAAAAACGATTATACATAAAACTTGTTATAACTATAGCTTTTTTTCAAAAATGTAACATATGAGATATTCTGACTTATAGTTGACTATAATACATTTACTATCTTGACAGCGTCACCTATCATAACATACTTGTTGGTTTGTTTGTTGGTTTAAATTAGTCTTCGTAACTACAAAATGCATAACAAACAATAATGTGTATTATTCCTATTAAAGCAATGATGTTTATCAAGCCAAAAAAATATCGCATGTTAAATCTTATTTGTAGTGAGCGATTTTAAAGTCGTTATTTCAATGACAAAGATGTCCCTGATATTTATTTTTACTTAGGAGTACATGTATGTCTTGTTATTTCAAAACAGCTTATTCAGCGTTAATTATTTTTATTGTATTTTTTTCGAATACGAATAATCGCAAAATTGTATAATTTGAATGCTTATATATAGCTTTTGTGATTACTAAATACTTTAGATTTATATCTGCTTATATAACGTTTTTCAATAAATGAAACTCATCGCTTATTTTAGTTTTCTTTTTATTCCTCATTCGAATCAATGTGTTTCGACATAAAATAAGGGCTATAACATTTCACACTTGGTAATCGACCTGTACATGCTGTAAGCAGGCAGCTTCCATAAAAGAAAGTACATGTGTTTTTTTTTTCATTGAAGGCGGATAGAATGGTTATCCACCGTATTGAAGTTGCAGAGTATCGTTGGTTATCTCAACGTCAACGAGATTAATTTTCTGGCGTGAGGCGGTACGGTGAAATTGAAAAAAAAGCAATCGAATTAAATTGACCATTGATGATTTGTTTTTCGCTATTTTACATGTGACGACGTTGTTAATATCATTGTCCACGGCACGTGTGTCCTTAGTTTTTTGTAATATCTTTTTCAAATCACTCCACTTTTTTTCAGAAATGAAATTATCAGTCAGTAAGATCAAAGAAAATACGTAAAATAGATATGAATATAGATTACCGCTGGTCACCTCAACGACATTGATTTTCAGGCTTCTGCTTTTTAATTATGTATTATATGTGAAGTTGATATTGCGTATTTGTTAACAAGGTCTTGATATCTAACGATGCACTTTTTTTATAAAAAGGACGAGACGTTTTTTGGCATAATTCTGGTTTATCAACATATCTTTTTTGCTGAACATGAAGGGAAGTAGCAGGACACTTGTATAGTTCCAAAACAAACCACGCAAAATTTATTCGATTCCTGTTATTTGTTCCATATTTTGTCGATTGCAGGAAAAATCTGAAATGAAAGTTCGTGACACATTAGTGCGTATTAACACAAAATAAATGGAATTAAGATAACAATGTGCTTCTCATACTGAATCTTGAAAATTCCCCCAAAAATATAATATGTTGATCATAATGCCGACGATATCCAAAGTATACCTCAATCAATTTTGATTAAGCACAACTGAACAAATGAAAGGAAATTTAACCATTTACATATTTATTTCGACAAAGTTCAGTCACATTAGTCGTTGTTAACACAGCGTGTAGATTAATTTGAGAAACAAGTTTATCCCCGGCTTAGTATATATCTAGGAATTTGATAGGTTAACGCACGTCGTTACAAAACCCATAGCCCCTAAGTGTTGCTAACCCATATCCCCGGATGTTGCTAACCATTATTCCTGGGAACTTCACTCGTTTTCCTTAGTTCCATGAATGCTCCTCGTGAAATACTGAATTCTGTAGATTATCCATGATGTTTGTAATTAAATATTTAATTCATTAACGATTTTGTCCTATAAATGCATCACTTCACTGCCACATTTTCAAGAAATGAGGCTTCTGACCTAGCTATGCAAATGACCCATATTGACGTCACACCATCTATGACGTAACTCTCACAACACTGAACGCCAAATTTGACTCAATCCAGTTTATCTGTCTCCATATTAAACATGTTAAAACGTCTTATATTTGACTACTTGTAGGGTTCTACCAAAAGTACCCTACACCCCGTAAAATATATGTTAATTTTTCAAATTTCAATAAAACCTTTTTAGATAATGAATAAAACTTTTTTTCATGTGACATTTTTGTACCCGAATTTCCATAAAACTCGCCCAATTCGGACTCACATCGGGGATACATTTGTTATCTACTTTCAAATCCGTAGATATGAGTATTTTAACACCCTTCAGTACGGACGTCATCATGGGTTGGTAGACCGTTATGGAGTATATGATATCAGATATGTTCCTTATGTCGTAATTACAATATCCTTCCCTTTTCACGAATGACGTACCGAATAAGGCTATCAACTGGATTGGAAAAACATGTATACACAGGTAATCTCTTTTGTTTTTTTGACACATTCCCGACATTTAAAGTGTAATTTGTCAACCACAGCGTCGTGAATATACCTTTTCGTAACATGTCTTATATCTTTATTGTCGTCTGATATCTTTTTAAGCTATTGATTGACATCTGTTGTTCTTGTCAGCTATTGTCTGTCGTCTGTTGTTCTTGTCAGCTATTGTCTGTCGTCTGTTGTTCTTGTCAGCTATTGTCTTTCGTCTGTTGTTCTTGTTAGCTATTTTTGTCGTCTCTCGTTCTTGTAAGCTTTTTTTGTCGTCTGCTGTTCTTGTCAGCTATTTTTGTCGGTGTTGTCCTTGTCAGCTTTTTTCTGTTGTTTGTTGTCCTTGTCAGCTATTTCTGTTGTCTGTTGTTCTTGTTAGCTATTGTCTGTCGTTTGTTGTTCTTGTCAGCTTGTTTTGCCGGCTGATTTATTTTTCAGCTATTGTCTCTCGTCTGTTATTTTTGTCAACTATTGTTTGACGTTAGTAAATTCTTTGAAAATTAAGTTATTTGAAATAATAAATAACTCCTTAGTTTTAACACCTGTTTGTATGTCTTCTAATCAGCACTAATGTTAAATATGTGTAGCTCAGTTAATTGTTAAAACATGTAACATGTTCAAGATCACTTCACAAGGATATGTTATGGGACATAGCCCTTTTTCAAGTTAGAACCACAATAGTATTGATAACAGTATCAACAAAATGTTAAGATCATAGTAATTAATAATAACAACTTGTGTATAATTTGTATTTAAACATATGGTTAAGAGTAGTCTTTAAACTATGTTTAAAAATTGTTTAATGGATTAAGAAGAAATACACAAGTACATTAAGATAAGAGCATTTTACCGCTAATAATATATTTGATCTCATGTCTCTGTTCATTTTGTAAATACTAAAATATATTCTTTCCTGCATAAAAAGATGTTTCTTAAATTTTCGATGTTATATATTTTAAAAATTGTATTGAAGCATCTGTTAACTGTTGTTTATAATTAATAGATCAATTGGCTTTGGAAAAAATCAGATGTGTTGAGTGCTCTGTTAATTGATGTAATGGTGGGAGCTGTCAAAGTGTTAATATTGCAATAAATGCTTTATACATAGATTTGAGATTGCAATGTAGATATATGAAACGATTGCACATTGCTCATTTGAAAAATCCAAGAAACTAAATCTAGAAGGATAATACAATACAAGTTTTATTACCTTTTGAATATTTTACAATTCAATCAAATAATACAGTTTTAAGAGAAATATAGTTTATATTTTTTTACTTTTTTTTTTATATTTGTTTGGTTTATCAATAACAAACCATTACTTTTGGCCTGTATTTCAGATAAACATAAAACGTAAAAATTAAGAAAAAAATTGTAATACTTCGATAAAATGAATCTGTGTGTTTGTTTTACGGTCTATATTACTACGCGTTCAATGAAGTTTTTTTTCTATGACATTATTAAAAACCGGAATCCAAAATTAGCTTAAAAATAGAGTATATCTGGTTTCTGTGTTATGACCAACTACTCTCTGCTGGTATACTCTAGTTCTCATTAACTCTTTAATGGAGATCCATGCCTTATTGCTTGGTTTTCTCTGAAGTCTAGCTCATGAAATGTATGTTGTTGTCTATTGTGTATACAGTCCACTATCACGATATATCTACTTGGTCAAGATTTGTGATGTTTGAAGTAATGATAACAATAAAACTAAACCGTATATAGAAAACTTTTGTGTTGGCAAAGATATTAAATTAAATTTAAAGCGAAAATTTTTCTACGCACTTACTATTCGTCTGTTATGGGGTTAGGTGATAGCTTGAAACATTGTTAAACTACTCATTAAGTGTTTCAAATCATGTGTTGGTCTGTATTTTTAATTGTGTCTTATAATTTATAAAACATAAATGGACCGAGCCGAGCCTTACTTAACCGAATAAATAAGTAACATAAGAACCTGTATTTTTATCTTATTACCGTGTAGGTGTGTTAATTTGATGCTTTAAATTTTTCAAAGGTTAACAGTAACACGTTTTTGACTCTGCAATTCCCTATGACATATTCGTGACTATATTCATCATTTTAAACTATTAATTAAGGTGTCTCACCCCAATAAGGACCCCCGGTAGAATTTTTTTATTTTCACATATTCTGTAGATTTTTTTATGCTGAATCCTAAAATGCAAAGAAAAAAGGGGGCCACTAGGCTCGTTTTCTCCTCAAATTGAAGCGAAATGTGCGATTTTGACCCTATTTCCAAACATGCCCACCCTTCCAACAATAACCGTTACATCAAATTCAAAGACTTTTAAAACCAAGTCAGTATGATTTTTATGTGAAAAAAACATTAGAATTTGAAATGTAAACCTTTCCCTTGGTTGTTTTTGACTTAAAAATCCTTTTATTTTCAGATTAATGTCTAAATTTTGCATTTTCTAATTTTAGTTTAAGGCAAAAAATATTGGTTTAATCGATTTTTCGTAAAATTTCCCCGGTAGATTTTTTTTAAAAACAGATATGTCAAAGCTATGCACTTTTCGAACATGTTAAGGTAAAATAAAATGGGGGTCACCAGGCTTTTAAAAAAGTTACGAGCTTTTGTTTAACCCCTCTACCCCATAAGGTCTGATTTCATTGCACTCCATTAATTACTTAATTGTGAATTCTTTATTGATGGCTTTAATAAAATAATGTTTGTAATTATATCAATAAACGATTGCTGAATATAAATGTGGTTATCGTATTACTGTTTGTTATCAAAAAGTGAAATTTTGATTATTTTGGTGAAATACGGTAATTTTGTCTGGCGCGAGTTGCTTCCCTCTAATTTGGCGCCATTATCGGACCAGAGGAATTTCATGGTCGCCATTGCCGAGCAGCATACTATATTGATGAATACGACCATGTACATGCATAACAGACATTGTGGCGAATATACAACGATGGAGGTAGAGTTATTACATAAGAAAACATAGATTTCGATATATTAGGCAGCCAAATGTTATCAGTATAACGAAAAATACAAACTTGGGGGTTGTCTCAAAATACTCGCTACTGTTGAAAATCACTGCGGCTGAAACCTTGCACGGGCTCAATTTCTGTTCCATGTTTAATATTATATATCTTTATAGCTGGTATCTTATTTATGTGTTTATTTTACCTTTTACAGACAAGTTGTAAACATGTCTGGCCAGTTTTGCAAAATATCCGTGTGCAAACGGCCGAAGAGGAAGGGATGACATCTACTGTCATTTTTACGCTACCGTTAGCAATGGTTAGTGTCAATGAATTAGTCTTTTTAATCATCATTTTTAATAACTTATTTCGTAGCCAAGTTAGGTTCATATTAGTCCGAAATTACCAGCTTGTCTTGCAAAACAGCCGTTGGACGTCAGAGAAATCTCGGACTAGGGTCATATGTATGTGGGGTACCCCATAACTTCCATCGGGACAGTTTCTACTCCTTGACCCCAACTTTTACTCTACCCCCCCCCTTTTTACTTCAATTCTTCCATCTCCTTGCACCAAGAAAAAATATATTTCAAAGATACCCCCTTTTCCCTGATCCCTCATTCCCCTGTCTCCTTACCCCTGTCCACCCCTCTATTAAGGTCTGGGGTTTGATTGACTTCTTTATTTTCTTGAGAATATGATATAATTGGCCTAATTTGTAAATGATAAACCCTACAGTAGGAGGCAAACGAAGGATTCATCTTTATCAATCACAATTTGTTTACCATTAACCCCCCCCTAAATTATGTTAGGTATATAAAAATGTCTTAAGGTCTAGTAATAGAAGTATGTACATGTACAGAATGCGGCCATAAGTATTTGTCACTTGAGATTTTTAGCTGTTCATATATATTGTATATAATATAAAAAAGAAGATGTGGTACGATTGCCAATGAGACAACTATCCACAAAAGACCAAACTGACACAGACATTAACAACTATAGGTGTATACATTTAAAAAAAAAAAAATATTTTGGATTGATTTTAAGCATCCTGGTACCAATAGAAGCAGTATTATCACAGGTTTATTTTTTGGTTATATTTTTTTTGTCTCATTTTCATTATTTTCTGTTCAGAAATTCGATATACATGTATATTCAACCAAGTTAAATTATAAAAAAATATTTTATGTTTTCTCAAGGGAAAACAAAAATAAATGAAAACGAACCTATTATCAAATAAACATATATTAATTTAGACCATTTTAGTTCTTTTAAGGTTCTTATCAAACTTGCATGTACCTCCCAAATTTGGGTTCTGTTCTCCAACTTCAGTTCGCCTCTACCAATGTTATGAAGCTAATACACAATTAATGCATATATATTATGCTTACTACATTGTACCAACAAACACACATGAAGTTTGAATTTTTGGTGGGGTCGCTTTTACTTTTCTAGAGTTATGCCCCTTTACAAATTAAAAAAATGCTGAAATTTTGTTCCTTTCTTTAACACAAGTTTGCTTCATCCAAATGTTCTGAAACTTATATGCAATGCTTACTACAACAACACTCAGATCAAGTACAAATTTGGGTGGTGTCACCCTTTTCATCCTTTATATGCAAGCGGCTGCTCATCTGTGTCCCATGGACACATTACCATTATGAACTAGTCTACATCTATATGCTTTTGAATGTCAATAATTGTTGATTTTTTGACAGAATTACTCTGATATTTAATTTCAGGCTGCAAGTACATTTGTACATGTACATTGCAAATGGAAGGAGTGAGCTTGGAATGTTCAACTTTACTTGGAAACTATTGGCAAAGTACTGACAGAATTTCATGAGAAGCCAGTATCATATTCTAGTCTTGCAACCGGAAACTATGCATAAAGTGCTGAAACTTAAGAACAATATTCTACATGTATATATGCAATATACATGTATGTTGCCACAATCCACTTAAGGAGCTAAGATCAACTATAAATTGGAACTACATGTACATTTGTATATGCTTTAGTGCTGTCAAATCCTTTGAAAAAATCAAATCAAAAGGACCTACTTCACCTATATATATAGCTACCTGTCCCAATGATGAATACAGATCATATATATGAGTCTACTCTTATAAATAAAACAGTGAAGGAGAATAAAAATAAAGAAAATATAGAGCTGATCAGCTAATGATTGTACATGTACATAATGTATAAATGGCAACATTCTTACATGTATACTAGTACATTGAAATTAATTATATTAATAGATGTTTTATAAATTTGATCTCATAGATATTAGAGGAATAAAATCAATCACGTTTCAAAAATTTGATTTAGTTGAGCCTTTTTTTAACACCAGTTTTCAGGACATATTATGGTATACCATTGACTGTCCGTCGTCAACATGTCGGACATGTACTCAAAAATAATAAATACTAGGTACATGTAGTAGTCAATATTGTGTAATCAATAGGTCATCTTCATGTATATTTGGTGTATAAAATGATTATTAAATGTCTTATCACAAATTAAAATATCAAATGAGAGGATGTGATATGATTGTAAATGAGACACAACAGACCAAATAACACAGAAATAACTATACCTGTAGGTCACCATATGGACTTCAACAATGAGTAAAACATATTCTGCATAGTTGATTTTAAAAGTCTCGAAATGACAAATGAACATTTTAAAACATTTAAAATGAGAAAACTAATGGGTGATTTATGTACAAAATAATAAATGAATAACGAATATGTCTGTCTTGCAGGGTTTATCTGAACTTAACCTCATTTTCATGGACTTGTCTGTTTCTTGAATTCTAAATATGTTTCAAAATATTTGGTTGATGGGATGATTGTTACAGAGTCCGACATAGGGTGGGGGCTCATTGGTGGATTATATTGCAAATAACTGAAGCCAGCCCCGCTTTGGCAGTCAGTCCCCACATTGCCACTAGAGAAATAAAATGACTAAGGAAAAAAAATTAAATCACGATAATTTCCTGTCGATATGCACATCTACATAGTATGTCCTTATTATCTACAAAGTTTCATGAAATTCTGTTGTGTGGTTTCAGAGGAGTTTCGATGACAAGCTGTTTGCAGTAGTATACTGCAGCAAGTAAGTTCAAAGGGGCATAACTCCTAGAAAAATAATTCGTAATTTCCTGTTGATATGCACATCTACATGGTATGTCCATATTATCTAAAAAGGTTTGATGAAATTCTGTTGTGCGGTTTGAGAGGAGATGCAGTGACAAACTGTTGCAGTAGTATATTGAAGCAAATAGGTTCAAAGGGGCCTTATTCCTAGAAAAAAAATATGTATATCTAAATAGTATGTCCTTATCTAAAAAGGTTTCATAAAATTATATTGTGCGGTTTGAGAGGAGATGCGATGACAAACTTGCAGTAGTATATTGAAGCAAATAAGTTCAAAGGGGCATAACTCCTAGAAAAAGTTTGAATCATAATTTCCTGTCGATATGCACATCTGCTTAGTATGTCCTTATTATCTAAAAAGGTTTCCTGAAATTTTGTTGGGCGGTTTGAGAGGAGTTGTGATGACAAGAAACAGGACTGATAGACTGGCTGATGGACGGACGGACGGGTCAAAAATGTTATACCCTGCGCCACTTCCTTGCGTAGGGTATAAAAATAGACAGATGGGGTGTCATTGTTTATGAGGCAACTCTTCACCAGAGACCAATTTACATAGAAGATAACAATTATGTCCCCGTACGGTCTTCAACAATTACTATAAACTGATATACCACATAGTCAAACAAATAAAAGTCCCAGAAATTACGTTTTTTTGATATGACTGCACATAATGAAAATTAAAGTTGTGCATACTGAATGATCACTGGCAAGTATTTCAAGCATAATACGGATGAGAACATGCAGATAAGTATCAATTATGAAAGTTATGCAAAGTAAGACGGGAGCTAGATATATGGACTGCCATAAAAAAAAATGAATGGACAATTACGCTTGGTGCATGTGTAGGCAAAATTCCCCCTTTTTACCCTCCGAGGCTTCGTATGTATACATCCAATTGTTTGAACACCCTGTATAATCAAGGGGTCATCTGTCAGATTAGTCATATTTCTATGTCAACCATACGATATGAAAATAAGCAGATGTGGTATGATTGCCAATGAAACAACTATCCACCAAAGTTCATATTTAAAATTCAATATTATAAATGAAAACCAGATGCTCCACAGGGCGCGGCTTTATACGACCGCAGAGGTTGAACCCTGAACGGATGGGGCAAGTATGGACACAACATTCAAGCTGGATTCAGCTCTAAATTTGGATTGTGATTAAATAGTTGACACAGCATAGCTTTCCGACACAGAATGAATGTGGTCTAATGAACTTAAAAAAAATGTTTTGCCTTTGAGCAATTCACTATGCTGTTGAATATTAATCCTCTCAAAAAAATGTTTGAAGAAATTTTCTTTTTATTTATGAAATCTGAAATGAAAAAAATTGACCCCCCAATTTTTTTTTCACATCCCCCTTTCCCTTATTTCAAAACTGATCTCAATTCAAATTTCTAATGAAGTTTGCAACAATAACTACTCATTTAAATACATCATAAAATATTAAAATGTAAAAAAAGTGCTTGTTATCACTGAATAGTAAAGATTGTTTTAATCTATCAGTTGGTAGTAAAAGTGAATATACATTGTATATTGTATAAAACAATGATTTAAGTTGATTCAACTACTATTCTGGACAAAGAAAGATAACTCCAATTCAAATCCAATTGGAATTTCTTGCTATTGCACAATATTGTACAATTAGATATTTCTTGCTATTATGCAATATTGTGCAATTGAAAATATTTGCTATTGCACAATACTGTGCAATTGAAGATTTCTTGCTATTGCACAATACTGTGCAATTGAAGATTTCTTGCTATTGCTGAATACTGTGCAATTGAAAATTTCTTGCTATTGAACAATACTTAATATAATAATTTTGGATCCTGATTTGGACCAACTTGAAAACTGGGCCAATAATAAAAAATCTAAGTACATTTTTAGATTCAGCATATCAAAGAATCCCAAGGATTCAATTTTTGTTAAAATCAAACTAAGTTTAATTTTGGACCTTTTGGACCTTAATGTAGACCAAGTTGAAAACGGGACCAAAAATTAAGAATCTACATACACAGTTAGATTCGGCATATCAAAGAACCCCAATTATTCAATTTTTGATGAAATCAAACAAAGTTTAATTTTGGACCCTTTGGGCTCTTTATTCCTAAACTGTTGGGACCAAAACTCCCAAAATCTATACCAAACTTCCTTTTATGGTCATAAACCTTGTGTTTAAATTTCATAGATTTCTATTTACTTATACTAAAGTTATGGTGCGAAAACCAAGAAAAATATTATTTGGGTCCCTTTTTGGCCCCTAATTGCTAAACTGTTGGGACCTAAACTCCCAAAATCAATACCAACCTTCCTTTTGTGGTCATAAACATTGTGTTTAAATTTCATTGATTTCTATTTACCTAAACTAAAGTTATTGTGCGAAAACCAAGAATAATGCTTATTTGGGCCCTTTTTGGCCCCTAATTCCTAAAATGTTGGGACCAAAACTCCCAAAATCAATCCCAACCTTCCTTTTGTGGTCATAAACCTTGTGTTAAAATTTCATAGATTTCTATTCACTTTTACTAAAGTTAGAGTGCGAAAACTAAAAGTATTCGGACGACGCCGACGACGACGACGACGACGACGCCAACGTGATAGCAATATACGACGAAAATTTTTTCAAATTTTGCGGTCGTATAAAAACATTATCTCCTTTTATCATCACGCATAGATCGATGATTAGTTATGCATTTCTTTGCCACGAAATGCCACGGTAAGATCAAATCAGTGTTCACAAACAAAATTGTCATTCACATTTTTTGCCGCATTGACATCACTCAACTATATTTGTGATCATTTGTTTTAATCAAGAACTTTCCTTATTAGCTTACCTTTTAAAAAAGCATTTCAAAAATTAAGATTAAAGTTAAAGTTTGCCAACATTACCGGCTAATATAGCGTTCTTCAGGGCGTAGCTTTTAAATTACAATCCAAACTTTTCCTGAACCTAGCAGTTGTATAGATTTTTTATATATATAAAGTCTTTAGTAGTGTTTGAGACTGCCCGGCACGCTGCGGGTGTATGTCCTAGCAAAATCCCGACATGGTGAAACCAAAAATTTTGCGGTTCTCCGCAAAGCATGCAGTATTTAGGAATTAGATCATAGACCGATATATAAGGTCGGAATACTAGGCCAGTCCCGGTTACTTTTGACAGTGATGGATCCAGGGGGAGGGTTCCGGGTTCCACCTTTTTTGGACGATCAATGCCTTTGAATGGGGAAATATAGTTGGAACACCCCATTTTTGTCCTGGGTTGGGAACCCCTTTTAAAATGGCTGGATCCGCCTGATTGATCGTTGCTGGATCCATTAGTCTATTTTAATAACATTCAGTGCTCTGATTCAATTATTTTAGTTTTAATGCTGATATTTCTTTTTTTTTAATATGAACTCGGTTGACATATTGATAGATACAACAGAAAATTGCAAATCAACAAAATAACAATTCACAAAATAAGTAATAGAAAAGTATCATAAAAATAGAAAACATTGGTCCCGATGTCTTAGATTATAGGACTAAGTCTAGTGTTCCGGAAATCATGGAATTGTGCTACGAGAAAAATTATCAGATGATTTTCGTGCAGGTAAACATATCTTTAAATGAAAATGTTAAGTATTAAGTCTGTTAGAAAGTTGGCATGTTTTAATTTGTTTTGGTATAACTATAATTATCAAAATTTTGCAGTGGAAAAATATATCGCATACTCGGGAATAAACTCCTAAAAATACTTGGAAATAAAGATATTTCAAGTTTTAAATATATTTATGACAGAAACAAACTGTTATAAAACGCCAAACGGATTATATCATGATAACAAACCCGCCCCGATGTTTTAATCCATACTATACGGGCAGAGACATATATACACATATATGTCTCTGATACGGTCACAAGTTTACCTGTTTTTGAAAGCTGTACGATGACATGAAGTTGTTTACATCGTTATCATTTGTTTACAGTTAATCATTGCGTCATTGGCAAAACATTTTCAAAAATAAATATCCACGACATCATTTAATTCAACTGGTATTTAAGTGAATTCAAAATATGGTACGAACGGACCCAAGAGGCGTAAGATGAGAATGCGTTTTGGGAGCGAAGCGGCACCAAATACCGTCGACGTCATACATGTGACTTTTTCAGTATTTATATATTCTTTTTTTTAATGTTATGCTTAAATCATGTATATTTTTCTCCTTTTAAACTTTTATGCGAAAAATGAAGAAAGCACCGTGAATTTCTGACCGTTCGTATTTCCTGTTTTGAAGAACGTTTAGCCTCACTTGTTTACATCGTCAAGGGTGCTTTCATACACGCCCGCGTTCCAAGGTCGTCAAAGCTATTTTTGAGAAGACCCCTAAAAGCGACCGTTCCCAAGGCACTCGTTGTAAGAAACATGCGTTAAAATATGCGCACTGTTAAAGGGCCGAGCCACCTTAATTGAATAATACGATACAATAATTTTCCGTACGGGTATCAATTATTAGGGATAAGTGAATAATTACAAATTGACATGTACAACGTAATAGGTTTTTAATGAATGATGTTGAGGCTAATTGTAATCATTTAATGTTGTGGATATAATATTAACGGATAAAAAAAAATATGACTAAATAGGTGAGACTGTTTTATTTTTAATTGTATGTTTTATCTTGAAGTTATGTGAAATTGTCTATATCATTTTATCCCTACCAACAATTTTTTTTGTCACGTGAAAAATAATTTTAGATGATGCTATTTATAATTGATATAAAAAATTAATTATAATAGTTGATAATAAAGACCTCTGCTGGCATATATTTTAAAAAAAAATCAAACTAAGGGCGTGACAATTAATTGTAAACTATTGACATTTTCCTACTACATGTACCTTGGTTAAGACACAATATATGAACATTGTCTTAAAACATAAAATTCATCTGGATGAGATTAAGAAACAGAGCGACTTGTTCTTCTATTTTGTACCGAGTCAAATAAATTGCATATTTCCGACCATCTAATATTCACATGCGGAAATTTAAGGTGAATTTATTTAAACCTAGAAATACGTTTGGTATTTTAAAGATATTTACGTAGTTAAAACGCACATCGCAAACATATTCTACTGTTATTAAAAAATAATACTGTTATAAAAAACAATAATGGAAGATTGTTTTGTCTCGAGAAGAGAAACATTATATTCCCAAGTAAAAAAATATATGTATGTAGAAATTATGTAGAAACCTATTCAATTTTTAGTTAAAATTAATTTGAAATATTTCCTTTGAAACAGTTGTGAGAATTGCAATATAAAGGAAATAACATTTATTTGTCTCCAAATATATAATATCGTGCTTTTTGCAGATACCTACTGCTGCTATATAACAATGTTTATGCCTTTCGTATAAATGAGAAAAGTCAGTTGATAACACTAACATGCTATGTCTAACCTTGAAGTCAGACGCACAATTAGAAGTAATAACATTCCATAGGAATAAACAATGACTAAGCATTTCAGTTACATTTCTTATTCTTCGAAAATAATTGTTAACTAAAGTTCAAAGTCGAGATTTGATCAATGCACTTGTCATTGTGGCAGATATGTGTTCAAGTTAGGTTAAGAAACATTTTTAGAACTCGATAGCTTATGTTAATATCTTCAATTTAGTCATTTATAGTGTGTTATTGTTTTCTATGATGTATCTATTCATTATCATAGGATAAACACTGCGGACTAGAAGTTAATTCAACCGGAGTCTTTATGTTACATATGTACATATATCTCGATTATTATATCGTGTTCATATTTTATCTGAATGGTTTGAATTGTTTACAGGACCATGTCCTTGACTATGCAATTACTTTAGTCTTCCATATTGGTAACTATATTTATCAATAACTATTTATTAAGACACAATAATGTTCGCATGAGTATCAATCATTTAAAATTTAGTCAATTACAAAATTGGTATTTAATAAATCATGTCGATGTCAATAGGAATCTGTTATCGAATGTCAGGGATATAACATAAGGATACAAAGAGAAGACTAAAAAGGTGAGAATTTTTTTATAATATTTTGTTGATCTTGAAGACATGTGAATTTCAATTAAAGAAATGCCATTGTATTCCTATCATTCAACCAGATCCATTCCTTGTAAAAGACAATTCAATTATGATATCAAAATTAATTTTGTTAAAAAACATGTAAGACCTTTCAGGCTGCAATCATCAAGATCGTGTATAAATAAAGCTAACTGATGTAATATTGAATATTATTATATAGCTTCATACTGTTCAATCCGAACTAAATTCCCTGAGTATAGTATGGTCCATGTGTATTCAAAATATAGAAACCACCAGCAAGGTCATCCAATTGTATAATCGTCATTCCAGAGTAAATATGAAATACTGTTTAAATTACCAAAATATTTTAAATATATTAACTTGTTCAGCTTGAATATTATACACATGTACAAATAAAAACATTTTGAATCAAAATTAAAATCAAAATACGAACAGAAACATTTTGCAATTCAATAGAAAAGATGTTTCTTATTTCCTTCAAATCATTTGCAAATCTGTCGCGGGACAAATTCTCCATATTCAGTGATATGTAAACCTACTGTGATTGTTAGAGATTGTATTGTCCCGAGACCTCTTGAGCGAACAGTAAAAATTATAAAGAAGGGCTTTAAGAATAGTTTTAAAATGGTCAAATGTTCGCTAAACTCTAAATGTGTTAGAATAAAGATATGTTAGTATTATGGAATTAATATGTTGATGATATACTGAGTGTGTAGTGGTCAATGACCTATACAGCAGACGAAGTAAATACATATTGCTGTAAACGCCTCTGATGCATATGTGCTTATTACGATCGTTTGTGACTTAAAATAAGGTTTGCATATCAACTCTACAAACAAAAGGATACTGCATTTATAACGAAAGCGTTGCATAATATTACAAGTCTGCAAGATACATTGAAAAGGAATAACACATTGTTGCTTTCTATACTTAATTGTTACCTTAAATCTGCTTTTAACTATAACCTTTGACTTCTTTTAATCTAAGTAAATTAGTTTGAAATTTAAATGTGTTCTAATGGGAATAAACTGTTGAGCTATTTGACTCCAGGAAAACAAACATCTTGAAACTGAGCACTAATTGTATCAATAATTCGGTTTATTTCAAAAGTTCTGATCACAATACTGATGTTTGGTAATTGAATCTTCATTTGCAAGTGCAAACGAATAAAACCTTGTTGTGATAATTCATAACCTGGCTTGTAAGTGGTTCATTTAATGTACAATATTTTTATTTCTATAGTACATATTGACTACTTGCATTTGTTGCGTTGTATTATCATTGTTGACCTATAATTATTGATTACCTGATAGCTAAATAATCTTTTTTTCTAGTACGCTTTTTATCATGATTGTCTGTCTTTGATATTCGATTCTGTCCATGATAAAAAAAAAAGCGTTTCTCACGCAGTACATTCATAACTTGTTATATTTCTCTTTCTTTTTTTCTTTTAAAAAAGTATATATTATTCTATTCTTCACCCTCTATTATTCAAGTAATTGTTCCTGGGACAAATGTGTTGTAATCCAACATTCTGGCATACAATTTTCAATCATAGTATACTGTGGGGACATTTGTTTGACTATTGTTTTATATAATTAACATGGGATAAAAAAAATCATAGATAGTTTTAAGATCGCGTTAGATGATTTGATCAACTATAAAAAACTCACTAACTTTCGATAATAATAGTGACATGTTATCATATTATTTGCATTTGACATGTGTACTAACTATTCAAGCTACAGTTGAATATAATCACATAATAATTGGGAATAGGTCGGTGATTTAATGTCAGTACTTGTATAATTTCACAAGATTATGTTGATTCGTTGTAATCATTCCAAGCATGACGTTTATATTGCTATATATATCAGTTCACATTTTAAAAAATATTTAAATTCTGTCTATAATTATTATCTGCATAAACTTTTTTAACAAATGTCAAACTTCTGCTCGCACGTCATTGAGGTAAGACATACTTATATGTATTCCTCGTAACGCAGCTAACATATTTCACGCATATACGAAACAAAACATTTCTTTTCCTTTTTAAAGAATTTTATGTTGAGTCGTTTTACTTGTTCGCAGCCTGTATGTCTGATATAAACCCACTCACTATTAGACATGTTAGCAAATAATTATTATTGACAATTGAGAGTCCAGAGTCTATAGTTGAGACATTTAAATTAGGAACCATCTAAAAAAAAAATGTTATTATTGATTTACACGTTACAATACCAACTTTTATCATTGCTATCTAACCGCTTATCCAGCCAATTTGATAATTAGTCTGACTCAGAATCAGATTCTGAATCCGATTAAAATAAACAAAATATACTAGACTATGACTTGTTTGTTTATGTTAATATATTGCTATTTCATAAAAAATATACAGATATAATACAGACGTACAAAGTCATGATATGTATTTTGATTTTTTTGTCTGAACTGCAAAAAAAATATCATCGACTGAGGTAGCATTGGCGGACCCTGGCTATCGTTTCACAAGAATCGTACGACTTACGTTTACGATTAAAAGTACGTTAAGCGTAAGATTTTACCTACGAGTGTTTCACAAAGGTGATCGCAAACGTAACGATTATGAGAAAAAGGGGTGCTCTCTTTGACAGCCGCGTTCATGTCTATAAAAAGATTCGTTCTTTCAAAACCAGGAAGAAAATTCATACCATCGTATTTTGAAATAGTTATCAGTTTTTTTTGTTAGTATAGTAATGAGGTTTAGTGAGGTAAGCATGATAAGTGTCCAATCCAGTTTTTAAGAAATTTTTAGCTTTGATTTTATTAGAAAAATTGACTGGCGGATGCACGGTCTGTTTTTGTTATTGTTGCAGAATGATGAAGTCATACACAAAAAAAAATAGTTACATTCATTGGGACTTTTTTTTACTAGAAATTATAAGTATCTTTGAATGTTATTTATGAACAGGTATTAAATGTGTACAGCATTGTGAAAGTTTCTTGTGCGTGTCTAGTTTTTTTTTGTCAACGAGGAACCCACTGACAAAACAACAATCAATTTTGGAAATGTAAAAAGTATATGCATATTTTTATTTCATATTTTATAACGTTATGCGGTGCATTTGTTACTGTATCATCCAACAAATATAATAGTCTTCAGGAGATTAAAAAAGCATGAAATATATATATAAAAAAAGAAGAAGATGTGGTGTGATTGCCAATGAGACAACTCTCCACAAGAAACCAAAATAACACATGTAAAACAGTTCTTATCCTATATATGTTAAGGATTTTTTTTTTTGTATCTGGGATTTGTAATTTCCCGGCCCAAATTACTTATTAATTTGGGTCATGGTTAATTTTTTATTTGTGCATATATAAAGGACGAATCGTGTAATAACGAATAACTGTGTTCTCGAACCATATGCTCTTAAGTATTACACACACTTAAGGTAGTGCAAACATTTTGGCAATTGTTTTTATATTCTAATTCTATTGCTAGCAGATACATGTGGTAAAAATATTAAACTTGAAGAAAAATGTCAAAGATAGACAAACGTGGCGTTAAACATCGTTAATATAAACAATAAATCAATATCAATACTAACTATATCGCAAAGAACATCGACAATCTTTTGGGGAATACGTGATATATCCTTTGTTGTATTGAGAACTATTTCATCATTATATGTGTCTCATAATCTCATACATCTTCGCCACATATTAATTCTTTTAAAAAATGATAATAACACATTTTGTTTCGTGTTAAAGGTCAAGGATTTTTATAGTAAGATGAAGTGTTGTTCGTCTTCAATAGACCCAGAATTGCACATTTTACATAATCGTTGCTCGATTGGAATGTTTCTATAGATTGCTCGTTCCACTTTTAATGACTCTAACGGGAAAGTACCACAGCGAATTCTAGTGATTGCAGATATGTGTGTCATTGTTAAATGCTTTTGTACGCACGGCAATATATTATTAAATATTATTTTAAAGTTTATTTTTTAACCTGCCTATTAAAGAAAAAAAATAATTGTATCAATTTTAAATATTTTACTTTTTAAAAGTGTTTTAAAAAACATGTGTTTAAGAGACCGTATATAGAATAACAATTTTGATATGCACGTTTTGTATAAATGTTTTCAGAAGACATAGTTATGTAGAGATTTCTTATTAAAGTTTAAAATAGTTCTATATTTTTACTATTCTTAATTTATATACCTCTATTTCTTAATTGAGACCGGCAAAATAGCAAAACTCTATATAAATCGCTATTTGCCGGAGCCGGCAAAAAACCACGGCATAAAAAAAACAACCACACAGACCCACCCACGTCCTGCGTCTGTCTGGTCACGCATTTTCTTTCACGATCGAGATAATACGTTGCCCAATCTTTCACTATCAATTTTTATGAAAAATCAACAAATTCAGTTTTTTTAAAAACAAAGTAAACAGTTTCATGGGAAACAAACGTTTATTTCATTGTTTAATCGGTTACACCAAACATTCAGTTTCAAATATATAACTGTCTATTATATATTGAAATGTAGTCATTATACTTTTAGGCTCAAAATGTGTTCTTATTTTATAATAAATCCTATAGACTTGTGTTGCGCCTTTTGAGTTTTCTCCTAAAGTACTGCATATTTTATTTATCTAATTGCACAGTGTCATTGAGAAAGTTGAATCATTTTGACAGACATAATTTTTTTCCAGGATTTATTCCGGGTCTAGAAAAACATAAAAGATTTTCACAGATTTTAATGAAATATTTTCAAATATGTTAGCAACTCTGTATACAATGAACACACTATTTTTTTTCGTGGAGATGCATACTCAAGAGACAACCTACCGTGCGCTGTCTTTACAATAAAAATTGTAATATTTTAATAGACACAAACAAGCTTATTTCATTCGGGCTCTTTTCTTTTAAAGATCCCAAAGTCTAACTTTCAACAAGATCTTGACTTCGAGGAGAGTATATTTATCTGAAGCTGAAATGGAGTGAATGTGTATTTTTTTTGTATTTGAAAGAGAGTTAAATTTATTTTCTTTCATCAAGGTAGGAACTTGAAAAAATAAAGAAATTCAAATGTTTACTTCCATCCACTTGAATATCGTCACCTTGGGAAAAAAATGAAAACGAAGAAAACATATTTAGGGTTTGCAAATTTAGGATTTCGATGCCTACAATATTCTTAATTTGAAAATGAAATTCGAAAAGTATATGAATAAACATAAACAATCGCATAATAGCAAATGAATTATCATAGTTTTCAAACCTAGAGTTTTTAGATAGATCCAAGCAGGTATTGACCTGGAATGTCAGTAAACTGATAGTAAGTAGTCTGTTATTTATATATTATTGTCATTTTATTTATCTTCTTTTGTTACATCTTCTGACATCGGACTCGGACCTCGCTTGAACTGAATTTTAATGTGCGTATTGTTATGCGTTTACTTTTCTACATTGGCTAGAGGTATAGGGGATACGGTGGCGGGAGAGATCTCATAAACATGTTTAACCCCGCCGCAATTTTGCGCCTGTCCCAAGTCAGGAGCCTCTGGTCTTTGTTAGTCTTGGTATGATTTTTGATTTTAGTTTCTTGTGTATAATTCGGAGTTTAGTATGACGTCCATTATCACTGTACTAGTCTACATATTTGTTAAGGGGCCAGCTGAAGGGGACGCCTACGGATGCGGGAGTTTCTCGCTACATTG
The DNA here is from genome assembly GCF_963676685.1 of Mytilus edulis. NCBI lineage: Eukaryota > Metazoa > Mollusca > Bivalvia > Mytilida > Mytilidae > Mytilus > Mytilus edulis. The sequence goes on along the minus strand of NC_092357.1, from coordinate 27,294,103 downwards.
AAGACCCATTGGTGGCCATCGTCTGTTGTCTGCTCTATGGTCAGGTTTTTGTTGCTTCGACACATTCCCCATTTCCTTTCTCAATTTTAGGTATTGAGCTCGGGGTTGCAGCATACATTTTATACCTAAAAAAACGCGAACCTGATAGAGCGCATGGCAACTGGTGTAATTAGTAAATTACATTGAAACTATGGATTCATACCAATACATTCATGTACTTATAAATGATTGTTTTCTCAATTTTTAGACTGTTATTTGTTTTAAAATAATCGTAATACATGTATATACTAGTATACAGAAATGTCTATCAATAAAGAGCATCGTCCTCCGCTGTAGTGTTTAACCGCAGGACATTCATAAGATGGGAAAAAGGGGGAGGGGTCCTAGGATTGTATTTTAAAAGCTTGACATATGTATTTACCTTTATCTTCATAAAGTCCGTGTAACATATGAGTGATAAATGCTGTAGAACTAGTTAATACGCTTTTATAATTTTCTTTTTTTGCTGAGTATTTAGTACACATGCAGTTACTGAGTTAGGTGATCTTTGGTGCATGCAGCGTGTCACGACTAACCGATCCCCCTGCTTTTATAGTGCTGTGATAGCTCAATCACTTCTATGTTTTTATGGTCAAATATTTGAACTTTTGGGAGCAAGATGCTGCTTATAGGAATATAAAGTCAAATATTCCGAGAAATACGATTATTTCAGGAATTTATAGTTTCAGTTACTTATGATCGGGACAATATAAGGCATATAACATAAATACATGTATTCTAATCATCCAATGAAACTTATTTTTCTTTAAGATAATGTAATGTTGTTGATTTTTACAAATTTTCGACAGGTTAAATCACTACGATTTGACTTACGACTGCCTGTTAATACTCGTAAGTTTACGATCAAACTTGCGATAAAATTCTACTTACGATTGTTTATGAAACGGTCAAAAACTTTCGATTTGACTTACGACCGACGGACGATCTAAGATTGTCGTACGATTCTTTGTGAAACGATAGCCTGGATGGGGGTATTCTAGGAGTTGGAACTCTCTCTTTGGGTTTTCTCCATTTTTTTTAAAGAATTGTTGAATTACATGAACGTTTCGTGGTGTTCCAGGTTATGGAAAATGTGTTAACATAATGAATTATAATAAATTATGTTATCCATAGAAAAAAATCATTACTTCTATTGAGACGGTTCGTTTAAAATGTTTATTGTCTCTCGAGTTAGTTGATATTCCATATTTTGTTGATTTTTTTTATCATTAACTAAAGGTATTTATTTCATAAAACATTGATTTATGTCACCAGCCTACTACAATAAGTACCGGCCTTGCTTCAAATACGGCACATGTGTAAGATGTTCTTTATTCTTTGTCAGGGAAACATTTTTGTTTAATTTTTACTGGTGAGGTAAAACGATAATTAATTAAAAGGAATGGGTTTCCGTGAGCATTTTTTTTCCTCATAATATTCATAAAAAAGGATTCTTTTACTGTTGATACGAGTACGGTTTTTAAAATAAGACTAGTTATCTAGTGTGTTACAGTTAAAATCAAATACATGCAAGCACACATCATTGGTAGTATCGAAACAAATTGCAATTTACCAACCTAGTGCCCTTAGTAATCATGAGTAATTATTTTTCTTGCAAGGTTATCCACATTAGAAAAAAGAATTTAAATGCACTACATTCTGAAACAGGAATTCCCAAAAGGGTATTGATATGAATATTGGGTGTAATTGAGAAAGCTGACAATGTTTTTTTTAGATCTATTTCACTCGTCTTTGTTTAAACATAGTTAACGGTGTAATTTGATCATGATACGTTGTTGTTTTTCAAAAGATGCCAGAATGTTTTGACAAATAAGTGATTAAAACACTCTACTGACAGGGTTCAAAGCTAATTAATCAGTCCATGTTGTGTTTTCATCATGTACGCTACCAGCTCATTAATAACATCAATGTTCGTGCCTAATGAATTATCAATATACTATGTCAAAAGAAACAAAACAATGTCTGTGTTTGTCCATTAACAAGCTGAAATCAAAATTTCAAAAAGTATATTTTGAGTGATTACTTGAATGGCTATTTGATTTCTTGGCTTTTTGTTTTTGTTGGGTTTTGTATGCAAGTTTTAAATGTATATCTACAAAATAGTTCTTTTGTGTGCACATAATACAATGTATGGATAAAACGTATTCGTAAAAGTTATATCTAAAAAATAGTAATATTTGATGTTTTGATCTCAGAAATCCATTTTAAAAAGATAAATCGAGATAATAAAAAAAGACTACGGGAATAGTTACGCTATTTTCTATAGTCTAATAACACTAAAACAGCTACACGTGCAAGGTTAGGCATAGCGACCTTCTGACTATAATCAACAATATCTAAGATGATGGTTGACGATCAAAAGTGTATGAAATTTTACATAATTGTTCTAGTCGTTCTCAAAAGTCTTCTCTTCAAGAATAAATCAATATACAGTTTAGACGTATCAAGAATAATCTTTGTGGTTAAGAGACACATGCATTTCAGCGTTTCAAGAGAGCGTTAACGCTAAAAATTGTATTATGGTTAAGAAATAAGCATGTATATCTTAAAGTGACAGTGAAGATTAAAGCAATGATTTCATTGTCAAAATATTTAATATAATTGTTTTTTTTCCCAATATTTTATTATAGTTTGTTACGTCTATTTCTTTGTTAACAATGTAATTTGATCATGAAACGTTGTTTTTGTTTCTAAAGATGCCAGCATGTTTTGACAAATAAGTGATTAAAACACTATATAACATTTAAAAAAATACATTGAAAACGAGTGTACAGTTTTTTGTTGTGTTTGAGCTTTGATTTTGCCATTTGCTTAAGGTGTAATACCACCATTGATTTTCCCCTATTAGTCTTTGTTAAATTGACACTTTAAAAAAAATGTACAGTATTTACCTTTATTTCAACCAAAGAAATACTTTGCATGAATAAAGTTTAATCCTGTCCAGTGCTACAGTGAAAATTTCACACTACATTTCATTGCATATAAGAAAGTAACCTGCACCGGAAGTAAACAACTCAATTTTTACACTGTTATTTAGTGGTTACCTGCTTTGGTAACTAGGTAACCTTAACTTTCCAAAATATTTTATAAGACCATCAAATAAACAAAGAATGATGCTTTCAGACACCCAACATACATGTTTATGACTCAGAAAAAATTAAGTGCATTGAAATGCAGGGATAATTTTCTACAACTGTCAAATTCAAGGGAATATTTTTTTAGACCTACTTTCGTATGCAACCGGATGTGCCGTATCATGATTTGGTGGTATTACACCTAAAGAACACCTAAATGTCAAATAAACTTAAGGTGAGAGGTACGTAAATGAACGCCTCTAGCGGAAAACGGGAAAATCGACGTTTGTTGCTATGGGAGTTATCTCCCGTACACCAGAAAATATATATTCAAGATGTCGGAATATATTCCGCTTCGTCGGAATAATGGTCAGTTTGGTTGAAGAGAATTGAATGCATCTCACCAAAATGTAACAAAAATTGAAGTATGTAAAATGAAATATCTTGTAACAGTTAAACAGTGCTTCCCTCCCATGAAAATGACAGTAACTTGGCATGTCGTGATGGTCGGAGTCTGAGAGTGATTGAGTTGGGTTAACTAGCTGACCAACATAAATGCTTGCAAGAATTTCTATTCACCATAATAATTCTACAAAACTGTTTAAAGTACAAAGAATCGGTCTCGGAAGTAATTTGTTTATACGTTGGGGTAACTCCACATATGTTTATACGCTGGTAATCGGCACAGATCAGAGTGACTTGAAGATCGGGAATGTTGATATGGGACATGAAAACGAAATGAAGTATTGATAAGAATACGGAAGAATATCATAAACTCGTACATGCATTACACACATACACTCCCACATTATTATTTAACAAATTAAAGCTTACACTATATATTGTCATTTTATATATTGAAATTCCAAAGCAAATATAGTCACAGACTTACATTCAGTCATAAAATTTGCATTCAAAGAAACAAAATTTCCCAAAACAACTGTCACAGTGAAAGCGGCTAGGACGTATTCAATCCTCGAAAAAAATAAGGTTAATACTGATATTCATGATTTGATATTCCTGTTCTATAACCATTTTCTTATTTAAATATAAACATAAACCCGGCTTTCTTTACAGTGCTTTCTTTCACGTCCGCGACATGGTCTATAAATAGAGTTTGAAAATGAAAGTACTAGTACTATTTTAAAACAAATAATTTATAGTATAAAAATATTGAAGACTTATGCACGGACAAACGGAAAGTAAAACTGTCTTTTAAAATGAACAGAAATTTAAAATAAATGTTACACCTTGCTTTTCATTCAATTTGAATTGAATGGAACATTGTGAGCTTCCAGCGTGAAAAAGCGGCAAGGGTAAAATAGAGATCCGTTGCATGAAAAATATTCTTTCATGATAACCGCCACTTCAAAAATAAAATAAATAGCAAAGTACATGTACATATATATAATATTGAAAATTTAGAAATTTCTGCGTGCATCAATCAATTCATTTTAAAATGCGCAAAATTTCGGAACTACGGTTATATCGATTTCAGTTGATACTATTTGTATACATGTACATGTGCAAATGCTGCTGTAATTTTTTTTAATTAGAGTTTTCATTTTTGCGTTACGTATTTCTTCTCAATTTTCGCAATAAATAAAACTTTGCAAACAATTCTACGAACAGGAATATTGTTGGCATAAATTACGAAGTACGTAATGCCTTTGGCTATTTCCAATCGCTGCAACATCTAATGCCTAGTTCACAATTACATTAAGGGGTCATCCATAGTTGTCAACCATTTTCCAAAGTGTACAAAACATACCCTTTTTCAGACCCCCACCCTCCCTCAGAAAGTGTACAACAACCATTTTCAGATTTCAAGACAAGAATCAATAATTCTTAATAAAAAGAAGATCCTGTCTATTAAAGTTTAGTTTAATATAGAAATTTGCATTGAAAAGAAACTGAAACATATCTGACTGTTTTATTTCATTTGATGAAAAAAAAAGCGTATCGTAAAAATGTTGATTTGTGAACCCCCTCCCCCCAAGTGTACGTTTTGTACACTTTGGAAAATGGTTGATAATAATGGATGATCCCTTAATGTAAAAGCAGCATAATTAATACGTTAAAACTCCCTCGAAGACGGTTCTTCAAAATCACATGCAGCTTTTCTATTCAGTACATAATTAGCCTAATCATTACAGCTAACAAAATATAGACTTGATACATTTATCAGAACGTCCTATAATGTGTGTTCAAAGTCCGTGTTGAACAATTTATAAATAACACATAGCTGAGTTCTGGATAGAGCAGATTTGTACCCCGAGAAAACATTGTCTACCGCGGCGAAGCTGAGTAACAAACAACCAAAAGATGAATAAGTTGGAATTTATATACATTTGTTTTTAAATATTCACATATATGCACTGTCCTCACTATAATAATGGAACAAATCCAACGATAGGAAAAAAAAGTAGGGATAATATGCATCAAACTTTGAAATATTCTTTTTGTTTGGCTTTTGCCTATAATTTACATTTTTCCCACATCTCCTTTCGTGTCATATTAAGGGAGTAGACCTTGGTTCAGGGAGATAACTCTCTAAATCAATTATGCGTTTGTTAAAGTCAAGTTTTGTCAATGAATTTTAAGCATTTACCTGAAACAGATTGGAAATAGTCTATGTATCCTAGAAGCTTAGCACATATTTATGAAAATGGCTGACACAAACGTACTGATGATTTTAAGAGTTATTTCCCTTAACCTAGGTCTAACTCCTTAAACACACCATTTAAGTTTCCAAATGACCAGTACTATTTGGATCGAAGTATGTGTTCATGTTTGTGTTGTGTTCTCGTGCCATAGAAACATACATTTATATATTTTATATGCATGACCTCCTGCAACTATCGGGGGAATAAAAGTTTACTGTTGTATTTTTTTTTATGCACCCGCCATAGTGGAGGGGACAGTAAGTTTTACACTTCTCCGTCTTTCCGTCCGTCCGTCCGTCCCAAAATTGGTTTCTGTTCTCTAACTATAGTTTGCCTCAACCAAATGTTAGGAATCTTATACACTATGCTAATTACCACAAAACACAGATCTAGTTTAAATTTTGGTGGCGTCATTTTTACCGTTCTAGGGTTATGCCCAATAATAAATTGAAAAATTGCTACATTTTTCGTTTCCGTTCTCTAAGTTTAGTTTGCCTCAACCAAATGTAAATAAACATATACACAATGCTTATAACAATTAAACTAAGATCAAGTACAAATTTGGGTAGCGTCACTTTTTTTAGTTACGTCACTTTAGAACTTTATATGCAAGCGGGGGCATCGTCTGTGTCCCATGGACGCATTTCCCCATTTATTTACTATTGTTTGTCTTTTGGCCGTTTTCCGTTTTTTTTCCCCCATGGCATTGTCAGTATGATTTCGGCTTATAAGTTTAAAATTCCCGTTGCGTGGTATATTTCGCCTCCCTTATTCTGAAGCAGCAAAATTGTGGTCGGAAATGTGAACATTGAATGTATATCGTCATTCGGAGAATCTATTTTAATGACAGATCTTTTATTGTTTCTGTTAAATATATTTATAATCATTTGTAAATCTTTTAAAGTGTCACTTGACACTGTGTTTAATAACCATTCCAGAAATCATGACGTTATAAATACATAGGATCTCGTATAATAACTGAAAATCAAAAATAGACAATCAATTCTTTTTTCAAACAGGATAATATGCTTAATTGCGCATTTGAATAGCCAAACACATTATAATGAAGCAGTCGTTGTCCTTACAATTCTGCTGATATAGCCTTGACGTTGCGTAATTCCTTTGGCGACGTCATGATTTTTTTCCCTTTTTTCCCGTCAGCAGCACACTTTCAACGACTGATATATAAAAAGGGAGTTCGGTAACCCCCTGAAAATTATATATCAAAAGAAAGAAAAATAATACCTTAAAAACATTTGATTTTTATAGAAAAATCGTAGGATTGGTTTAAACTCCAAAATAACTAAAGTTTGAAATTTCTTATTTTTGGTTTGAATTTGACGTTATGTCTATATACTTTATGTTGTTTCCTAACAATTTTCAAATGTCTGGAACTCGGAAATTAGATCGATGACAAACTTAAATTTTTCGATTTTTCATTTTCTTTTTATAAGTTCTACGTGTATACAATTTCTTTTAAAAATCGCCGGACAAGCCATTTACGTACCTGTTACCTTAATGTAATTTTTTCCCTCCAATTGCAAGCTATTTCAAGCATAACTGCCAAGTTTTGTTTCAGTCAGATCTATGGTTTCAGAGAAAATCACTATAATGTAAGGCCATATCCTACGGCGATTTCAGTCCTATTTCTTCGAAAAATCTTTTTTTCAGTGTATCATTATAGAATGCAGTGTCGACTAACATCTGATCATATTCTCATGATCTAAGCATTCAAACAATTAAATAGGATACAAAAGACAACTTTAAGATGATATACAATTTTATTGCACCTTTTAGAGTTCATTTGAAGGTCTGTTTTGGTCCATTTTCCTTCTTCCTTCTTTTTTCATCAAAACTTGATATCTTTTGCCTAAAAAATAAAGCAAATGTAATTATTTTCCCAGAAAAAATGAAAGAAATGTAATGTCAAATCAACAATTAAGAGCCTGTCCATGAGAAAACCATGCAAAATAGTCCGGAATCAATATTTGCCAATCTTTATGAAATCTTGTTTGTAGGTTAACCTTACCATAACTACTGTAAATAAATATAATGTTTTGATCTGATTTATTTATCTTGGCTGTAGGGGGCGCCACCTGTAATTTGGAAATTTTCGGATGAAAACCAATAGAAAATACACAAAATAAGCATATTTTGAAACAATATTTAATGTATTTATAAACATATCATCAACAAAAGTGGCATCAATTGTAAAACATAATACAAAGACCTTTTCATAGCCATATCTGCAATAAAAAAATTTTGAAGTTACCCAAGGGCAGATAACTCTGTAAATTTAGCCATTTTTCAAATTTCCTATTTTCTAAAAAATGCCAACGTTCATAGGGTTGTATATACTAAGATAACACTTTTATTTCTTTCTTTTTGCTTTTTTTACAATAATTCAAGTCTTACTTGCTACCATGTAACAGGTTTTGCTTTGCATTTGAATATTAAAAAAAATATTTCCAATCTACTATCCCCCCTTTTTTTTTTAAACCTGAAAAAGTGTTTTAGCTGAAAGAACTGTTTCTATAAATGTTAACAGTCTCCACTGAAGTTTCTATAAGCCCTTATGTGTAACTTGAGTTTTTGGTTTGTTCCCCGAGTATGACAAATAACGGTTCCCTTTCAGTCAATCATAATTGTTACTGATATCAAAATCATTTCATTTATTTATTGCAGTATATTTCTAATAGATTTACACCTAAAAAAGTCCACCTTCTTGTATTTTACATTAGAAAATGAGGAGAAAGAGTAATAAAAAATCCATCAAAATGGTTTCAAAAGGGGTTATGTCCCTTTGAATGCTGGTAAAAAAAAAATTGGTACGAATTATAAAATTTAAGTATGTGAGACTGGATTCTGATGTGTATAAATCCAAGGCAAGTGTTTAGATGATGTTTTGTCGGTGCAAAATACAGATGGCACAATGGCAAATTGTAAACTTTTGCGGCCAAAACAAAAATAAAACATGACATTAGTTGATACATACCTCAATGCTAAAGTGTCATCTGCAGACCAATTCACATATAAGATTTTTCAACAGAATGCTTGTCAGATTCATGGTTAACACTGAAATGAAAAATCACATGTTGTATAAACAAAACTGTAAAGGTGATTTAAAATTTGACACAGAGGCTCACGTAAAATGGGGATTAGCATGGCAAGCTATAAGAAAGGTCTCAATGTAATATATGTATGTTGATTCAAAAGTGTATTTCATAAATTAAATTATATCATATGAAGAAAAATAAGACTTCTCTTTAAAACCATTATTGTTTTACCATTTTAAATCAAACAGTCTTGGTAGGGTTTGTGTTTTCGACACCTTGTTGGGTGTGTACCACGACAAACTTGGCGGTCTTGGTTAATATGAGGCGGCTCGAAAGACAAGTGCTCAGGGTTAATGCATCTCTTCTGATGACACAGATGAGACACATCAAATTCCTCTGATAGGTCAAATTTCTCAGTGTGCAACATGTATGCAAATCTGTGACCATACAAGGTTCTTTTTTTTCTGTCCCAAGGAAACCTAACACTATACACTGAATACAGCCTTGTCTGTCCACCCATTTGACTTAGCAAACACCCGTAAACCCCCATTTCAAGGCAATTTTCCCTCAAACGTGCTTTCTGTGTCTCAATCCATTCCGAATAGTCCATTTTTACAACGTATGAACTAGTTTAGTAATAATTTTTAAAAATGAAAGTACAATAAGGTCACCAGTGCACGTGTAGTTTCCCTAAATAGGTGTAATACCACCATTGATTTTCCACTATTAGTCTTTGTTAAATTGACACTTTTAAAAAAAATGTACAGTATTTACCTTTATTTCAACCAAAGAAATACTTTGCATGAATAAAGTTTAATCCTGTCCAGTGCTACAGTGAAAATTTCACACTACATTTCATTGCATATAAGAAAGTAACCAGCACCGAAAGTAAACAACCCAATTTTTACACTGTTATTTAGTGGTTACCTGCTTTGGTAACTAGGTAACCTTAACTTTCCAAAATATTTTATAAGACCATCAAATAAACAAAGAATGATGCTTTCAGACACCCAACATACATGTTTATGACTCAGAAAAAATTAAGTGCATTGAAATGCAGGGTTAATTTTCTACAACTATTCAAGGGAATATCTTTTTAGACCTACTTTCGTATGCAACCGGATGTGCCGTATCATGATTTGGTGGTATTACACCTTAAGGACTTTTGGAATGTTCCCCAGAGCTCGGTTGTCTTGTTAATTATTCTTTAAACTCACAATACAACCATAGATTATACGGACCCATTTATGCCTTTCATAAAGTCAAACTATGTCACTACCGTTTTATAATAAAATAAAACAAGATAACATTGAACAAAATGAAATAGGTTATTCTATTAGAAAAAGATACCAAAACACTCATCAATCTACAATTTGACCACGAGTTCATCCTTTATAACATGGGTTTGCAATACATGCATTATAGTCGCTTAAACTAATAAACAATATGCGTACATTGTATGACCGATCAATAATTTACTTATACATGTAATAAGTTGTCATATAAACTAATTTTTACATTCTCATGCTTATAAAGTATTTAAGATTTACTAACATATAATCATATAATGTCTTTTTTTTCTTTTTATCTAGATTGATTTATTTAAGATATAATTTATCCCTCTTATTAAACGTGGCTATACGAAATATATTCATTAAAGGATAATGTATAATAAAATAATATGACATTTCCATGTAAAATTGAATAGTAAATCGTAGACATTAATAATAGCAAATTTGTAGGTGATTTATTGCAAGTTCCTTTTTTTTCAAATTATTTGTTTATTCTTCTTAACGTAATATAAGTTCGCAGATTTAATACTGATTTACCGATCGTCCCTCTTGATCTGAGTTACTTTATTCAATTATAAAAGCCTTCTTCAGCTCTTTTTTTAAAATTAATATCTCAAGAAATACATATATGTTCCGGACCCTATGAGTACTTGGACCATACGTGTATGGTCCGACCGTACGCGTATGGTCGGGTTAATTACCATGAAAAAATACCTATATGGTCCAAATACTCATATGGTCCGGCCCATTAATAACCAAACGAGTATTATACTCCTATTGTCCGACCAGACGCGTACGGTCGGACAATATGAGTATACGCATATGGTCATGACCATACGCGTATGGTCCAAATACTTGTATGGTCCGGAACATAAACAAAAATGTCTATCTTTTTTTTTATTTTGGATATGTCAGACAGGATAATGTTTATTACTCGTAAAATAATCTCGGCATGTAGATGAAATTAAATGCATCGAATCTTTGTTGTTTTTCGTTGATTAAAAACGCCTAGTTTGGTCGTAAGAAGAGCGTGATGAGGACGGCAATGGTTTGCTAGAATCATACTGTGGTCTTGAACAGCGTGGTGTAAACGTGGTATGGTCGTAGTGGAAGCGGAGTTGGATCGGGGTGAAAACGTTGTGGTATTTGAGGTCTAAATCACGCCGCTGTGATATTGTAGCGCAGTCTCTTCGAATAGAATCACGCTCTCGCTACGATTGTACAGCGACCTTATCGATCTTACCACGACCTACGTGCGCTCTTACTACGCTTCTACTACGACTTAATTGTTTTGAACATGTTGAAAGTTGGCCAAGCTCATCACGATCATGAGGACCTCACAACGACCGTTCGACGACCTTACTGCGATCAACACGATCGTACTACTATTCTAAAAAAATTGCATTTTTTTCACAGATTGCAGTGCGATCGTGGCCTAGTGGGGATGCGGTATTACATGGACTCTTCTAAGTCAGGAATAAGGCAGTTGTTATCAAATAGTCCGTGCTTATGTTTGTTGGCGATTGTTTTTAAAGCAGATAGTGCTTCTGTTGTTTCATTTTTTTCTTTCCCTTAAATAGTTGATGTGGTTCCCTAAGTTTTGAATTGTGGCCCAGATGTGTTTTAGTTCATACGATTTATGACTATTAAATAACGGTATACTAATATTGTCTTTAACTACTCCGAGCTTGCATTTGACATTCTGATTAACGAATTGTTTTGGTATCATTTTCATTGAATCATGTGAATTAAAAAAAATAAAAAAGCCTGTTTAAGGAAAATTAAAAAAAATGACATGTTCACAAAAGTCAAGAAGTTAATGGAAAGAATTCAAATATCCTATAATCAGGAAAATTTGTACTTGTATAAAATAAGAAATATGATTTAAATGACATGATCTGATTTATCAAGCCAAAAACAATTATCACCTATCTAAACACACATTTTTGTATGAGATATCGGTCAACCAATTTGTAATGAAGCAATATATTTCAGTAGTTCCTCTTCAAAACTCGTTTGGATCAATATTTGTGTATAGAGCACACTCCTATCTATAAAGTCCATATGGTATGAATATTAACGAGACTAACGTTTTAATTGAGATATGTAAACGCCATACGATTGCGCATATGGTATATTTCCTTCTATGAAATTGGCAGATGAGATTCTGATAACTTGAATCGTGAAAGGAAAAGGTTCAGTAAGACCCTTTTTTGGCCCCAAAATATAGCAGTTTTACAAAATTGTGAAAATGTAATCTTTTAATTATTTATTGGCAAGAAAAATGTTTCTGCTACACAAATATGGGCTGTTTTTGGCATAACAATGCACATATTTCGGGTACTAACATCATTAAGTCATTCTAAATTACTGAAATCTTCACAATTTTAGCATTTTACTAAAATTTTAGACGGTTTCTGTCTTAAATGAAAGTTATCGCATTCGTGTTCATTCATAACATGGAAATGTAAGTTGTATTTGATGATAATACATAACATATATAAAGGTTGAGGATGAACACGGATGCGGCCTCTTTCATTTTTGACAAAAACTATCTGAAAAGTGACGATTTTTGCATATTTGATAGATTTTTCATATTTGAGCTTGAATCAGGCGTTTTTAATGACTAAATCAGTTAAACTCTTTCACATAAACTAATTGAATCAAATGAAATAGACACTTAAGTGTTTAAAAAGTGTCGAAAATATTTCGTTAGATGAACCTGAAATTTGAGGCCAAAATTGGCCCTTACCGGACATACTCCTTTGTTAAACATTCTATTTTAAAGTCGTATCTATGACAATATCGTTGTAAAAAACAAAATACGAATCAAAAATGAAAACAAAGTTGTTCCTTCATCTCAAATTCACTTACTTAAATAGTATGTGAGCACTTATTGGAATATGAGACATCACCAATATATGTTAAATTTATATTTAAAATTTGCCCTTTTTGACTCCTTTGATATATATATTCTTAAGAAACACATTTTGATTTAAAAACATAAATGTTCATTCTTATTTGTTGGCACGTTTTAAATGGATGTCAATTCAGATTTCTTTAGTAATAGGTTTGTAAAATATATTTTTCTTCTTACATTTATTTTAACGAACTTCATGATTTTGACGGGTATATGTTTTTCTTATTGTTATGTTTATACTAAGTATTATACAACACGCAGATAATGTCCTTCTAAACAAAATCCTAAACAGACTAATTAAATTGACTAATTCGATCTTTAGAATATATTTCATTTTATAGATACAATAGTTTTTATCTTTGTCTGCAGGCATTTTTGTGTATTTTTTTTTTACATCTAAATTTGACGTATTCTTCTAAACTCATCTGTATTCCGTAATTTACTGTTAGTGTTTTTTCCTGTTACAGAGATACTTTTACTTTTAAAGGGGATGTGCCTCACATTTTATCCAGTGCTTCATTGTAATTTTAGATTTGTTTATTACAAATGACTGATGTATCCCTAATTTTGACATTGTTACCATTTATGTCTGTTTGTTTTGTGACACATCGTTGTTAATATAGGGGAACTGTATACAACTGGTATACAAGCGAGCGATTAAGCTAGCTGTAAAACCGCTATTTTCTACATATGAATATACCTGTACAAAGTCAGCAATATGACAGTTGTTATTTATTCATTTGGTGTGTTTGACCTTTTAAATTGGCAATTGATTATTGACTTTCCGTTCATAATTTTCCGTGGCAATCAGTGCTTTAGTTATTTTACTTTGTTTTTACTTCTTTGCCAATTTAAATCACTACAAACCATTAAAGTCTGAAATGGCCTATATCTGTACTCGACTGTACTGATTTTTACTCGACCCGTCTGAATTGGTCTGAGTTTTACTTGACATAACTCGACCCCAGTCTGAACCATACTTGACTGTACTGAATCGTACTTGACCCTTATCTTTGCCGTTGAAAATAGTCTGAACTATTCCTCGACCAGTCTGAAACAGTCTTAACCCATTCTCGACTTGTACTCGACCTATTTTTCCAGTCTGAACAATACTTTACCAAAGGTCTGAACAGTACTCGACCAGTCTGAATCATACTAAACCAAAAAACTCTACTTTAACTGTTAAAATGAATTTCTATTTAATAACATATATAACAACAGCCAACAAAATTTATAAACAAATTTAACCTGATATTAGAAATATATCTATGATTATATTTAGGATGAAAAAAAATATATTATATAAAACTTATATCAAAAAGGGATAATATTAAATAAATAAATAAAATTGTTTTTCTGATTAGTGGTGAAATATAAAGAATAACCTCTGCTTGTGGCAAACTCATAAATAAGATCACACCTGGTCAGAGGTATTAAATTCTAAATAACATTGATTCAAAATTGCACCATCCTGTTTAAGTTAAATAACAAGGCCTTTCAAATATACATGTATGTACTAGATAAGTAATACACGAATTTAAGAAAATAGGGTTTTCTTTTTACCTGTAAAACACACATGTATTGAGGTAATTAGAACATATTAAAGTGCTTTCTGTATGCCATGTTAATTTGACCAAAAAAAATACTTAAATTATAGCAGATTCCAACGAGTATGAAGCTACAGGTAGATTCTTTGGTTAGCTTCCTTGCTAGCTCAACCATGAAATGATTATTACCTTAAAATTGGATGGAGCATAGCACTAATCCGTCATCCAATAAAAACACTCATATCAATGGCCTGTTTATAATAATAATGTATGTTTCATACAAACAGGTTTACCTAAACAACTTACTTTGCAAATAAATTTTATTTCTTATAGTCTTTGATTGAATTAAAAAATTCTTTGTATAACAATAAATTAGAAGCGGAGTTAGGTTTATGTTTTGTTCAAGGATGAAGATATTTAGTGTTGATTCAATGCTAAACAAATAGAAGTTTTATAGAAAATCCAAATCATTTCCCCTTGTACTCTCATAGTTGGTAATTTGGTACTTGATAGGATTATTGCAAGCAGTACTAGCAATGATTTCCTAAAAAACAAGAAATTATATAGAAATTTAGATATTGGTTAAAACAAATATACTATAAATATGGACAAATTCAAGTACACCTTCTAGGATGCGCTCGACTTTCGTGACTTAACACGATTTTTTTAATTTAAAGGTTGTAATAGGACTTTTTGTAAGCTTTAAACGGTAGCACATCATATAAAATCAACAGAGTAATCTATGCTTAAAATTTTATAACAAAAATATCTGTGGATTTTCTACAAAAATCCTGTTGTTTTTTTTGCCACAAAATCCCGTTTAACTTTAAAAATGCAATGAAACTATAAATAATAATGCTTGCTTGAAGTTTCCCCTTTGTATATGTACAAAATGGCCCATCTCTATTATTCATTATCTTTGCTGTTTTTATACTATTGCAGTTTGAAAAATTCGTTATTCAAAAGCAACAGAAGGATATTTACGCCGTGATTGTACCATTGTAAAGTATATACACATAACTGTATTTTTAAATAAACTGAATAATTGATTGAAATAAAATTGGCAATTCAAACACACCTACAACATGCTTGTGAATCAATAAATTTTAAATTTAGATTGAAAACTTATTTTTAAACTGACTTGTAAAACTAGTTTTACAATGTTTATATTCTGTCACTAGTTCTGATTGGTTCTCTGTTTAACTATTGACTCCACCCACAGGCTTGTGTACCAAACCTAATAATCATTTCATGGTTGAGCTAGCAAGGAAGCTAACCAAAGAATCTACATATAGCTTCATACTCGTTGGAATCTGCTGTAATTGAAATAAATTTTTACTGTTACTTTGGAATACATTTCTTTTTTTTAAAAAAGGTTATCAAGGATTGCTATGGAAATTCTATTATCATGATTACATTAAATTCTTGGTTTAATAAAACAAAACAATTAAGCTCTCATTTTTTAAATTTATTAAGCTGTTTTATATACTATTTTATATATATATTAATAAATGCATTATTAATTCAACTCAACTAAATCTTTACTAGGTGTAAGTTAATGGTGAAAATAGTCCAGTTACCATAAAATACTTCCGAAGTATTCATAAAATTTTGAATAAATATTGAAAATATTAGTCATTTGTTAGTCACAATTCATTTTTTTAGATTATGTGATCAGCTTGTTTTATTTACATTTTAAAAGTTGATATATATTTGTACGTAAGTGTTGATTAATATTGTGTTGACTTATATTTTGATTGATTATTGTGAAATTTTAATTTCAATACTGTATTGAATACATTTTTTAATTTCAATTTGTTGTTCAAATTTCATTTTTATTTAAAAAAAATCCTAAATTGATAAAATTCAGATGATAGATACAAAGAATAGGTCTAGGTTGGTTAAGACTTGGTCGAGTTTGGTTCAGACTAGGTCGAGTATGGTTCAGACTACATTGTAGGTCCAGTACGGTTCAGACTAGGTCGAGTACGGTTTAGACTAGGTCGAGTACGGTTCAGACTAGTATAAAATGGTTAAGTACTGGTCAAGTACACATTCAGACTGTTAAGTATGGTTCAGACTACAGTCGAGTATTATCAAGTAAATCTCAGACGAATTCAGACTGGTCGAGTAAAAATCAGTACAGTCGAGTACAGATATAGGCCATTTCAGACTTTTAATGGTTTGTAGTGTATGATATCACTACCGGCTATGTTATTTATTAACTTTTTCTATGAATAAAAAATATTGCACCGTTCTAAATTAAAAAAAATATACTTTATATAAATATCCTCGTTTTACATGGCATGAGGATTTTTTTGCAAATATTTGATGATAACAGACATGTTATCTTTGTATTCAATGATTTGATGTCTCCCTTAAGATATCATGTATTACATAATTTTGATATTTGCGGAGGTTGAAGTGAAGTGAATATAGAAGTTTTCATATGACAGAAGTAATCTACATTTTGTATGTTTCGACAACAGTGTCATTCCGTAACGAAACCTTATGATATAGTTTATCAGTAAAACTATTCATGTTATTCAATTCGAAAGTTTAATATCCAACGTGCACGTGAGTTATGATTCTTAAACAAGCACATACATTTGACAATAGGTATTTGTTCTTTTCCAATATAATAAAAATGAAGGAAAAAAAATAAACTGACAACATTATGACAAAAAAGGGAACAACAGTATTAATAAGCGCAATAACCAAAAAATACAGACTGAGCAGAACAAACCAAACCACAAACCAGGGGTGATAGCATATGCTTGAGAAAGAGAAGCAGATACTGCTTCATATATGAAAAAAATGTTATACTGCACAGTAGAGTTCAGGCCTTGTTACTATTACTATGATGTCTGTCACATTCAGGAATAAGCAATAATGTTACCAAGGTTGAAACATTTCGGTTGTAATTCATAAAATCAATATTCCCTAACGTTTATTTATAATAGAACCGAGTCTGTAATGTTGATGTGAATATTTTTAAAATGAAGCCTAGATAGAATTATCTAACATACAAACCCATAATACTTCAACATGTATACATTAGGGCAATCAGCTACATTTTTGGAAAAGGCACTATCGCCTGTCCTTTTTTAAACATGTAAGTTGCTAATTGGAAAGGAGCAATCAACAACCTTAATTTTAAACGGAACAAACGTCGATTGAATGTTGACTGAACAAGATTTCCATATATTTCAAAGAACAAGCTCTAGTGCTTACAAGTATATCAATTATATTGAATGTATACACAAAACAATATGATAAACATAATTAACTTCTTGTCGGAAACAATGTATACACTTTTTATCCTGCAATTAGTCAACCATTGTCAACAGTTGTACATGTATAGATAACAGGTAAAACAATAATGTTTTGCTTTATTTGTACTTGTACTTGTACAAATAAATATATCATGTTACCCCATTTCCATATTGGGCAAGCGGTAATATGACTATTTCTGATTCCGAACCAGTTCATATTTTTAACCTCTGGTCTTTGTCGGTCGTGTATTAATTTTATAATTTTTGATATATTTACATCTTTCCGAGTGTTTGTACATATTTTTGTTAAGGGACGAGCTGTTGATCTTCTTTGCGTGCAGATTTTAATCGCTGCATTGCAAACCTAGATGTTTTTTTTTTATTTTTGGTCAGGTTGTAGTGTCTTTAACACATTCTAACATGATGAGTTTATTTACAACCACTGGGTCGATGCCACTGTTGGTGGAGATTTGTTTCCCCGAGGGTATCACCAGCCCAGTAGTCAGCACTTTTGTGCTGACATGAATTATCATTGATATGTTATATTGATAAATCAGCATGTCACCAAAATTTGAATTTTTGGAATTCTAAGGCTTTTCTACCTCAGGCATAAATTACCTTAGCTGTATTTGGCAAAACTTTTAGGAATTTTGGTCCTCAATGCTCTTCAACTTCGTACTTTATTCGGCCTTTTTAACTTTTTTGGATTAGAGCGACACTGATGAGTTTTTTTAAGACGAAACGCGCGTCTGGCGTATATACAAAATTGAGTCCTGGTATCTATGATGAGTTTTTTTTACAACCACTGGGTCGATACCACTACTGGTGGAGATTTATTTCCCCGAGGGTATCACCAGCCCAGTAGTCAGCAATTTGTGCTGACATGAATTATCATTGATATGTTATATTGATAAATTAACAGTTAACAAACTTTTGATTTTTTGGAATTCTAAGGTTTTTCTACCTCAGGCATACATTACCTTAGCTGCATTTGGCAAAACGTTTAGGAATTTCGATCCTCAACGCTCTTCAACTTCGTACTTTATTTGGCCGTTTTAACTTTTTTGGGATTAGAGCGACACTGATGAGTCTTTTGAAGAAGAAACGCGCGTGTGGCGTATATACAAAATTGAGTCCTGGTATCTATGATGAGTTTATTTACAACCACTGGGTCGATGCCACTACTGGTGGAGATTTATTTACCCGAGAGAATGACCAGCCCAGAAGACGAGACTTTTGTGCTGACATGAATTATCATTGATATGTTATATTGATAAATTAACAGTTAACAACATTTTGAATTTTTGGAATTCTAAGGCTTTTCTACCTCAGGCATACATTACCTTAGCTGTATTTGGCAAAACGTTTAGGAATTTCGATCCTCAACGCTCTTCAACTTCGGACTTTAGTTGACCGTTTTAACGTTTTTGGATTAGAGCCACACTGATGAGTCTTTTAAGACGAAACGCGCGTGTGGCGTATATACAAAATTGAGTCCTGGTATCTATGATGAGTTTATTTACAACCACTGGGTCGATACCACTTCTGGTTGAAATTTATTTCCCCGGGAGAATCATCAGCCCAGAAGTCGGGACTTTTGTGCTGACATGAATTACCATTGATATGTTATATTGATAAGGATTTATTTATTATTGGGTAATGTGTGGTTATCATGATATGTGTGTATCACTATAATAACTGATTGAGGTAACTTATATCATTTCTTTTGTTTTTCATTTGACATGAAAAACAAAGAAGTACTTCGATAAAGAGGCACAGGGGACAGAATTGTGCACGAATACAAAAAGAATCGGTCATACGCTTAATAAGATATTTCTAACATCAAAAGTTGATATTAAAGTAATTTTAATACTTTTAAAAAAAAAATAGGGAAACACGGAAGTTTCAATCAAAATATGCAATAATTAACCTTAGAAAGTGCAATGCAAATACTAGGAATTAACTGATAATGACAGACATATCAGTGATTAAGGCAGTTTACATTTCTAAATTTCCAAATTACAACAACAGTTTATAGATAAGGAACGTACGAAGCGCTTTCGCTAATATGCCTTAACTTTGCTTCATCGGGAACTTTATAAGTACCTGAATAATTCTTTCTCATCAATTAATAAATCAATTCACAGACTGCTCTTTTTATTTGTAATTTGTTAACTTTTTATATCTTTTGATACTCTACATATAAGTTGAAATTGCACTGTTTGAACGTATTTACAGTTTTCCGTACCTGAAATTAACATCTGCTTTTAGTTTGAATATTTATTAAGTCGTTAAAGAGGCGATTTATCTATTTGCAACGTTCAGTTCAATTTGTCCTAAAAATATAAACCGTCTTTCACTGAATTACTTTAACAAAAATCATAAGGAATTTAACGACTTCATAATGTATTGCCTTCTACTTTGTATCCATAAAGCTCATTATAAACGTTGATGTTTTCTTCATGAAAAATACGTCGACAATTTTGAAGATGTAATAAAATGAACAATATAAATAGAAATGTGTTTGATTTTCGTACGAAGAAAATGATCAACATCTGCATGTAGAATCTTATCGTTGTGCATTGGCTACGTGTGGCTTTTCAGGTTCATATAAAAACTCATCAGTAATTTTTCATAATTTACTACTTAAATGTTTTGGTTCATTATTTATATTAGCAAATGATAGACAAACAAACGGTATGGGATATCCATTAATTATACAATATCAGTACAGTCACAACAAAATAAAGACACATTAAGCTAACAGAAGGGCGCTTTTATTGCTATCGTTTATCTCAATTTCACAACGCGAGGCTTTCACATGGAACAAAAGAAAAAACATCTCACCTTACTGCGGCTTTTTTCAATTCATATACAAGGACGCAGAGTATCCATCGCTGTAAAACAAAACCCAGCTTAAGCAGAACTAACAACACACATGAAGTTAGAACTTTATAATGATGGAGTATTAATTTCCAAATACAGATGGGTGCGGTCCTAACCTTGACAGAAGTTAACTTAGAGTTAACTTGTTGACTGCTTTTTAAGTTAACTTGAGAATTTTTAAGCAGACCAGCAAGTTAACTTCGTCTACGGTGGACCAGACCTACGGTCCGCTTTTTTATGACTGCTGCAGACCTATCGACGGGTCTGTTCCAGACCAGACCTGTGGACAGGTCTGCTTCTGACCAAACCTGTGGACAGGTTTGCTTCTGACCAGACCTGTGGACAAGTCTGCTATTGACCAGACCTGGGGACATGTCTGCTTATGAAATGTTATCGTTTTTGCGACTTTTCATATCAGACTTGAGCTTTATTAAAATATGTATAAACAACATTCGCATTGTTCTTCCCAAAAATTTGAAAAAAAATGGCTGATTTACTATTCGGGTATATAGATTTATAAAAAAAAGTGCACACATGGTCAGTTTTGGTCAACACGGTCAAATAATTTTGTTGCACAAGTCAGTATGAGGTATCAAAACTACTGAAATTTTGTTACGTATCAAAATTTTGAATAAAAGGAGGACATGCTGGTACCCCAAATTAATCGAAAACAAAAATTTGAAAAAATATGGCTGATTTACTATGCGGGTATATAGATTTATAAAAAAAAGTGCACACATGGTCAGTTTTGGTCAACACGGTCAAATAATTTTGTTGCACAAGTCAGCAAGAGGTATCAAAACTACTGAAATTTTGTTACGTATCAATATTTTGAATAAAAGGAGGACATATGCTGGCACCCTGAATTTATGCAAACAAAAAATTGTTGTTATTGTAGAGCAATATTGCTGTCCATTGTAATATACATTGAATCTTGACATAACAAATATGGCTGATTTACTATGCTGGTATATAGATTTACAAATTAAAGTGCACATATGGTCAGTTTTAGTTGATGCAGTCAAATAATTTTGTTGTACAAGTCAGTATGAGGTATCAAAACTACTGAAAATTTGTTACGTATCAAAATTTTGAATAAAAGGAGGACATGCTGGTACCCTAAATTTATGCGAACAAAAATTTGAAAAAATTTGGCTGATTTACTATCGGGTACATAGATTTATAAAAAAAAGTGCACACATGGTCAGTTTTGGTCAACACGGTCAAATAATTTTGTTGCACAAGTCAGCAAGAGGTATCAAAACTACTGAAATGTTGTTACGTATCAATCTTTTTAATAAAAGGAGGACATATGCTGGCACCCTAAATTTATGCAAACAAAAAATTGTTGTTATTGTATAGCAATATTGCTGTCCATTGTAATATACATTGAATCCTGACATAACAAATATGGCTGATTTACTATGCTGGTATATAGATTTACAAATTAAAGTGCACATATGGTCAGTTTTAGTTGATGCAGTCAAATAATTTTGTTGTACAAGCTAGTATGAGGTATCAAAACTACTGAAATTTTTTTACGGATCAAAATTTTGAATAAAAGGAGGACATGCTGGTACCCTAAATTTATGCGAACAAAAATTTGAAAAAATATGGCTGATTTACTATGCAGGTATATAGATGTATAAATAAAAGTGCACACATGGTCAGTTTAGGTCAACGCGGTCAAATAATTGTGTTGTACAAGTCAGCATGAGGTATCAAAACGTAACTAAATTTTTTTATGCATCAATATTTTGAATAAAAGGAGGACATGCTGGCACCCTAAATTTATGCGAACAAAAATTTGTAGTCATGTGTTAAAATGATGCGTTCCTCTAAAATAAGACCTTTTCATAGATATACATATAAATAAAGTGCAAATATGGTTGAATTTGATAGGTATTGGAATATATATTCAGTGCCCGTTATCATTGTAACCAAAATCGTTTTTTTAATTTATAGATTGGCAGATCACAGACAAATTTGTGTTTCAATCAACGTTTTATGCGAACTTTATTTTCAAATATTTGTTTTAAATCCTGTTTATATAAGGGAAGTATTAGTTTTACTTTTTTTTCGATGTTTATACTACGACACAAAGATATTAAAAAATATTTTTTAAAAATCGATGTAGAGCGGTCCTGGTTACAAGTTAACTTAGTGTTGAGCAGACCAGTCAAAAGTTAACTTGGGAACAGGTCTGGTTTCGATAGGATTTGTCAAAGCAAAAGTTAACTTTGTGGCAGGACTGGTCTCGAAGTTAACTTATGTTAACTTTATGGCAGGACTGGTTTCGAAGTTAACTTATGTTAACTTTACGGCAGGACTGGTTCGAAGTTAACTTATATCAATAGCGGACCTGTTTCGAAGTTAACTTTTTTGCAGACATAAAAACAGTCCTAGGACCAAGTTCGCTTTTCAAGTTAACTAGATTTTGGTCCTAGGACTGGTCAGAGCAGTCCTAAATTTGGTCACAGGTTAACTTTGAACAGTCCAAATGACTGGTTATCAAGTTAACTTGCTGTACAGGTTAGGACTGCACCCATCTGTATCTCTTTTTGTCTAAGGCTGCCATTATATTTTCAATTGAACAAAGGGGAGAAGTGATATAAGCGCTCCTCCCTTAACGAGGCAACATATTCTTCGTGAATATCTGTATAAAAATCAACATGTTATGATTACTTTTATTGAATCTAAAACATCTGTTCTCTTTTAAGGACACCAAACGACATACGGTCTAGATTAATAGAAACGATTGTTTGGATGAACGTATCCCAACTTAATTTGTTTCTGTTCCCATTGCAGTAGGACATATGTTGTTTTTGATGTCTGCTGTTATGTATGTGTGTTTATGGCTTGTGATTTCTAAAACGTTACACACAATCAAATCAATTCATTATTGATAAAAGTCATAAGTCGATATTTTAATTAAGCAGATTTCAAACTTTTAGAGAACCAAATTTACTTTTCTTAAATTAAGGATAAGATATATGTAATTTCCAAACTTTATCTTGACTCAAGGCACAGAACAATTGGGGTTTGTCGACACAAATCTTTTCATGAAAATAATTAAAAGAAAATGATGACGTATATCTAAAATTCAAATAACAAAGACTTTTTTTCTCAATCAAATATAAACTGATATCGGTTCAGCGGACACCATGACAACTAAATAAAACGATATGATTGGACAAAATCTGTGTTTGTATTTTAAATATTAAGAGGGAGAGATTATAAAATTATTCATGATATAACGTCTATACAAAATCAATATGTAATCGTCTATGAGTGTTCCTGGTGAAGTTCAATCCAGAATCTCGCTTTGGATAAATAACGTTTATTCATGTAATTGATGTATTTTCAGTGTATATTTTGTATAATTCTTCGTTATTTGCAAAAGGTAACAGTCATTAACCATCGATTCAAGACTTATTTCTGCATTGTGGATAATAATTAAACAAGGTAATGTTTTACAAAATATTTATTTCTTTTTTTTTAAATTTGACATTACTTGCTATTGTTATTAAGATTAAAATCCGTATTATCATCACAAAAGTTATCAATGAGTTCAGCAAAAGTATGATCAAAGATCAATTTAAATTTAATAATGTTTATTTCATCTTTTTTTTTCTTTTGGAAAATATACCTACATATTCATAATTTAATTGCTGACTATGCAGTAAGGCTTTGTTCATTGCTGACTACGCAGCAAGGCTTTGCTCATTGCTGATGGCAATACGGTGACATTAGGTTGTTAATTTCTGTGTCATTTTGTTTCTTGTTTCTAATTGGCATTCATACCACATATTCTCGTCAATGTATGTAATACTTTTTCCCATTGTTTCATTCCTTATATTTAAATGAATTCGACAGACGAACCAATGTCAGGTGCTAGTACTATATTAACACATTTAAATATAATGCAAATATAACATAACCTACCAATCAGTCTACGATTTTATATAAAACTGTTATAATGTTGCAATGAAACAGTATAGTGGTCAAAATATGCGATTTGCATTAGTTGTTTTGGTTTTGTAATTTATTTAGTTTTTATTCGAACATTGAGTAGGTTTAATTATCATGTATCCCAAATGTTTAAACTGTCGTTGTGTTTATCAAATACAATGCTTGAAAAAGTTTGACTCAAAACTAGTTTTATATCATGAAAGAAAGAAATAGCATGGAAACTTGTGAATCACAGATAGGTTTACATGGTGAGGAATGAGTTTTTGATTAGTTGGAAATAGTTCATGCAATTACCACAATTGTAGGAACAACGTGTTTTTCCGGGATTTATGTTTAATTATATAAAATATTTTTGCCTGTGTAAGTCGTGACTACGACATGGCTTGAGTTCGAATCCGGAAAACCAAACACTTAAAAATTAGTTTAATTGTTTTTTGGCTAGGGACAGTGTATTACTGAGTGAAAAAAAGACAGATCCGAATAATGTTATATATTATTATAGGTTTACATGGTGAGGAATGAGTTTTTGATTAGTTGGAAATAGTCCATGCAATTACCACAATTGTAGGAAAAACGTGTTTTTCCGGGAATTATGTTTAATTATATAAAGTATTATTGCCTGCGTAAGTCGTGCCTACGACATGGCTTGAGTTCGAATCCGGAAAACCAAACACTTAAACATTAGTTTTATTGTTTCTTGGCTATGGACAGTGTATTACTGAGTGAAAAAAAAGACAGATCCGAATAATGTTAGATACAATGTACGTTTTGATGTGTTTGGTTATAGTAAGATGTATTTTTGTGGACTAGCACATCACAAATCTATCAAAGTATGTCAGTGTTTAGCAAGGTCAGTATTCAATTGGCATGACTTTGTTCACGATTTTCATAAGCATTTATATACCATTTGAATTGAAACAGTCATGTATCATCATCTTTGCTAAAAACATGTAAATTTCATTAGTCTCGAGAACAACACATTGAATATATTTAACAGGTTTTTTAAGTTGCGCGGCAAATCAATTTTTATTCAAAACTGTTCAGTGTGTAAGGTTTCTTATTATCATTGTTTGTTCAATAGAAATAAATTTAAGTCTGCACAAAATTTAATAGGTCAGAATTAAAAAGTGTCTCAGTAGAATTATTTGTACTTCAAAAGAAACTTGTAATCAATCAACTAACAGAAAGATCGTTTAAATTTAGTACGAAAGATCAGATAAGCTCGTTTGATATTCACTTAAGAGGTAAACGGTGAGATTTTAGGACGCTTTGTGAATAAATATGTAAAAAGTAGTGATTATTCTGCATTCCTAATAAAGAAATATTGATGCACGTAGCATTCAAAATGTCTCTGCAACGTCGTCTTGAAATTACCGACATCGGCAGACTGATAAGGCATGTAACTAGTCGTACTTAAAAATATAAAAAGGATGCGTTTGGTTTGTTTTAGTTTTTTGTTTTGCTGTTTGTCAGGAATTCTTCTGTTTTGAAGTTTTCTTGTAATCAGAATTTTTTATACCTTCATTTTTCGCATTCAGACCAATGCATGAAGAACATTGTTGGGAAAATGTGTATCTTTTTTTGTTGTTGTTTTATTTTTCGTAAAAAACAAAGTATAATAATCCTGAATTGAATATGAGAGACAACGTTTATAGATAAACATATTGACATCTTAGAGAAAATGGTTTATATTCAAACGCAATAAAGTAAAATAATCAAGTGTTTCAATGAAAGTACCCTCGAAATCAATATTGTCAGTTGACCATTAGTTTAAGATTAAAAACAACTGTAAAGATGTTATATAACTGATGTCAATTTGATACGACTCTTATGACCAAATAGGAGATTGAAAAGGAACAAAACTGCTAGTGATACAGATTCGGTACTATCACAAGGGATTTAGAAATGTGACAGATATCTTACTTTTGATACTAAAAATATTATACATGTTATACTATGAGAAGTATAAAACAGAAACAAAGCGATAAGACAATTTTAAAATAAGATTTTAAATTACAGATCATTTCACAGTTTTCCACATTTTTTCTGTCAAAGAACTGAGCATTTCAACATTTGGAGCCTATATCTCGTTTTGATTCGACGTTTTACCTCTATTTTAAAACATTACTGACCCTGAAAAACGAAATTTTTCTGGACAATAAGTAAAAGAATACTATATAAGTTTCCCAGGCCAACTTAAAAACAAATATATACAGGTTATCGTGATTACCGCAATGTTAAAATTTGCAATGTAAAATTGTAATATTTCGTATAATTAATTAACCATCAACCATAAAACAAAGCTAATGGTGTACGTGTTTGTTTTCAACCGTTAAATAAATCATGCATTTAACAATATCTTCCTATTCTCCCTTTGGATACAATACAATTACTATGTACAAAATTAGGAATGCGTTGATGTAATGCTTGAATATTTAGATTTTGAATGATCCTTTTATTATTGTCCTGCTTTATCACATCATTTTACTTGCCGTAGACAGCTTTGCTATGTCTACCAATCCTTTTGTAAAATGGCAAGTGGCCAGTAAATAAATGTCTAACATAATTAGTATACTGCAACTTCTAAGATTTAAAAGCGTATGACAATTAGTTTTATTTGTGGCAAATACATAAATTGAGGGAACTTTCATGGAGTTAACATATCTTCAGGAGGTAATTGATAATTGTGTCATATGTCATACATTTTCATCTATCGATTGAAATATATGAAATTAATTACTCTATTCCCTTTATCTTATAAATAGGATTGATGGATTCATCTTATCTGTCGGAACTACATTAACACTGTTAAATCTAATGAAGGTATCACATGATGTATGCATGATAACTGAAAATATATTCTTGGTTATGATACTGCTATGAAATAAAAAAAAAAGGTCAAAACTTGTCGGTTTTAATTCCAGTTTAGATTTCTGATTCCCCCTTTGTATCATCACCGTCTTTATCTTTTGCGACATTGAATATGTTGTATCTTTATTCAAAGCAAATTAAACACACTGTCATTGAAATTTGTGATGCATCAATAAGTTTTGATCGTGAGGAATGTGTTCTTGATTGTTCAAAACTCGTTCTCGCAACTAACAGCAACTAAATATATTCAAGTGTTTGCATGGATAAAGTATATATGGCGTATTGTATAATATATTATTACAGTCTTACTTACAAAAGCTTTAGTGGTCTTGTGGTAGAGTATAACAGTCGATTGTACGAGAGCATCGGTTTGTCAAACAAGAAATATTGAATATTTTTGGTTGTCGTTTTTTCCGCTTAGTACGATGTTTTATTGAGTAATAAAAACATTGGTGCATAATGTACAATCAGAATACTAATAACGTGTCCGAGTATGGTGACATTTATACTTCTTGACTGGGTATGAGTGGAATAGTAAGTTTTTTTGTCGACCGAGATGCAATAATTGCTCAAAGGAGTAGTCGAGGGCAATATTGCTGTATTTGAGGGAACAATAAACTTACTATTGTACAATATCCAGTCAGTTAGTGTTTTTTTATATCAAAAGGGACAACAGACAATGAATATCAGGCGTTAATGAACTGTCGTTATGTAAAAAGCTAAAACACAACGGGACGCTAAACAGCCACGTATCATCGAATATCCTAAAATATATCAATTTCATCGTTTTTGGTATTGAATATTAAAAAAATATCCTCATTTATCCATTTGTTTATAATCGACAAATTACTGTAAAATAAGATATCACTGTTGACCGTGTATTACGATTTTTATGTTCAGAGAGGAAATTGAAAAATACAAGCTAGCAAAACTGATTCAGTTCTATCACATAAGTTTTAACAATTTGACAGCAATCTTACGTTACATACATGTAGTTACAGTATTAAATAATGTGCTATACAAAAACAGAAAAATATAATATAACGAGTATGAAAATGAGTTAATACATGGTTTATGTTTCATTTGAATTACAGATAATTTTTCAATTTTTCACAAAAACTACGCAATTCTACGTTTAAAGGAATAGCCCGCTTTCATTTATATGTAGTTTTATAATACCTTATATTTCGTCTTTCTTATGTTGGTAGGATCACATAATTTCCAGTTATTGTTTTGTTTATGTGTTCATATTTGTATTATTTGATCAAGTAATACATATAATGTGTGCATTGCATTTCAATAGAAAAAGATGATAACTGAAAAAAGAAATTAAAATATATTTGCCATGCTTTCGTTAAAAGTTCTGATTTAGAAATGTATCTGTTTTTTGTTCTTTTTTTTAGTCAATATCAATATATGGTTGACATGAAAAAACAATTATATGGTCATTTTTTTTTTGAAAAACTAAGGATTTTCTTTTCCAAGGCTTAGATAACCTTCGTCGTATTTTGAAAAATCTTTTAGAATTTTGAGCCCTCAATGCTTTTCAACTTTGTACATGTATGGCTTTATAACTGTTTTAATATGACCGTCACTGATGAGTCTTATGTAGACGAAATGCACGTCTGGCATTTAAAAACATTTCTGGTACCTTTGATAACTTTTTTACACCTATGTGTCGATGAATCTGCTGGTGGACGTTTCGTCTCCAAGGCTATCACCAGCAAGTAGTCAGCACTTCGGTTTTTGACATGAATATCAATTATATGGTCATGTAAAAAAGAAAATCCTGTTTACAAAAGTTTGAATTTTTCGAAAAAATAAGGATTTTCTTATCCCAGGCATAGACTACATTAGCCGTATTTGACACAACGCTTTTGAATTTTGGAAACTCATTGCTCTTCAACTAGCTGACGTTTCGTCTCCGAGGGAACACCAGCCAGTAGTCAGCACTTCGGTGTTTGACACGAATATCAATTTTATGGTTATTTGATATATATCCAGTTTACAAAACTTTTAGTTTTTCGAAAAACTAAGGATTTTCTTGTCCGAGGCATAGCTAACTGTAGCCATATATGTCACAACTTTTTAGAATTTTGGGTCATCAATGCACTTCAATTTTGTACTTGTTTGGTTGATAACTGTTTTGATCTGAGCGTCACTGATGAGTCTTATGTAGAAGAAACGCGCGTCTGGCGTGAGTATTAAATAATCCTGGTACCTTTCATAACTATGAACAGGTAAATTTGAACACAAATTTTAAACAATGCACTTTTAGCGAAATCCAGTTTGATGACTCTTTCTTAGCATCAACATTTATTTAAGTTTGATATAAAATTATAATTAAGATCAATTAATGTTGATTAATCGGCGTAATGTTAAGCCGATGTACTACAAGCATTCATCAGAGAAAAAAAATAATAAACCGTTTACTCAAAAATTTTCAAAGTGAAAAAAGCTCATACCGCATCTTTTGAGACGTCACTGGACGCCCAAAATTATTAGAAATAGAAAAGAAAAAGGAAAAAGTCTTTTTAAATCTATACGGCAAGAAATCAGTCATTGCAGATTTTCAAAATATACCAACGTTTTTTTTACAAATAAACAGACAAAATTAAATAATATGTTTTCGTTTCCATGCTCGAAGAAGTATAATCTTAAGCTTGGATGCATTATTTAGAACAATGATCATCATGTCTACCTCATATCTGTTTTTAATTGTTTTATTGACAGACTGTTTAAACTTGGGCATATACAAATTTAATTCGAATAAGGCAGTTCATAGTATTCCAATGTGCATTATTCACTGAACATAGTGAATATTGGTCTGATGTTAATCTGTCGTAAGTTGCGTTGTCCAATATGTTCTATCTGACAAGATTTGAAGGTACATCATACTAATATTGCAGTTGCCATATTTATTGAATATGTATTAAAAAGGGAAAAAAAGTTGAATTGAACATATACAAATATTTCGATCATTACATGCACTTTAGAGTGTAAACATTCTTAAAAGGAGAATATAAAACTGTTTTGTTTCAATTTGGAACATAATACAGGTAATTAACACGTGTGAAAACGAACTTATTTAGCATGCTAAGAGTTGTCATGCGATGATCGAGACGGAACCACATAGAATTAGGAAATACGAAAAAAAAAACCAGTTATAAAACAGGAAATCAGCACGAACAATAATCAATTAATGCAGGCATACTAAAACATATAAAACAGCCAATCTTAAACGATAGTCTGCCGTTTAAACGCTTGAAAAAAAAATCTGAAAGCAAGATAATCAGAAAATAATGTCTTCGTCATTTCTGGTGTAATTTTTTTTATTTTGAGTCTGTTTACGCTTGGGCATACATAGATTCAGTTCGAATAAGAGTATGTTAAAAAATCATTATTCACTAAATTGAACATAATGAATATAAGTGTGTGTTTTGCTGTTTTTCTGTCTTACGTTGTGTTGTCAATTATGCTGTTTTTCTGTAGTTAAATACTGAATTTGATATGTATTGAATATTTATTTAGAATAAAGACATTTTTCGAAGCATATACATTGAATATATGTTTTGATTATTACAATCAGTACCCGAGGGTATCATCAGCTCAGTAGTCAGTACTTCGGTACTGATATGATTTAACAAACTTTTCTAAAATTGTCCGTTTATAAATTTTGAAATTACTAAGAAACTAAGGTTTCAACTCCTTCAGGCAAAATTGACTTTAAATGAATTTGGCTGTTTATTTTAGGCATATTTGTCATATAGCTCTTCAACGGTTTCGGTATTTATACATTTTCGGATTTCAAATGTTTGGCTCTGAGAGTTCCTACTGCAAGTTAAACAAACACTTTGGTTTTTTTTCAAATTATAGACAAAAAACGTTTGAAACGTATTAGCAGAATGCTCTAAATATTTGTCTACATATAAACAGTCAATATTGAACGACTATAAATCAATCAATGAAATTATCTCTGATTCTTTGCTTATATAATATACGTCGAACACGTGTTTCGTGTACACAAGAGACAAATAACCCAAATACCGAATTTCGAGGTCAATTAAAATTGGAAAGTCTCTATTAAATTGAAAAATTAAAAGCTCAAACACATCAAAACAACTGTTCTATTCCTGGTACAGGCATTTCCTTTTGTAGAAAAAAGTAGATTAAACATAGTGTTATAGCTAGCCAATCTTTTCACTTGTACGACAAAAATTATATTTTCGATCGTATCAAAAATAAATCTCACCAGTGACGCTCATACAAAAACAGTCAAAAATAGCGAAACTAATCTCGAAGTTGGTGAGCAATGCTTAATTGAAATGAAAGTCAACTTTTAATAACAACTCTTGTTACTGCCATGTTCCTTGCACATGTCAAAGCAACTGTATCGTTATAATTTTTTCGTTTCAATTTCGAATATAATAAACAATTTGATTTATAACAGACAATTTACCGTTCACGAGCAACACGAGGGCAACGTGTTTAAGAATGTACGCGTCAATGATAAATAGCAAGACTAATCTGTTTTTATTGTTGAGATGTCCGTGCTGCTTTACTTTAGTATTGTGTCAATATCTTTGTTGTGTTTATATGAACTGTCATAAGTAAACATAATTTTGATATAATTTAGCATGTTCATGTTTTATTAAATAGAGTGCAGTGGTACTGAACAAAACGTGTAAATCTAGAAAAGAAATAGAAACTAAAGTTAAATAGTAGACATAAGGTGACGTAACAGCAATGACGATTAATGATACAATCGTGAAAAAGCTTCATTTCTGTTGTTACAAGTAACATTTAATTGGGAAAAAACCATGACAAATTGACATCTGGGAAATAATTGTGTATGCGGTTTGTTTGTTTAGATGGATTTAATTTTCTTTTAAGTAAGTTGAATCAACCAATAGCGAATTAATACCACAAGTATAATAAAAGTGGTATTAGAGTATTTGGAGTGGAAGTTTAAAAAATACAACATAAGTTAGTCGTTTTGTAGATTTTCATCTTGCTTTGAATGAAAGGTCAGTTTTTTATATTCTATTATATTTTTAAATTTTACAGAATACATCTGTTCGATTTATTAAGTAGTACAATAGTCATATGCTTCGTGATCTGCTTATCCACAAAAGTTATTTTTATATGTATTACATTTTTTGTGTGTTATTCTAATGGATAATATCATTCCATTTGTATCATAATTATTCTATATATCTTAAGACTTTGGAGAGAAGGAAGCCTATTGTCGGCTCCTATGTTAAAAATGGCTCTTTGTTCCTAAAAATTCGAAAAAATTAACCGTTCCAATACAGGCTAGCTTTGATGAATAACAATAATTCAAATTAACGCTAATACCTTATATAAATCTTCAATTACAAAAAAAATATTTTTCCAACATGTCCATGTATTAGTGAAGCTCCCAATGTTAACAAAAACTTTATAATATACACTACACAGTTCATGTACATACGTATTACTGATGCAACCATCTCAAATACTACCAAGGACTGAGCAACAGTCCGTTTAGTTTAAATATTATTATGTATAGTGGATTGGGAAACAAGTTTTGCAACTTATATTAATCCCTTCCACTTCACGGGTACGAGTGCTGCCTTGTACCGACATTAGTCTGCTCTTTTTCGAAATCTACCTGGTTGTCTTTTAAGTGCAAGATAAATGGTTCTCTCTTAACACAGGTTAGCCATTTATTGTCCCCTTCCGACGGACTATCATCGTTTCTTCGGGACCATATTTGCAAATGGTGTCCAGGGAGAGCCGAAATTGAGTCTCTGAAATTTGCATCCCGGACCGAGAATTGAACCAGGAACCATTGTGTTAGTAGTCCGATACATTACCCACTACACCACGGCTCTATTCACAGTCCGTTTCATAGTTTAAATAGTATTAAGGGATTGTATCAAATTTGGCTTTTATCGTCAGCATGGTCAGTATTACAATTTATTTGTGTTGGAAAGAGAAAACCGTTGCAGTTTTTTTTTTTTGGAAGTAATATCATAGTTGATCAAACATCGAACTCATAAGATAGATCTATCATTATGTGAGTTAGAGAAAAACGTCTAGTTCATATGCACCACATAAGTTGGGCTAATAAAGCAGTAACTTTGCATAAATTAAAGAACATGAAGAATGTGGATTACAAAATTCTATTAAAAATTATTCCTATTGTTTAGGTGCCTCTAATTTATAGGTCAAACGGGACCTTATTTTCTGAACGAGATAACTTTGATATTAATATTGAATTCAGTGTAAATTATAGCATTATGATGTGAATATGTTGCTTTAACATTTTTAACCTGTTCTCGACTGATCCAACATTTTTCATCTTTGCGTACATCTGACATGTCTAACTTATAGACTAGTATCTCATGTATTACCAAAACTATTGTTTGGCGCTGTTTGTGCTCTGTTCACTATATTGTAGATAATGTATCTTTGCTTTAGATCTGTCTAAAGATGTTCGCGTGTCATGTTTTGTGATTTTTTTCATATTTTCGGAATCCTCAGGTTTTATCCATTTGGATACCTTAATATTGTTTGCCCATCGACCCTCATTTCTAATTTTTTATTTTACATGCATAATTATAAGCCATATGTTAAAGTCTCATAGAATCTTTGTTAATTTTTATTAGTTTTTGAGAAATTAAACTTGTCAATGATAAAGATGTAAAAAATCTAGAGAGTATATCTGACTGCCAAAATGTTAATGGCTAATATCTAATAAACAAGCACACTGACCTAGTATATCTTTTTTGTTTAGCTTTTTCGGTTTCTTTATTAATCCCCTATACATATATACTAGTGTTATACAAAGCTTGTTATTTAGAAACTTTTGAGTTTGACTGTCCCTCTGGTATCTTTCGTCCCCCTTTGATAACTTACACTTACACATTTTCTGAAAGTCTTAATTAAGGCAAAGCAACTATAATAATGATGTGAAAATTTTACCATTTGGTAATCATGGTTACCCGTAATGAAGACAAAAAACAAACTAAGGGACTAGCATTGTTTACAACAGATCGATACACGTTGCGTCATAAGGGTAACCGTACTTTGATATTCATGCATAACTTGTAGTGCAAATTTTCACTTTGTCAGTATATCGCATTCGTTAATAGGACATAAACGGCAAAATTATATATAAGATAGAGCCTCGCATTATCCCGTTTCTAAGCTTCATCCTTATATCGTTAATATGTCAAGTTAATGCACTATTATTGTCTATATATATATATTCATTTAGAATGTGAACAAATAACACCAAAAAAGGCAATAATAGGTCACCGCTGTTTGAAATTCATAATCAATGGGGAAAAACAAATCTTGGTTACAAACAAACAAGGGTCTACACATCAAATATGAGAGAAGAACATTTACACAACAGAAACACTAAAATGCAGCATACACAGAAACGAAGTAGAAGATAACAACTACCAATTTTCTGACATGGTACAGAACATTTAAGAAAAAGATGGGTTGCGTCTGGTACTGGGACAGAGAAATACACAAAAAAAACATTATTATAAGACATTCCGACATGCTAATAGTTATCAAATGTACCATGCTTATAACGTTATACACCGTACTGGAGTTAAATCTGCATACGACTCACCAGTGACGCTCCGATTAAAATAGTAAAGAAAGCCAAACAAGTATAAAATTGAGGAGCATTGATAACCAAAAAATGTAAAAAGTTGTGCCAAATACATCTTAGATATTTAAGCCTGGGACAAGTAAATCCTTAGTATTTAGAATAATTCTTACTTTTGCAAACAGTAAATTTATAAAAAAAAAAATGATCATGAAACTGATTTTCATGTCAACAACGAAGTGGCGACTAACAAAATAGGACAGCACAATAACAGAAATCCTTTGTAAATTTGTATCACCTACACGGTAATTGATAAGATTTCGCATGCTAAGCATTTCATTTTTACATTATTTGATGTTCTAGTAAATTTCCTATTTCTCATACTTTAGAATGATTATTTCAAGTGTAAAAAAAAACACACTTCAAAGAATCAGTTAAGTCCAGGAACGTTTCATCAGGATTTGTTCTATTTTTTTCTTTGGTTTGTTTATTTTTTTTTTTTTTATTTTCATTTTTTTATTGAAATCTGTACATTTGTTAGTAATGAAAACATCGAATACCGGTACCTTATCCCGGCCTCGTTAATGTTAGCAATAGATCATGTAAATATATATGTGTTAGTATTTGTTAGTTCATTTTACAAAAAAATATATCAGCTGTAGTTACAATATAATACAACATTTTTCATTTGCAATAAAAAATAACATAATAAAAGTTCAAAAATAAGGACCACAAATACATGAATTCATCATATTAGAATAATCATTTTAACAAACATACAGATATTCAAGATTTTTTCGTTTTTTTAAGAATGGAAAATTTGAGGTTAAATTAATCAATTTAAATTAATCAAAATTTAAAATAAAGAAAAAAAAAAAAAAAAAAAAATTAATACAGAAAAAAAATAAATAGAAATAAATATAATTTTCTGATGAATATTTTTGATGTAGCTTTTTTGATAGTTCAAAAATTAACATTCTATCATGTTTTTCACATATGAATTATAATAGGACTTTAATTACAATTGAAACAAATGAGTAAATAGAATCCACAATTTATTAAAACTCTCAAGTTTATTGTTTCTTACTGCTATACACTTCTCTAGATTATATAGATCTTTTAGTACTTTCTTCACAGCATGAATTGATAAAACTTTCTGGAAATATCTTGTATTATAAATATATTGTTTAAGACACAGAAAAATCAGGTTTGAAATTTCACCCTTGTATACATGTGAGACATCACCAAACAAAAAATTCTTTTTGGTGAATGAAATACTTATACCATTAGATAAAAACCATATATCTATTTCTTCTAATAAATTCTGGACATTTTCACAATTCCATAGTACATGTTCTATAGTTTCTATTTCTTCCTTACAAAAATTACATAGCTGGCTATTTATGACATTAATTTTACACAAAAATTTGTTTGTAGCTAATATTCTATGATTTACTCTAAACTGTAACCATTGTAATTTTGTGTTATTAGTAACTGCAAAAGGAAGTTTGAAAATTTCTCTCCATTCCAATTCATTAAGTTCCAAAATTTGATTCCACTTTTTCTCCCCATTAGGAACCACTTTAGGTATTAACATCCAATATATATCTTTAGTTCCCTTTTTCCTTTTTAAAATGGTTTGAACAAAAGAGGGAATAAAAGGTTCTGTGAGCTTATTATCTCCCCTTGAATACAGCTTCTTTGTCTGATTTAATGCTGAAATGATACTATTATACATCATTACATTCCCAGAAATATCAAATTTGTCTTTTATTTCCCCATATGAGAGAAACTTTCCACTATTACTAATCACATCATTTACAAAAACAATACCTTTATTATACCAACTTCTATAAAATACATGTTTATTGTTGATATTTATATTCTTATTCATCCATAATGGACTAGCAAGAAAATATTCCCATGTAGAATTTATATCTTTATCTACAAAATATTGCCATGCTTTAAATACATCAATCCAAAATTTATTTTTGACATTTGAAATAGTATTTGTTGTGTAACTATTTCCTAGTTTAAACAATTTTTCTTTATCCATATTTGTAAATAAAATAGTTGACCATTTACAGTTAGAACTAAACAATTTTCTTATCCATGTACATTTTAAAGCTATCATAAATAGATGAATATTTATCATCTTTAAACCACCATTCTTATAATCCATGTGTAACACTTCTTTTTTAACTCTATGAACTGGTGAGTTCCATAAAAAATAATAAATAGCATCATTAATTTTCTTAATCATCTCAGCATTTGGGTTTGGTAATGTTAAAAAGAGATGATTAAGTATTGGAAGAATAAGAGTTTTAACCACAGATATTTTACCAATAACTGTGAAGTTTCTTTTAGACCATGTATTTATCAAATTTTTTATCTGATGATACCTATCAGTATAATTTAAGTTTAAAATTTTATCAAGATCAATATCAAAGTTTATCCCTAACAGCTTAAAAGAAGTTGACCCCCATGATAAATCTCTGTTCTGGCATAACATTTCTCTACTGTATTTTTTACTTCCTATCCATACTACTTGAGTTTTTGTAAAATTTATCCTTAGTCCAGAAAGTTTCGCATACCAATCTAGCTCTAATAAAGCTTCTTCCATAGATTCTTCACTTCCATCTAAAATCAGAGAAGTGTCATCTGCAAACTGAGATAGTTTATGTTCAACTTGAGAAATTTCTATACCCTGTATTTTCTTATTACCTCTAACCTTTATTGCCAAAATCTCTGCACATAATATGAAAAGGTACGGTGATAATGGGTCCCCCTGTCTACAGCCTCGTCCAATACCAAAGAACTCTGATAAATTTCCACCCTGAATGACTGAAGAGCTAATATTATTGTAAAGTACTTTTATCCAGTTGATTATGGAATTCCCAAAGTTGAAAAAAGTCAGAACTGCTAAAAGAAAATCCCAGGATACTGTATCAAAAGCTTTTTCAAAGTCTATCAACAGTAATAAACCAGGTATATCTTTTTCCTCGGTATACTGCAAAATATCATATATAAGTCGGATATTATCTCCCATATAACGCCCACTTATAAAGCCAGTTTGATCTAAATTGATAAGTTTATCTAAAACTTTTTTAAATCTATTTGCGATCACCCCTGACCCAATTTTATAAACTGTATTTAATAATGAAATTGGGCGCCAGTTCTTCAGAAAATGGCGTGGCTTGTTATCCTTTGGCAAACATGTGATAATACCTTGTTTTTGAGTGACTGATAATGATCCAATGTGAAATCCATAATTTAGAGATTCTACAATAAAATATTTTAAATCTTTCCAAAAAAATTTAAAAAACTCAGTTGAAAAACCATCAGATCCAGGAGATTTATTATTTTTCATTTTATGTAATGTTAAACCTGCCTCAGCTATAGTTATCTCCCCTTCTAAATTATTTTTTTCATCCTCTGTCAATTTTTCAAAATTTAAATTTTTTAAATCATTTTCTAATTGTTCTAATTTACAGCCATTTAAACTACAGTCCCTATTTTTATATAATGTTTCATAAAATACTTTTGTTTCTTTTAAAATATCACATTGCTTTGTTATAATCCTTCCATCTTCTGTTTCGACTTTTGGTATAATTTTACTAGTAAAATTTTTTGACTCAAGACCACAAAAATATTTAGTTGGCTTTTCTCCTTCCTCAATCCATTTTACCCTTGAACGTATTAATTTACCCTTCATCTTTTCTTTCCTTATATCCTCCAGTTCTTGTTTTTTATCTTTTAATTGATTTATTAATTCTTCCTTAAAATTTGCTTCTAATAAATCAATTTCCCTTTGTAAATCTAGAACCTTTTTATCCTTTTCTTTTTTCTTATAACTTGCATATGAAATAGTCTTTCCTCTGATTTCCATCAATAAAGTCTCAAGAAATAATTGCTTGTTTATAGTAAGTTGTAAATTTTCATCATAAATTTCATCAATATGTTCCAAATCATAAACATGTGCACAATATTGTTTCTTGACATCAAATATTTTATCTTTAACAATGTTTACATATTCTTGATCATATAATAAGGAATTATTGAATTTCCACAGTCCTTTACCTCTTATAAATGGGTTAAACTGTAGCTCTAAAATTACAAAAGAATGATCTGAGCGATAGCTAGGTTCAATTTTACAATTTAGTAAATTTGTTAACATATTATCTGTAAAAAGAAAAAAATCCAACCTAGCCTGTTTAAAGGGCTTCTTTTTTCTCCATGTATATCTACGCAAGTCTGGGAAAAGTTCCCTAAAAGGATCTATAAGGTTCCATTGATCTATAATTTCTAAAATTTTATCTCTAGCACTAGGGTTATTAATATGTAAATAGTTACAATAGTCTATATTGGGATATAATACAAGATTAAAATCACCACATATTATAAAGTTTTCATTTCCAAAATCTTCTATAATACACATAATAAGATGGTAAAAATTAGGATTATCTGCATTAGGACCATACAATGATAGAAGTGTTACTCTCTCCTTGTCTATAACAATATCTAATGCTAGATAATTACCATTTACATCTTTCTTCTCTTTTAATACTTTAAACTCAAAATTATTATTAAACATTACAGCAACTCCTCTAGAGTTTGAGGAGAAAGATGAAAAATAACACTCATAGCCCCACATGGTCTTAATATTCATTTCACTTTCTTTTGTGAAATGTGTATCTTGAATGCAATAGATGTTGCATTTTTTAGACTTAAGGAAATTAAATACATCTCTTCTCTTTTCAATGTCACCTAGACCTTGACAGTTAACTGATAATATCTTTAGAGACCCCATTCAATTATGAGAAGAACAAAATGTGAAGTCCAAAAAGAATACAATAAATTAAAAGCAATATTCATCAGATGGGTTATTTGTACTGAAAAAGTATCTTGTTTTAACAAAAAAAACAAAAAAGGAAAAAAAATAATTTGAAAAAGTGATGAAACTATGAGATAAAAAATTATAAACAGTATCAAGACAACAGGCATTCTTCCTGTTTTCTGCATACAATGTAATGATGCAGTTTCAATTTTTGCAATATTTTTCTCTGTTTAGTTAAATATTCACTCAACTATCTTAATAAATCTTTATTTTGATTGACATAATATATAATCAGATCAGAAATTTCGAAATAATATACAAACTTTAAGTAATAATTGTGGTTTTGTTTTTTTTAAAGTATCTAGAATTATCTCCCTTCTTTCAGTATTGAGTATAAATCAACAAAGTATATGTATATTTCTTAATCTCCAAAAAGTCAGAGTTACTTCCCTTCTCTCAGTCTTCTGTTGATGTCATCATACAACCCATATTTCATTTGGAGACCATTATCAGTTCTGCCATAAATGCCACAGTTGAAATACCACACCTGATCAAACCTTCCACTATCTTCAAGTCTTTTTATAAGAGCCATATTTCTGGTGGTAACATCATCTACAAATTTTACTTTGTTTCTTAGTTCTTTTCTTTTTCTCATTATACATGTTATACTCCTCTTTACGTCAGTATTAAAACACCTTACGATTAATGGTCGTGGTTCTCGCTGTGCAGGTAAACGATGGATGGCTACACTATCTCGGTCATGCAGTGTTATATTTAAGTCAGACTTTACCATTTGTATAAAATCTTGACGGAGATCTTGCTGCTCTTTCCAGGGAAAATTAAATACCTTGATGTTATTCTTTCTGGAGTATTGTTCATTGTAGTTACTGCTTATATTTGTTACTTTAGCAATTTCTGTTGTTTCAGACAGTTCTTTTTTAATTGATATTGTTTTGGCTTCATTTTGATCTATCTTCCTTCTCAAATGTTCATTTTCAATCGATAAGGCCTCCACCTTTTCTTGCATTTCTGTTTGGATTTTATTTAATCTCTCATTCATCTTTTTATCTAAAGTGGATTCAAATTTACTAAAAAGTTTTTTCACAATACCAGTAACCATATTCTCAAGGTCAGATGTTTTGACAAGGTCTTTTGTTACTTCATTCAGATCATCTTTTGTTGTTATATCCTTGAGGCTAAACTTGATTTCATCTAGGTCTTTTTGAAAATTAATTATCCCTGATAAATCCATACTTGTATTGGAATCTGTTGACACATCTGAGCGAGTTCTCTTTGTAGGTTGTTTACTAATATCTTTATCTTTCTTAGCTGTTAATAAAGACTGAACAGTTTTAACTTGTTTCTGTTTATCTGCTGATTGACTTGAAAGTCTATTTGAATGGTTACTACCTCCAGGCATATTGCACACAATATAATTATATATGTCTATTGTAGATAAATCCAATCATTCAAGTTTACACAATAAAATCCTTGAAAATGTCTAATATTTCCTATTTTCTTGAAATATATCACACAAAAAGCATATCAATGGATGCATCACTTCAAAAACTACTTCTTGGCCATAAAATTAATCCATTTCAGACAATAAAACTGCTGAAAATATTGCAAAAATTGGGAGCTGACTTTTCACAGTGTTATCAGCTCAGCGGCCATCTTTGTTTATTTTTAATTTTTAAATCAGTTTGGATACTGGAAATATATTTGTCTGGTAAATTCAACAAAAAAATTTACCATTTTGCTTTTTTGGTCGAAGCACATATCAAACAAAAAATACATATTGATATTTCTGAACAATGTTTAATTTCACTGTTTTATATAACGCTATCGATTTATTTTAAATATTGTGAAAAGTACAGAATTGTATCAGGGAACTCGCTAATATCTTTTTGTAAACCAAATTTTTCAATTATAACATGTTGGTATCTTCAAATTGTTAGTTTTCATATGCATATCTTCTTGATAACTATTTTTACAGAAAACAGTTGTTTTAATTTACTTATGTTAGATAACAGGAGATTGTATAATCTGTTAATTATTTTCCATCAACAGTAAACTAATTATCGTTAATGTTGCAATGACTAAATATTTATCAGATTGAAACAGATTTGTTTTTATATTTTTTTCCAGGGTTTTGATATATCTCATGTGATTTCTATCACTGTTTGCCATTATGCCTATGTGTACAACATCATTTATCATGCGTCACATTGTTTTTGTTTTGTTTGGAATATATATAACGTTTTACTTCAAACAAGAGAATAAAACTGGCTTACTAAATGTATCAGCAGCGTTATGAGTTCAATCCTAATGCCATTGTTCATTTGATAATTGTTACAAGACTAATATACCTGTTTACCAAAAACGTTGGCAGTTTAAGTTGTTGCATTGTAGAACATAGTGCATCGAAGTAAAAAATGAATGACCAAAAATATCTTAACATTACTCCAAGCCTCATTAGATTTACCATTTATACAATGTGTGTGTCTACGTTTGTAATTGATTTCTATGTGAATCGTGTACTTAACAAATCGTCTTGCACTTACTATAGCCATTTCATTGCATATGATAGGTATTGGTTGTCCGTCAACTTTAAATAATGTTCAATCTGGATAACATATAGGGATATGTCACCGCATAATTATTTTTTAATTGAAAGATATAACCAGTGATTCAATCATAACACGTTTTCCTAAATTGTTGCTATTACTTTTAATAGATATCTGTTAAATATTTGCGACAAGGGTGCGATTAAATAGTGTAATGATGAAAACACACATATCACATCTATATATAAATTAATAGCATATGCAATGATTGCCGGTTGGACAACTTTCTAGCCACCAAAGATCAAATGACGTAGAAATTAACAATATAGGTTAACATATATAAACATTCACATATGTTGGTTAACAATAATCAACCGACAGTTTAATCAGTTCTGAAGAGTTGTGAAGAGTTTAAAGAAAACGAGTATTATGTGTTAAATACAGTTGACTATTTTGGAAAGGTTCTATTGATTATTGATTTTCCTCCTTTTTGAATTACTTATGATATCTTGTACACTAGATACAATCAATTAGGCTTAAGTATTCATGGATGTATCTGATACTTGTAGAACATCATCTAGATTGTATAACGGTGTTTTAATGTCATATTCTTACGCACTTTTTACAGATGAGAGCAGATATGTTCCACATGTCGTCACTACACACCCGTTCCGTTTTTAAGAATGTCACCTACCAAATAAGTGTAGTAGCCGGGTTTATACTAACATAGCAAAAAGACGAATGCCACATGTGTCGCAGGATTTGCTTATTCTTCCGGAACATCTGAGATCATCCCCAGTGTTCTATGTTTTGTTTTGTGTATTATTGTTTATCTGTTTGTCTTTTATAGTCATGACGTTGTAAATTTATATTCGATTTATGAGTTTAAATTTAACCCTGGTGTCTTTCAACCCGCTTTTTTTTTTATCTTATTACATCCATACTTATCTTACAATGTAGTAGTTAACGTTTTTGTCATATTAATTTTAAATTGGTCACAAGTACTCGTAATTAATCCCGGTATGTTTGTTATTAGAGTCTGTGTATCTATAACAGATATAAACCATTGTTAATCAAGTCCGAGTCGTATCAATTAACAGATTAAAAGGTGCAAATTAAATACCGATTTTATAAATAAGTTTACTAGGATTAGCATACCGAATCTGTCTGTTAATTCGTAATGGTAATCTTCGTATTTAATCAGTAACAAAGTAATACTGTTATATAACAGTGTTTGGTCTGAGCACATTTATTAAGAAAAAGTTCGTTTAAACGTTTATTTTTCTAGACAAATTGTAAACTGGATATTTTGAAAACATATAACTGCGTTTGCTATCCGTGTCGTTCTGTATAAACCTGGATTATTTCATCTTGTTGAATGTGTTTACAGATTTGTTGTATTTAACCTTTTCTGATTTCTTTTGTTCTTAACGTTTTTAGTAGTTTGTTTTGTTTTCTACGTGTTTTTAATTAAGCGTCGTGTATGAATTGTATAGTACTAATTAAGAATACCAGCATATTTGACAAGTTTCATGAGAGATACAATCCTCATTGATAAATTTTATAAATTAATAAAATGTATCGTTAGATTACTGAATTTTTATGACTAACAATCAATTTGTAATATCTTCTGGAAAACTACATCCAGGCTAATATATAAAATGAATTTCAAAAGTATAATCATTCTTTGGTAAATGCAAGTCAGCAGATACTAGTTCTGTGCAATGTGATAAAACTCTCATCTATACGTGTTTTCTTTGATACATATCTAAGGGTATCTTAAGTCTGTCCATATCAATGTCTTAAGCATGCAAATCTAAGGAATGTACAACAAAATTATACAAGGCATCATTAATGTCGGAATTCATGTAGTTTTTGTTGTAAGTACGTCGTTATACTGTGTCGTCATCATTAAAAAAAGCCCATTACATTACATTTTTTTTTTACAGAAAACAATTTACAGTATGGAATTTCATAACAATACAACGACACATAGTAATCACAGCAATGGAACGAGTTATACATCAGAGCATTATAAGGTAAGTTCAAACGAGCATAAATATCTTCCATCATTAACCATAAAAATTACCCGAAACTAAAAATAAACAAAACAAAATCTGCAAAAATAGCAAAATGGTTGAATCAAAAAGTTGACTCCTGCCAGGAGTTATTGCTTTTGAATTACAAATTTTATTATTATTATTAAACAGAATTCAAAGAGAGTCAAATGATCGAAATTGCCTATCGATTATTTATGACCGAATGTGTACTTACATGAGCAAAACGACGGGTGCTCCG
Organism: Mytilus edulis; assembly: GCF_963676685.1. Taxonomy (NCBI): domain Eukaryota; kingdom Metazoa; phylum Mollusca; class Bivalvia; order Mytilida; family Mytilidae; genus Mytilus; species Mytilus edulis. The sequence goes on along the minus strand of NC_092357.1, from coordinate 27,249,170 downwards.
TGTGAACCAGCATCTGCTAAATCTTTCAAGGTACACTATGTCTGTGGTGGGCTCCACATTGCTATGTATTAAGTTTTTTTTCCATGACTCTTGCATATTCTTGTGTGTACTTCCATCCTTTCCTTATTCATTAGCTATAAATCAAGGAGTAATTTACCATGCTTTACATAAAAAAATGCCCGTACCAAGTCAGAAATATGACAGTTGCTATCCATTACTTTTAATTTGTTTGAGTTTTTTATTAAGCCGTTCAATTACAGACCTTCTGTTTTGATTTTTTCCTCAGAATTCGGTATTTTTGTTTTTTTTACTTAAATTTGAGGACGACTTTGCTGCAACGAATTAATCGGTAAGCATTGTTGTATTACTATAAATAAAGAAAAACGATAAGATGTAAGAAAACACCTAATAAGTTGAAAACTGATACAGTAGAACTTAGACATTGAGTTGATGGAGATCTGTAAATTATCATATTTTTTTGGCGTTTTGGGATCTCCTTGTGATGTTAGCTTTCGACTTTTTTTATGATTTATGTATTCTGTTTTTAATATATATAAAAATATACCAATTAGTCGCTGCGGTAGAGGTCATTACACTGATGCAACTTAAAGAAACCATCAATCAATCAATCAAATAATTTGCCGTATACATTTGTCTGTGAGTTTATCTTGGTCACAAATATCACCCTAAACATGTTCAATAAATGTCGTTGAAAGAAAGGTAACTGATTTTCGTAATTCTAAGAGCTATCGATATCTTTTCCATTGCATTATAAACCGATTAACCCAGATACTGAGATTTGTTTTTTCTCAACCGATTCATTTATGACTATTGAACAACGGTAGATTACTGTTGCCTTTCGTTATATCAACATGGCATTGTCTAAATCGACCTTTCCCGTTGTATCTTCGATTTAATTTTACAGGCTTCACCAAAATATAGTGTTGATATCAATTATTCAAATTACTTACTAATACGTACAGTATGATAAAACGCAACCAATCAGAAGGTTAAATTAATCACTACGTATTTGCACATCAACATATAACAACATAAACTATAGTAAACTATAGCGTTTTGAAATCTTAATCTCACTCCTCTAAATTTAAAGAAGACTTATGTTTGTCTCTTCTCAAAGTTGTGCTATATGTCAGATCAAGCAGATTCAATATTGCGATTTCCGGCATCAAATCTGATCAACAGCTTTATTTTTTGTTTGGTTTGCATATTCCTGTTTTTATTTAACTATATGTTATCTGTATATGGTATTTAATACGAAACGTGTGATAACTTGAAATATGTGTAATGTATGTTAAACATATGCAATATATGTATTATCTATGAAATATGTGTATTTACTATGTTATATCTGTATTACCTACGTAATATGTGTATTACCTACGTAATATGTGTTTTAACTTTGAAATATTGCAATTAAATATTATACAATTTGGTTTTGTAGGTGATTTTAAAATGGATCTCATTTGTGATTTTCCTTGGAATTATATTATTCAATTCACTTGTTATCGTGTTGTTACTATATAGAAAAAAGAAGACGAGGATGGGATTTTTCGTTTCTAACCTTGCAATATCAGGTATTACTGTTATTTCGAACATCTTCGACGAGTGCGAAATTATTCAGACATAGAACAAATATATTTAACATTCAAGTGCTTTTTCTGTTACACCTAATAACTGGTTTTCCAAAATTATAAAAAACGGATCGATTTTCAAAAAGGAAGGATAAATAATAACAGAAAACCGAGATTTAAACCAAAAAAAAAAAAAAAAAAAAATGTTTAAGAAAATCAAAGATATGCAATTGAATTTTTTGAAAGAAAACTATTTCATGCCCCAAACATAAGTATATGGCATACCAATTTATAATTCTGATACCTTTGATAACTATTTTGTACCATTCGATTATTTATCAACCCTGCAAAGCAATTGCTATTTTTTTCTAATTGTAACCTTTTTTTGGTTTTGCAGATCTCTGTCTTGGACTCTTTTATGTTTTTCCAGAGTTAGTTTTCAACAAATTTGGAGTTCCCTGGAACAAATATGTCTGTTATATTGTGTACGCATTTTTATCACAGTGGGCAGTTTATGTGTCTATATATGCGATAGTTGTAATGTCTATAGATAGACTGTACGTTATTGTGAGACCTTTATCTGCAGCCTCTAAAGGACAAAAATATCGATTTGGTTTGGCATCGGTTGCATGGATAACTGGAGCGGTTCTTGCTGTACAGTACGCTGTTCACATCATATCGTGGAAGACAGTGTGTGTTCACATTATTCCATACATGGAGGTGAGTTTAATAGATCTGATGGGATTTGTGGTGCACTAACCATGCTAACTAATTTTGTGAGATTATTATATTGTGACTTTTGATTAGGCTGCTGCGTTGAAGTGGTTTTTTTTCACCAAAAATATTATCCAACATTTTAAACACTCCTTTTTGCAAATGATCAAAACTCCTTTTTGCAAATGATAAAAGCTACGTCTTGCAATTGATAAAATCTTAGCCTATCTTACCTTATGGATTTTTATTGAGATGTCGACGTTTTCAATAAACTCAATCTAGTTTTGTGCATTTATTTATGTACATCAGATTAAACGAGTAACCTCTGCATTTGTTTTGATTAAAGTACACTTTTAACATAATGTTAGCTATCCAGTATTTTCAAATCGGCAAAAAATATATTTTTGGGTGGGGGTGTTATAAAGAACTCTCTCTATAATATTCACTATAGAGACGAATGGTAAAATTACTGGAAATCAAAGTATGAACTGTGTTTATATAAAAATATTCGCATGTCGTCTTTCCTTTGGACATCAATATGATACATCTTATTGACTACTGCCAACAAGAAACGAAAAATACCTGAAGGACATCCAAACAAAGTCGAAAATATACTGAAACGTCATGGCTAAAAAAAGAAAAGCCAAACAGACAAATATAAGTACACACATCACAACATACAGTGTAGAACACCAAAAAATGAGTGTAACAAATCCAATCAATAACTTGGGTTGTTTTAATGTTGTCAATTTCTTAACGTCTTAACTTACATAAAAAATAAATCACAAATAATAATATGAAATAAACTGATTGTTTGATATATCACTAGATATAACCCTAACAGTTGGCGTGAAATTGATATACATACTAGTTCTAATTATGCGTATATTCAAATGGGGTCTTATCTTTCATTTCAGGCAATGATATATATTGATACTACAATTATTATAATTATTCCAGTAATAATCATCGTTATATGTTATACTGGTATAATAATCACAATACGTAGACGGGAAAAACGTGGATTCATTCCGGCAAACAGAAGCGATACAGGTAATAGTCTAAAAACATGATTTATTATCATAATTTGTAAAAATGTATATTTACTTTTCTTTAATATGGCTTACATTGAAAGAAAAGGAGTAATACTATTACAAGCAATTTTTTCGGTGCAAATTATTCATTTTTATACTATATCAATATAGGCAGTTTGAATTTTGATTGGAAAGTTATGTATTTCGAGTAATGGGTGTTCCAATTGTACGTATACATTTTCCTTGCTCTGTATAAAACCTGGCTTTTATAACTTTGAACCGAACATATAACCGATGTTAGAATGAACGAACAAAAATTATCAAGCCACCTTTCAGTTACCTGCTAAAACAAATTAAACACATGACTATCATACAAAATACACTTAATAAATCCGACAAATTGACTATCAGATTTTTATCATATTTATATTGAAAACTACTAGTACAGCTACTCGATAAAATGTGAAGCCTTTTTTCGCACGTTCATGGCGCTCCATGGACAATAAGCTTCATGTCGTGTCTTGCAGCTGTAAATTTGCAATATCAATATGCAGTCACCTTAATAACAGGTATTCATCATGTTTTTCTCTGCTAGAAGTTTTAGTAAGTACTCTTTTAGGGAAAGAAAAATAGCTTTAAGAGGAGTACCCTGATTTACCACATTAAAATGAAACTTTAAACACGGTGTTACTACATGAACATATTCAATCTAACAAAAAAGGGTTTTCGGGAAATTTTTAAATATAGAAATAAAAATTGCATGCAATTAACTCATCATAGATACCAGGACTAAATTTTGTAAATACGCCAGACGCACGTTTCGTCTACAAAAGACTCATCAGTGACGCTCGAATCCAAAAAAGTTAAAAAGGCCAAATAAAGTACGAAGTTGAAAGCATTGAGGACCAAAATTTCTAAAAGTTTTGCCAAATCCAGCTAAAATAATCTATGCCTGAGGTAGAAAAGCCTTAGTATTTCAAAAATTATAAATTTTGTTTACAGTTAATTTATAAATATAACCATATCAATGATAATTCATGTCAGCACAACAAGTGCTGAATACTGGGCTGGTGAAACCCTCGGGAAAATAAATCTCCATCAGCAGTGGCATCGACCCAGTGGTAGTAAATAAACTCATCATATATACTAGGATTAAATTTTGTATATACGCCAGACGCACGTTTCGTCTAAAAAGACTCACCAGTGACGCTCGAATCCAAAAAAGTAAAAAAGGCCAAATAAAGTACGAAGTTGAAAAGCATTGAGGACCAAAATTTCTAAAAGTTTTGCAAAATCCAGCTAAGGTAATCTATGCCTGAGGTAGCATTGTATGGTCTGAGGTCTCATCTTAATGTCATCTCGAAGGGCAAATACTTTATAATGTGTGCTAATATTTAAAGAGTTCCAATTACACAACTCGACTATGTAAACTAAATAAAAATGTAGGAGTTCAAGTTTCAGAAATATTTTTATTTTTACAGTTGCTACAGATGAAATAATTCCGAAGGATAGGGTTATTTCAAATGCAAAAATCAAGACTATAAAGCTACTCCTAGTTGTTGTGTGTGGTAAGTGAAACTTTCTATGATTCCTTGAATCACTCACAATTAAAATTGCTATTGATCTTATATCATATGCTTTAATTGTGGGTAAATAACATAAAAATTCATGGATGAATTGATTTTACGCAATAGCAAAGTATAATCATACTAAATGGTAAAGTCAAAAGTAAATGAAATATTAGATACACAGATGAACTATCTATTTACTGGCCCTTCGAATGGTTTAGATGCTGGATCATTTAAACAAAATTTGTGTTTAAAATCACTTGAATCAAATAACTGCAATAACAGTAACGGTGCCAACTTTCCTGCACCAGATGCCCATTTCGACAATACATGTCTCTTCAGTGATGCTCGTGGCCAAAATATTTGAAACCCAAAGCTTATATAAAAGATGAATGAAAAAAACTGATGAAAAGATTTTCTGCACAAATGAACTATTCCCGTCCACATAACACTGCACAAGTTACCAAAACAAGTAAGCGGTCAGCTGTGTTTAGTTCATTTGCTATCCGTAATTAGCAATTTTTTCTCGTATAAACTATTTGAAAATTTATCTGAAAAAGATTGCCTTACATTTTGAAATTTAATTCTTTTTACTTCAATTTCCTTTTAAAATTCTCTACAGGGACAACGACACCCTTTTTTAGAATCAAATTTCTTAAAGATTTTATTTTTCTATTTCAGTTTATATATTATGTTGGACGCCGATATTTGTAGATGCATATTTACAGTTTTATGCAGATATAAAAGCCGGATTTATATATAATGTATTGTATACATTTGCACCATTGAATAGTTTTGCAAATCCATTAGTGTTTTTGATATTTAATTTTAAGATGTTTCGATCAAAAAAGAAAAAGACGGATTCTCATTTAATTCACATGAATACAGTGAAAACGTCATTAAGTTCAAAACGTCATCATTAACGTGGAATACAGTGAAATCTTCACTACATCAAAACGTGATCTTTAGCATGGAGTACAGTGAAAACTTCATTAAGTTCAAAACTTCATCTTAAACCTGGATGCCAGTGATTCCTTCATTAGGCTCAAAACGTCATATTTAACGTGGAGTACATTAAAAACTTCACTAGGATCGAAACGTCATCTTTAAAAGTTATAATTAAGTGAAGTGTTCATTTAGCAATTAGGCAACAATAAAGGAAAGTGATTAACACGGAATAAAGTTCAAAACGTAATTATCAAAAGTTATATTTAAGTGAAGTGTCTATTTAGCAAATAAAGCACACATTCAACTTTAAAACAAAAGGTAATTAATACGAACAAAGTCTGAACATAATTTATTTTATTATTTGACTATACCAATGGATGAATAATACACATGAATAAACCCATTCAATTATATCGCTAATTGGCACTGTTATAGCGATAAAAAAGAAAAAAAAAAACAAATAGCAACGAATTACATGTCAGAATTACTGGACACATAATTACATAGATTTCACCTAACAACTGGAGGTGATCACATGTGTCTCCCAAGGATTAATATATCATAGATACCTGAAATCGGCATCAAATGAATAGCTGTTCTGAGCGTGCGACAAGATCTTGGAAGAAAATTAAATAAAAAGTGACATCGAAATGCACTGCAGATCGTGCAGTTATTTCACGAAATAATAATTGTAAGGTACATGTTGTATACACATGGGTAACAATTTTTTTAATCAATACTAAAACAACAACTAATTTGTAATCTTTCTATCTTTTTAACACCTTTTAAGGTGGTACCTAACACTACAGGGAGATAACTCTGTAAAGTCAGCTAAACGTTTTGATTACGTTGTGTTGTAAAGGGAATGTAAAGCTTCTCAATGATAAAAATTGGTGTTTGTCAAACTGCTATATAACCAGTGTAATTTTTCTGACAAAACGGTTGGTTCAAAATTTTTGAAATTTTTATATTTTTGTTAAAGGGTGAAAGTAAGTACTTTGACAAAATTTTATGAAAATTAAACGAGCCAAATTAATTTTAGTGAAATTGTTGGGTACCACCTTAAGGCGGAGTGAAACTAAGTTATTTCAATACTATATTGTTTTCCTTTTTATAGAAGATTTGTATTACCAATAAAAATGTTTAACGAATGATATATTGGAAAACGTATTTGCAATGATTATTTACAAGCCTGTCATCTTGATAAAGTAACTATTGAGATGCAACCACTTTTGAAAATACGACCAGCTTGTTCTTGCAAACGATTGTAGGCGAACAAACTTTTAAGTAATAAAGCAATCAAATGACCGTAAATTAATTAGAAGGCACAGAAGGTTTTAACGTCACTTGGTCCGAATTTAGGGTCCCTCAGCAATTTTGAATATGGTAAAAGATCTTTTTGTTCATGTTTTATATCAAATATACTCCCTTGCACTCACAGAAAATATAGAAAGCTATAAAATAAAAAAAATATCAATATATCAAGGACTTTATTGGTTTATACTCGTTTCTACCGCTGTTATGTAAATAAACTCATCATAGATACCAGGACTAAATTTAGTATATACGCCAGACGCGCGTTTCATCTACAAAAGACTCATCAGTAATTGATTCTTACCATCATGTGTAGATAAAAAGAAGGATATGTCGGAGTGATTTTATATAGCAAATTTAATTACATAACAAAGGATTAAAATATGTTAACTCATGCAAAATGTAGTTTTTTTCCCATATTACAGCCTGAGAATGCTTGAAACTGTTCATAAAGGGATAGCAATATTCTCAAATTGCTTATCTAATAATTTGCATTGTGTGTTAATGATTGGTCGTGTACAAGTACTCCTCCACTGAAATAAAAAAAAGCTACATTAAACATGTTAAAGTGTCATATTAAGAGACTATATCCAATTACGTCGATAGTAATGCTTCCTAAGCTACATGTTAAAATATACATTTCAATAAAACATGTGTGATACAATATCGTTCAGATTTTGTTGTTTATATTTGAAGTTTTGCTTTAATTTTATAATAAGATTGTTGCTTTAAACCTTCAAGCGTATGTATTTCATGAAGCTTTTATATTTATCTAAATCATTGATTTTATTGATTTATCTCTGATAATGAACTTCTATATTCGATATAACAACAGACGACAAACTTGTAATTAACATTTGCAATTAGGCAAACTTTAAACAAAACTTTGCCTAAAGGAAATAAATATTTGTTCACGGTTAAAAATCATAACCGATGGTTAATTATTTCCAGAAATAAAAATCAAATAGTGAATCATAGACGAAACCAACCTTAATTGATAAGATACGCATTTCGACTAGTTATGTCTACTTAGTAATGATCGAGGCCAACATATTTAAAAATCTGCAATTGCATTCAAATGTCGAAGAGCTTATCACACCAAAATTACCATAGGTAAAACCAAATCAGGACACGGAACCAGTGATTTGCAGGACAGCGAAAATTGTAAAGTAAAATATAATAAGTTTGCAAAGGTACCAGTATAATAATTTTGTACGCCAGACGCTCGTTTTGTCTATAAATCAAAACAAGTACAAAGTTGTCCAGCATTGAGAACTCAAAATTCCAAAGTACCAAATATGGCTCAGGTAATCTATTCCTGGAATACGAAAATCCTCAGTTTAAAAAAAAAATAGTTTTTTCAACAGGAAATTTATTCAAATGGCCTATTCATGCTATTATTTGATATTCATGCCAAAACTGAAATTCATACTACTGGGCTGGAGATACCCTGGGGGACGAAGCGTCCACCAGCAGTGGCATCAACCCAGTGGTGTTAATAGTTATCAAAGGTACGTGGATTATAATGTAATACGCCCGAAGCGCGTTTCTCCTACATACGTCTCATAGGTGACACTCAGATCAAAATAGTTATAAAGCCAAACCAGTACAAAGTTGAAGAGCATTGAGTACCACAAATTTCAAAAACTTATGCTAAACCAATTGGTGGTGGTTACATGCTTTTTGAAGTAAATGTGTCAACAATATACGCATGAGCCATGACACGGTTACGCGGTTTCTGTATTAATATAAGAAGATATTGTTTGAGTTCCAATGACAATAAATGAGACAACTCTCCATCCAAATCACATTCTTTTTTTAATGTTTACTATTTTAGATTAAAGTCAGTGTATGGTCTTCGACACGGCGAGTCGGCTCGCACCGAACAGCAAGATATAAAGGATTCTAAAATGACTAATCTTAAAGAATTCATATTGCCTTGCTTTCCAGACATAGCGTTCCACACTAGAGATTGGTTACGTTACCAAGCGTCCTCTGTCATTTATTATCCACTTTATAAACCTTAATGTAGTGAGAGTGTAATTTAAGTATAGATAACGGTTGTGACGACAGTCGTTCCTTTTATCAATACAAGTGCATGTAGTCATTTTAGACCTCACGGTGTGATTAAGATTTCTTTCAAGAAATACGAGGATGTTACCGTCTCGGGGCTTCAATGGTAGATTCAAAGATGATTCAAAATAATTCAACTCTTAGCCATAAACTATTCAATACGACTACTTATTTGTTTCCATTCGCAAAAACTTTGATCATTACCAATGTATTTATGTAGTTATAATTATATTATGATATTACTATTTTTGATGACATCATAATTATTATAACAAAACGCTGGCAACGTTGATTCATTACTACCCATCCCCCTTTTTGCCAAATGAAAAAAAAATAGTTATTTCTACCGCTATAAGCAATGATCAGATGATGATAAAGCTAGATTTTTAAGTCTGTCTATTTTAATGACTTCATATACTTAGACTGGGAAATAAAAACAATATGACATTTTACTTTTCATATTCTCCTAAATGAGATTAAATGAAAACTTTTTGGAGTAAACACCTGATCATAATTTCAGGCATCAGACATCTTTGTTTCAAATTCATCAACTATAAATAATTCACCAATGTTACAAAACATACCTTTCATTGATCTCTTCCTAGAGTAACACATACTTTTAAGATTATACAATTATTTCTTTGCTTTGATCTCTTTTATAATATTATGTTGAAAACGATTATCGTCTGACAATCCTTTCAGAAACATTACAAGGAATACTAAATATTTAATGCACGTGTACTACGAAATTTCATTTTGAAAAGTACATTACATGTGACCTGTACCTTTAAAATGGGTTTCTGTGACCAACATTTGAATATAATGCGGATTATCGACCGATATATATCTATGTATGTGAAGTTGGCAGTCGGTTCGATATTCAAATTTAGTTTAAAATCAGAACTAAAAGTATGAGTTTCATAGTTTATATGCGTGAACAGAAAATAAATCGTTTTTGACTCCTTGAAGCTATCGTATAAACATTTGTGGTGGGCCCCCCTCCCAAAAGAACAGTACAGTGAAAACCTATGAGAGACTGCTGAAATGACGAACATAACCTTTATTTTTTAAGTAAAGAATACATGAGAAATGTTTACATTTCAACAAAATGTTAACATTGTTGTTTTTATAAGAACAAAATGTGTAAAATAATTATGTAAACATCTATACGCTGTATAGGCATATAGTTGTACTAATATACTTTCGTAAGAAAGCACCTTTCAAGTGAATGCACTTTCTTGCGTTCAAAGTAACCTGACTTACAGTTAGTGTTGGTTATCTTTGTAGTATATGTAGCCTAAAACTTTGTTAAAACACTTTTATGATGGATTTACAAGAAATAAACAATAAATTAAGATAAACACATTTTATCGCTAATGGTGCAATTGATCGTATGTCTCTGTTCATTTTATAAATTCTAAAATATTTTCTTTCCTTCATAAATAGACGTTTCTCATATTTTCCGTGTTATTTATTTAACATATTGTACTAGAAATATCTGTTAACTGCTGTTTATACTACCTACGTCAATTGGCTCTGTGGAAGTTATTTGATTTGTTGACTGCTGTGTTAATTGATGTAATAGTCTCAGTTATCAAAGGGTTAATATTGCATTAAATGCTCTTCATACACGTGATATTGAGTTGTACATTGCTTATGAAAAAAAAATTCAAGAAATTAAATGTAGAAGGATAATAAAATACAAATTAAGTTACCTTTTGAATATTGGATAATTCGAAACAAGTATACACAGTTTTAAAAGTTAAAATTTATAAGTTTATAATTATTATGATTTTCTTTGTTGGTTTTTAGGTTGGTAGCAATTTAAAGATACCATTACTTCATGACTCTATTTCAAATAAAACATCAGACGGAAAAGTAAACATAAAATAGTTTTATACTTCGATAAAATGCTGTTCAATTGGTAAATACTGAAATGTTTGTTTCAAATAACGTTGTCATTGCATTACATCTGTTCACTATTTGTAATTATAAATTAAATGCCTACAGATCTTAACAGGTTGTTTGATGCACAAAAAAAAAAATGTGTTAAATGTTAATCTGTATTCAAAGACCTAAATTCGAGATGAAAGATTTATACAGTTAGATAATGATCAATCAGCATTTATCAATGTTAATAGTCTAAACATTTCAGCTTAAGTAAATGCCAGTGTTATTTGATTTAAAATAACAATCAAGATATACAGTGTATAGGCAAAGTTATCTTTTGGGTACATATTTTTAAATTAATTTCAATTTGTAATGTATTGAGATTAACAATAAACATACTACTATGTGTGTTCATTCAGTTTTTTATTAGGCTTTATGATTAGAAACCGGAATTAATATTAGCTTAAAACGCTTATATACCTTATATCCGTTTCTGTGTTATGACCTATTACCCTCCGCATGTATATGACACTGTTGATACATTTCATAATAAATAATGTTGTCAGTTGATAAAGCCAAAAAGCAATGTCTGACCTTGACGTCAGATTTACTACAAGTAGTAATATCTTTTGACATTAATAAACAACACATCTTCTTGTCAAACATTTGCGTCAGACGCTGTAGTTGTAATTCTTATCGTTAGCGTAAGGTAATATTCATTGAATGGAAGAGGTTAATCTGATTGTGTTACACTTACTTGCTATTCAGCTGCTACTGGTTCATCTTAAGGCATTCAAAACCTTGAGTGATCTATAATATTAATTTCTACTAATTTATCATGTCCTTTTGATTTGTTTTTATTAAGTCTTAAATTAAATATGTTGTAATGTGAATCAACTGTTAAGCTAGTTTACTTCAAGGGAAACAAACAGCTTGATACTGTGCACAATTACATAAATTATTTGGTAAATTATATTTCTTTCGGAATTTCTACCGCCAAAACTGGCGTCAGGTCGTTTTACCTTGGTAATTTTGGGGCCCTTTATAGCTTGTTGTTCGGTGTGAGCAAGGGCTCCGTGTTGAAAGCCGTACATTGACCTATAATGGTTTACTTTGTAAACGCCATACGATGGCACAGATGGCATGTTTCTTTCTATTACATTATAAGATGAGATTATGATACTTTGAATCTTTATTTTTGTTATACATTCTAGTTTGAAGTCGTATGTATGTAAATGTCGTTGTACAAATCAAAATACAAATCAAATTCAAATAGTTCCTTAGTCTTAAACTCACTTACTTAAATGACATGCGAGACATCATCAATAAATGTTTCATTCAAATTGTGTCCTTTGTTACTCCTTTGATGTATTTAACCTTAAACAACCCATTTTAATTTAAAAACAAATACATATTTTTAATTTTAGTTTCTTGTGGTGGAGTTTAGTATGACGTCCATTATCACTGAACTAGTATATATAATTATTTTGGGGCCCAGCTGAAAGACGCATCTAGGTGCGGGAGTTTCTAGCTGAATTGAATACCTATTGTTGACCTTCTCCTGTTGTCTGTTCTATGGACGGGTTGTTGTTTCTTTGACATACATGTATTCCCCATTTTCATTCTCAATTTATATGTTCATTCTTCTCATTTGGTACATTTCTAAATAGTTTTCAATTCAGATTGAAATTTGATGTATTTAATTCATTTATAAACATGTTTTTTAAAATAAGTTTTCTTCTTACATTTATTTTAATGAACATCATGATGTTGGTGGGTGTTTTCTGTTTCTCCTTATGCTTATTCTAAATATCATTCAATACACATGTTCTTTTTCTTTTTTTCTTATTAACAAATCTAGACAACTTGAATAATTTGTTATCTTAAATTGATTTCATTTCATGAATCAAGTAGTTTTTATAGTTGCCAGCATGATTTTTTTTTCTATTTCGTTAAGACAAACTAAGGATTGATATATCAAATTTAATAAATTATTCAAATTGTCGTGAATTCATGGTTATCTTAATTCTAAATTATTACATAAACCACAATGTAAGATAGGGTGCACATTTGGGTGTTTTAAACACAAAACTAATGCAGAATAGGGCACGACCAACGCACTGTTTTGGAGCACCTACTATCACTTTTAGTATGTTGGTGTTGCTGTGACTTTCGTATTCAGTGTATTGTGGACATGTTTGGTTTTTTCGTCGTCTAATTATGTTTTCTGTATAGTGACTTTTTCTTCAACTGATGCGTTGTGAATGATTAAGAAGTATAATTTGTAAACGGAGTGTAGTTGTGATGCTTATAAAATGATTACTATTAGCATCGTTGTGTTCTCGCTGTTGAAATATACGCTCTGTCAATACATGTGTGATATAAGAGTTTTCAAATTCGATTGTACAAAACGAACTTTAGGAGTTCAGCATATCTACTATGTCTTATGTATATAAAATCTGAAAACTTCATTAAATGCTAATGCATACCAAATAAATTAAAAGTTTTTGCACGAAACGAACTTGAATAATTCTTCTTTAAACAATAACTTCAGTATATGAAATATGAAAACTTCATCAAATAAGAATATGTAGCATATCGATAAAGGTTGTAACATAGAAATTATGTGTACAGAAATACATTATTTCTTGGGAGGTGGTAGGTGATATACATCAGCAAACACATGACAAATCACCACCCGCATAAGCCATGATAATGAATTTATAAAATTATTTTTATGGTTCAATTATCCAGTAAAAAATTTCTGTTAAAACCATTCAAACAAAGTAATATAATTATCTTTACTATACAAATACGAATATGTGGTATGATTCTGAATGCAACAGCACATTATCAGAGACCAAATGACCTATATTCTTTAAAGCATAAGTTAGCACACGGCCTAAAACGATGAGCAACACCTATACATAAGCACAAGAAGCTCCACATGACCAGAAAATGACAAACTGAAATCAATTTTATCAGATTGTGTTTTATATAAATAAGAAAACTAAAACATAGTTAGCATGTATGTGTTGACAAGACATACCTATGATATGGTTTGTAATGTAAGTTTATTGTTAACATAACAGACAAATGTGAAAAATACTAGTTTATATTTTACCCTGGATATGTAAACCCTCAGCCGCATACCTTGTGTTGAATGTTTATTCTTTTATGTTGCTCAGCTTTTTTTTCAGATTTAAACTGTTTTAATTCGATCGTAGAAAAGAACACGGACTTTCAGGCAAATCATTTGCCGGGTCCATGTATTTTGATTATTTCAAATTAGATTTTTTTTCCAGTTAGTTCAGTAATGTTCAGTGAGTGATATTTTGGTCGTTAGTCCCTGCACCTGTATAATTTATTGATACGTAGTATTGTCTCTGATAGAATGAAACTCTAATCAATTGTTGAACATATTTTATATCTAAATGAATAGAGTTCATTAATAAATCAAACCCTATGAATTTTGTGCGTCCAAAGCAGTTCTGAAATTATTGAAATCAGAAAACTCAAACATATTAATCATTTAGTTGGCATTCCCTTTACATATTTCTCTTGAATTCATTCATAATTCATGTTTCACTTTATATACATGTTTATGCAATTTGTTCATTTTCATTTTCATCACTTTGTTCTTACTGCCTAATATTGTTTTTAAATCATAGATGTAATTGATACTATGACATCATAGATAAGTACAGCGACGTCACGTGCTGAGTTCCATCAACGTCATTTATACAACTGAAAAACTTCCCTAACGTAAAAGTAGTTTTATTAACTATTACAATTGAGAAAGGAAATGGTGAATATGTCAAAGCGACAACCACCCGACCATAGAGCAAACAACAGCCGATTGTATTCTACTTTATATTCCCAGTCCAAGAAAAACATATTTATGACAAAAAAAAAATAATGTCATTTTTTTGTAATGACTTCATTCGCCAAAATATCAGCTTCCTCTCGCGAGCTCGCTTGATACTTTTACTGATAAAGTCAGAATCAAAAACAAAAAATGCCATTATTCTTTATTTTTCATTTGCAATCTTATGATATTGCTACCAGCTATGATTGACATCAACTCTTTTTTCTATGAATTAAGAACATTTATTCCGTGTTTTTGGTAACAAATTTGAGATACATGATTCTTCTTTTAACATGGCATGATGGTTTTTGCAAATATCAAGATGATAACAGACATAAGATTATTTCACTCAATGTTCAATATCTCCCTTAAGAGACGTCACGCCAATCATCTTAATCTTATGTAATATTTGCGGATGTTTTGAAAGTAATAAACACATTTTTATATGAACTATGTTATCTATATTTTGACAACAGTTTCATTCCGTTACGTAACCTTATGCTATAACTTATTGGTAACATTAGCTTGGTTCTTAAATTATGATTTCAAGTCAAATATCGATTCGAAATTAATTTTCCTCCATTGCACTAACATATGACTAAGACATAGTTAATTTTTCCCCCTTAATTCCATCACAAACTATCAAATAAGACCTTACTTTAAAAACAACTAGCTACGAAGTGTGTTTTGGAACATCACTCTCGTCTGTGCCTTTAAATCTATAAAAAAAAACATTTGCAGCTAAGTGGACGGGGACATTCGAATAACAATTTTTAAAGATTTTTTGCGGAAGTTTTTTTTCTTCTAATTCATCACAACCTCACATCATACTATACAGCGGGTTTATTTTGCGGATAGAACAAAATCACCAGAATAAATTCCATCAATTCAAAAGATCACGTGCAAATGTATTGTTGAAGTTTTGAATCCGCCAAAATAATTACCCCAAAATTTGTCTTACAACTTATTTAACATGTTCAATAAAAATCACGAAATTTTACAACCGTTATTCACGGTCGAATGTGAAAAGAAGTGTGCACGATTGGATATAGATATAAATCTTACAACATGATTGGTTGAAACTCTTAGAGTCTAAGACTAATTTGTCAACCTGAAATCGATATTTAATGTGATTTAAACCTGATTACGGAAGTTAAGTCTTTAAGAAATAATCAGTTGTCTTGTATATACAAAAAGCGTGAAAGAAGGCGGAAGAGACATCTATTTAACCCAAGATTTGATGCTTCATTGATTCAGTAAAGTCGGCCTCATATCTTGATTACATCTAGAAATTGACAATGAGGGTCGGTTGAAAACAAAACTTTACGACAATAGAGATGATTTCAGCTTTCCAATTGTGAACCTTCCATTTCTAAGTAGCAACATTACAGCAGCACCTGCATACGGAGTATATATCTCCCAAGCGATGCGATATTTCCGTGCTTGCATTTCCTATCAGGATTTTCTTGATAGAGGATTGCTGCTCACAAGGACGCTATTAAAATCAAGAGTTCCAAATGGTCAAGTTGAAATCATCCCTTCGTAAATTTTACGGACACCATCACGATTTGATTGACCGTTATGGAATAACCGTTTCTTAAATGATATCGGATATGTTCCTAACGTCGTAACTACAATCCCCTTCCTTTTCATGAATGTGACCTACCGAATTAGACTATTTACCGAATTTGTTATCACATAAGCAACACGACGACTGCCAAATGTGGAGCAGGATCTGCTTACCCTTCCGAAGCACCTGAGATTACCCCTAGTTTTTGTTTGGGTTCGTGTTGTTTATTCTTATGTTTTCTATGTTGTGTCAACTGTACTATTTTTTGTCTGTTTGTCTTTTCCTTTTTAGCCATGGCGTTATCAGTTTATTTTCGATTTATGAGTTTGACTGTCCCTTTGGTATCTTTCGTCCCTCTTTTGAGAATAATAATCTTACAATGTGCAGCAAATCAAACGCACAAATGTGTATTCAAGAAAATACATTACACAATTTATAAATGCTGATATTTACTACGCTTGGTCTATAAAACATATCACAGTGTTGCCTATTATTTTGAAAGTTATTCTCTAAACATCTGAGAAAGAGTAAGATGTACACAACTTAAATGAATTAATCAACCGCTCGGTAAAATACGATAACAAAATAACGAAACGGCAAATTAGAAGTAGTTCATCATGTAAAGATAGTAAAAAAATTGTTAGATTGGAGTTTTAGTTTGATAGATATATTCAGTAATTGAAGTTGATATGTAATAATCACAGATATGGGATTATAGTATGTTACTTAATAAGAACGGTTGACAATAAAGTATTATTCATTTTTATTTGGGGCCACGGATCATTTGTCTTATGATCTAACAGGATAAGTCAGCATTGTATTGCTCATAAGGGTAAAACATAATCAATTCCCTTGTTGAACTGCCTTATACATGTTACTCGTGAAACTCACATTGTATTTACTCACAAAATTTTACTGGTCCAATCTGCTATAGATTATATTTTCAAAATATGTTCTGTGTCATAACATTCCCGACCATTTTTTAAGTAAAACATCAATCGTTTCAATTTCTTTAATTACGAATGTAATTAATGGCATCGCACCTGGTTTATCGTTTTCAAATAATCATTTAAATAAACCGTTAGTGTAAATAAAGGCAACAGTAGTATACCGCTGTTCAAAACTCATAAATCCATGGACAAAAAACAAAATCGGGGTAACAAACTAAAACCGAGGGAAACGCATTAAATATAAGAGGAGAACAACGACATAACACCGAAACGTAAAACACCCAGAAACAGACCAAGCATCAGACAAAACACCACGAGAATAACAAATATAACATGAAAACCAAATACATGAATTTGGGATAGACAAGTACCGTGCCACGTCTTATCTCAATTTCTCAAAAATAAGAGAAAACACAAACGACTCAACGTTAAAATGCAACACACACAGAAACGAACAATAATATAACAATGGCCATCTTCCTGACTTGGTACAGGACACTTTTAAAGGGGAATAAAAGTGGTGGGTTGAACTTGGTTTTGTGGCATGCCAAACCTCGCACTTTAATGGCAAAGTTAAATATAACATTGAAATGACAACATAATATTACAGGACTACAATACAAATTAATAGAACATATTAGACAAAGAAAAACATGATTAATAGATAACAAAAAGCATCAGGTTTAAAATTCAATATGCCAAAAACGCGCCTTGTCCACACAAGACTTACAAGTGACGCCCAGATATAAAAGATCGAAAGTGAAAAAAGTACAAAGTTGTACAACACTGAAGATCAAAAGTTGAAAAGGTTTCGCCAAATACGGCATTGTTTTTATGCCCGGGATAAGAACTAGTACAAAACTTATTATATGGGCCAGCTGAGAACAAACTCAGTGTTTAGGGATTTTCTTGCTGCGTTGAAGACCCATCTTTTTGTAAACCTTCTAGACATATACGTTAGTTTTAATCGAATATAATTGTGTTTAGTTCCTATCAATATCAAACATCAATTGTTCGCTAAAAACTAGTACAAATGTGTGTTTAATTTGTTTTGTATTTTAATAAAATACAAAATAAGAAAAAGTCAATGTATTGAAATTATTTTGATCTGCAGACCCCTCACTGATGAGTCTTGTATAAGCGAAACGCTCGTCCGTCGTACCCTATAATGAGCCTGTTTTCTATTGCTTATTAAAAGCATGTTGTGATTTTCACACATATGCCTTCAAATACTAAACTCACTTTGCAAAACAGTAGTTCATGGCCCACAATTTGTTTTAAATTTATTACTGTTTAGTCTGTATTTGAAATCCACAATGTGCTCTTAAGGAAAACAATTTGTATGCACCTCCTTGCAAAGAAGTAAAACACATTTTAGTCAGAAACTGAATAGCTAGAACCAAATATGATACAAGTTTCTACTGATCAA
Source organism: Mytilus edulis (assembly GCF_963676685.1). NCBI lineage: Eukaryota > Metazoa > Mollusca > Bivalvia > Mytilida > Mytilidae > Mytilus > Mytilus edulis. The sequence goes on along the minus strand of NC_092357.1, from coordinate 27,230,220 downwards.
GTGTTGTGTAGTATAAATATCAGCAAGTAATTCTTAGCTTGTGTAGCAAACGTATGTGCTGATCGGTAGAAGTCAGGGATTTGTGTTGAAGGCCGTCCTTTATTGTTCAATTTTACAATTTGTGACTTGGATGGAGAGCTGTCTCATTGACAATCATATAACATCTTTTTTATATCTATCTTGGCTCGACATCTACCAGCGTACTTCAACACCATAAGGTTTCTTGATATGCTGAATACGTACAGAGATGCAATATGCAAACAAATATTAATTGACTGTTTGTGAGCGCGATACTGTACATTTATAAACGCTCTGTTATTATTTTTGATAGTTTTCTTTTCAGTTCTATTATTGTTGATAAGGTTTTGTTTTTACTTAAATTGTTTTGGTCATTCAGGATTGAAAACTTTACGCATTAAGGTTTGTTTCAAACGTCGTTATTTGTTTGTCATTATCATAATTTCATTTGAACCGCATTGTATCAATCAGAGCAGAAAATTTAAGCTCATATCAATAAAACAGATTTCATGGAAATGTTTGAAACTTGAGAGTTCTGAAACATTTCTAAAATGGTTCCGTTACTCATTTTCCGCAATCAACAAAACAGTCTTAGTGTAGGATAGATGTACACCATTTCACCTGTTGCCAATTCTAACATTATAATTGGTCAAAAATGAATTCAATTCTTTCACATTGAGGGAATGATCATTAATGAAACTTATGTTTTGATCAGGAAAAAATCGATTCTTGAGCGTTGTAATGAATAAATTTTTTATAGTTTAAACATGTTAACTTTCATTCTAAGGACAATTAACAGAAGTCGGAAATTGGCTTCTGTTGTAGGCCAGACTTATTGATACATTGTGACTAATAATGGACAAAAAGGTAATGTAATACAGAATATTCATTTTGTTATTCAAGAAAAAAATATCACACTACTTCCTGTTATTGAAGAAAATCTTTCATCATTTTAGTTGATAAAAAAAATAGTAACCGTTATATTAATAGAAGTTGATCGTGTTAATTTGTTTCACGTCAGATTTAAGAAAATATTAGTTTTATAAATTGCTTCTCGAAATGACGTTTGTATAATGGATTTACAACATAATAAAAAAAGATCGATACCACGGATATGATTTTATAAGAATCCTTGAAAACATTTTGTTTATATAGTTACATAAACGGTGCCAATTCCAAAGCACCAGACACAATCGTGGTTTCAATAAGAGTGTGTGATTTACTTTGAAAACAAAACAAAATATATAAAAACAAAAACAAAACCAATAATTTGAAAATTATCACTGAACCAAAACCGATAATTAGATAAGTTCATTCACTAAAAGCATTTTTTTTAATATACACAATTATACACGCAAGCTCGGTGATGTAGTCATCTATTTGCTATAACATTAGAAATAAATCTAATGGAAGCTTTAGGAAAATTGCAATTTTAAAAGACTCATTTCAGTTACTGGCAAACTGTTTATCCTCCAAAGAAAAGTCTGATATTTGAAAGTAAGACTACGACATAGAAATATTAATGTCAGAACTTCAGATTGTATAAAATTCGAACCTACGTTCGGTGAATACGTCTCAATTTGTTATTCCTTCAAATGATAGAAATTGTTAAGACATATTGAGCATCTCTTTGTAATCGGATCGCAGAGTAACCACCTAATACATAATGCAGATTTTTTTAAAGCAAATCTATGAATCTCAGACATGACAGTCTTTATTCTATATCAGGTATAAAACTATTAAATAGTTTATCTAATTATCATGATAATGCATTTATCAGACAGATCTATATTTGAACATCGAAGAATGTTTTTTTTTTATTATTGATCATTCTGTCACAAATGGATGCTTTTCAATTTCCAACATCGGACGAATTTCTGTATTTTAGTTATTTCTTGTTATAAGCTAACACAGACTGACTGCGTTTTTTATTTGCAATTTGTTAACTTCTTCTATCTTTTAATACTCTACATATAAATAAGAATTTCACAGTGTGAACGCATTTACCGTTTTCCGTACCTGAAATTGACATCTGCTTTTAGTTTAAACATTGATTAATTCGTTAAAGCAGCGATTAATTTGTCTTAAAAATATAGACCGTCCTATACTGAATCTACTTAAACAATTATCAAAAGGAATTTTACGATTTTATAATGTGTGGCCTTCTACTTTTTATACTCAAGCTCATTATAAACGGTAATGTTTTCTTCATGAAAAACGATTTAGCAATTTTGAGGATGTAATATACTGAAGTAATATTATATACAATATAAACAGAAATGTGTTTTTTTTTTCGTACGAGGAAAATTATCAACATCTGCAAATGTATATTGGTAACGTGTGGTGTTTTCATTCAGATTGATAAACCTTATCAGTTATTTTTCATAATTTACTACTTTAAGGTTTTGTTTTATTAATTGAATTAGTAAATGATAGAAAGACAAATGATATTGGGTATCCATTTATTATTCAAAATCAGTACAGTCACAACAAGATAACTACAAACTAAGCTAGAAGCAGGGCATTTGTTTATCGCTTTGCTTCATCTCAAAATCACATTGTGAGACTTTTACATGGAGAAAAATGCAATCTTACCTTACTGTAGATTTTTTTTTCAGATTCATGTTCATCATCAGTATTTTCATTTAAATTTTACTACTGTTATGTCTGTGGACATAAAAAAAATAAGCTCTCCTTCCTTCACACGGCATGATATTCTTTGTACATATCTGTACACAGATCATAATGTTATGATTTTTTCATCAAATCCAAAAAAGCTGTTCTCTTTTGAAGACTACTTACGTCATACGGTCTAGATAAATACAAACGATTGTTTGGATGATTTTATTTTAACTTAAAAACACTTCTGTTCCCATTGCAGTAGGATATCTGTTGTGTTTTATGTCAGCTGTAATGTATGTGTGTGTATGGACTGTGCTTTATTTAGCGTTACAACCATTTATATCAATTCATTAAAAATTACTCATAAGTCTTAAGAACAAGCGGCAAGTAAATAAATGTTGAAAATATACTGTTATGTCCAAGTTAAAAAAAAAAGTGTCATAATTTAGCATTGGGTAGATTTAGTGTGTGGCAAATATATAAATGGACGGAACTTATCCATATCTTTCGTTCGTAATTGAAAGTATTGTCGTAGATCATAGATTTTCATCTGTCGATTAAAATGTATGAGATTAATTGTCCAATGTCACTATTTCGTTTGTCTCAATAATAGGATTGATGGATTTATGTTATCTGTTGGATTAGCAATGACGCCTTTAAATCTAATGAAGATATCGCATGATGTATGCATGATAACTGGAAACTATTTTCTTGGTTATGATATTGTCATGAAATAAAAACAAATGGTCAAAACATGTTGTTTTTAATTCGACTTTCGTTTTTTATTTCCCCTTGGTATCATTATCCTTTTTTCTTTTGCAACATATAACAATGTCGGTATCGACCTCGGCATACTGATATGGCATTGAATTCGCTTAAATAAAATTATATTTACTCATATCGACATTTGCGTAAAGAACATTTTCCTTTTTCATTTTTTTAATTCCTGAATTAAATATAAAAGATCTAGACAATGTAAAATATTGATATTCAAATTTTGTAGAGAAAATACTTATAATAATAAAATGCTTTTTAAGAAACATGGTTAAATAAAGGCAACAGTAGTATACCGCTGTTCAAAACTCATAAATCCATGGACAAAAAACAAAATCGGGATAACAAACTACTTCTAAATATTTGAAAGAAAATCATAATTTGTCTTTAGATTAGGATAGGAAAATTACTGTAACAATAAAATATTATAATCGACTATTAATTACGACTTTATGTCCAGAAAGGAAATTGAAAAAAAATATATAAATGCATTATTCCCTTTATCTTTATTAAACGGACTGATGGACTCATGTCATCTGTTTGAACGAACTACATTACCACTTTTAAATCTATTTTATATATGTTTGATACAGATATCACATGATGTACGTATGATTGCTGGGAACAATATTCTTGGTTATAATATCGCCATGACATAAATTAATTGGAAAAAATATGTCTTAATTTGACTTTCAGTCTTTGATTTCCTCTCGGAGTCTTAAGCAATATTAAACATATGTCATCATCATTTAAACCAAATTTAACAAACTGTTATTGTGTTTACCAGATAAAATGTTAGAATAATTGAAAATAAATGCATTTATCGTAAGGAAAGTGCATTTGGTTTTTCAAAAGTCGCTCTAAAATTAGCATTGGTTCAAGATATTAACGTGTTTGTCTAGATATATGTATATATGGCACATGATATGCTATATTAATTACAATCATCATTGCTTACTTAATAAAATCTTAGTGGTTTCGTGGTAGTGTGTTACTTTCTATTAGACGAGGTTATTGGTTCGAACCCGGAAGGGTCCGAATAACATCTTTAAACATTGGATTGTGTTTCTCCGCTTAGAGCAGAGTTATACTCGGAACGAAAAAAGATTGTTACAGCCAGAATAATAATACCTCGGGGTTTGATGCTATTCTGTTTTGATTAACCGTTACCTTGTGAACTAATACATACAAAATATATAAGCATGTCAGTATGGTCAAAAGCAAATTAATATTCATTTTCTATTATCTTGTACTCGCCTGCATATGCATGTATTTGCCACTGGACGTGAAACATACATTAATTATCATCTTTGCGAAACAGATCGTTTTTTGCATTCTCAACATTCTTACAATGTTTCTAGGATATGTTTATTTAGAGCCAACCTTATCCGTTGATTATGTTTTTAACTGCCATTGTTGGTAACTTAAATAAAAATGAAGTCAGCACACTATTAAACTGATCTAAATTGACAAGTTTCTCAATGTCATTAAGTTTGCTGCATGTTTCCCAAAGAATTCACTTAAATCTACGATTGTTAGGATTTTGTATGAAAAAAGACATTTGTTCTTCAAATTGTTAAACAGGATCAGCATGATTATTGTTCAAATCAAAAGTACGACAATTGGTAACAATGACGCTTCTTTGATAAAGTAATTTTGATATAATTATAGCATTACAATTGCGTTGCTTCGTCGTCCTGACAATGCCAACATCGGTTTACTGATATATCTTTACTTCGAAAGATTCCATTCGTTTGATATGTTTTATCATTTGATTTTGCCATTTGATTTGGGACTTTCCGTTTTAAATGTTCCTCGGAGTTCAGTATTTTGTTTATTATAATTTTTCTCATACCGACTAATGCACAAAAAACATCTTCAAGGACTTTGCTTTCTGATATTTTATTTTTCTTATTTGTGCTTTTAAAAAAAGTATAATTCCTGAAAAAGATATAAAAAAACAATTTTCAGAAATACATAATATTAATATTTCAGAGACAAATGGTTTGTATTGAAATGCTATTTAGTAAAAGTAATTAAGTTGATGCAAGATATTAATACTGCATAAACAATAGAATATCATTTTTTTTTCATTAGTTTAGGATCAGAAAATTACAGTTAAAATACAAAAAAATAATTGTATGACGACTTTTATATTCAACGAGGAAATTGAAAAAAAGCTAGTGAAACAGATTCAGTTCTTTCACATGGGGTTTTACAATGTGACAGTGATCTTAAGTTTCACACAGTATTGGGACTATTGGCTGTAAAAGGGAGAGAAAAAAAAAACAATCAAACGAGAATAAAAGGAGACAATGAATGGTTTTATGTTTGATTTAGCTTACAAATAATTGCAAAATTTATATCCTTTTACGAAAAATAGCAATTCTACCTTTAAATTAAAAGTCCGTGTTGATTCAACAGTAGTTTTTTTTTTCTAAATATAATCAGTTTTGAGATACTATTCCAGGAGCTATAATTTAATTTTGATTAAGCTTAACTTTATTAAAATTGATTGTTTGACTTACGCAGGTAGGTTAATGCTGTTCGAGAGTAAATCGGCTATTTATTCATATAAAAATCAATGAAATTTGAAATTATTTATAATTTTTGTCTAGAAACATTCATACCCAGAACTTATTTTTATCATCCCTAATATTATCCAAAGTTTTAATTTCTGGTGTCTCAGAACCCTCCATCTGGTTGCCATGGTAACGGGCAGCATTCAAAGATGGCGTGTGAACGTCCAACTTCAAGAGCCTGGCACACCCCATAGAACTAGACAAATGAATAAAAATAAAGTTGTATTTGGTTGACAAATATGTTATTTTTCCCGTAACAGCTGTTTCATTCTTTAAATTGTTTGAGTTGTTCATGAATCTTTAAAGAATCACCATGCATACGAAGAGAAAAAAGGGGGGATACTCTGACGTTATACTTTGCGAGGGTTTTCGTAACCAAATGTTCATTTCTAAACATATGTGTGTCATATCTGCCGATTGCAAATAATATTATCTTGCTTCTTTCCTTAAATTTGAATATCATAGGGTCTTTACGACTTTTAGATTACCAAGGTTTAGCATAGTGAAATAACGTGATGACGAACGGCATAACAGTATTTCTAAAACAAAATGATTCTCCTGATAGGGAAAACACTTTAAAACAAGCACTAGTGCATGGTAGTATGTAGCCCCTTCTATCAAACTCATGTTTTATGAGAAATATTTATCTATTCAGCCCTATTAAAGTTTTTTCAATGTTTTTTTATTTAAAAACATTTTTAATTAATTCACTGAATTATAAGGATCAGTTACTTTCACATCACATGTGTGAATGGGTCTTTTTTAAAACTATATCAGCTATAAGCAATAATTTCTAGAGCTATGTTCATTTATTGAACGTGCATCATTCATTCATTGCACTTTTTCCAGTACAAAACAGTAAATTATTATAGAAAAAAAACATTAAAAAAAGAAATTTCCTTGAGATAAATCTATTTTGTTTATTCAATATAGTTGTATGCATGTAAAAGCCTTGAGTTCAGTATGAGTATTATCTGCCTATTACATACAAATATGACTATTTGTAAGTACAACTTACTTTAACTGATATTTACCCATCACATTGCTTTGCCAATTTGTTATTAATAATCAATATGACTTAATGAAGATTGGGTGAGTGTGACTAAATACACCAGATAACTTATATATATTCACATAAACTGAGGGTCTGGATGGTGTTTACAGAATAGATACACCAATCATGTAATAAATCCTATGGGCAAAAGTGCAAAATTTAAAGGCTGAGACATTAAAGATTAAGAAAACACTGATAATAAAAGAGAATGATGGTGTGTTAAAATACAAAGAATAGAGAATAATGAGCAAAACAGATAAAGATTATAGAAAATGGTATATAAAATATAGAATTGAAGGGAATCATTCATTATAATACAATTAATACTTACATTTAATTGTGTAGACCTCATATCATAGAAACTACACTCTTTATGCATTAACAGTCAACTTATTAGTGCCAGTTAAAAATCAATCTGCAAAAGAAGTTACAATAATTACACAATTAAGATTGATCTGTTGATGTAAATTGTTTTATATCAAGTGTGTCAAAATTTGAAAAGATTTACACAAACACACATATACTTCAGATACACATTATTATAGTTAATCAATATTAAAAGTACATATTTAATTTAATCTTATGTCTATATATAAAAAAAAAGATAAGACAAAAAATTAATAAAGACAAAAAATTCAAATGTACACTAAAAGGGATGATTTAAAAATAATACTATAATGACTTAGCATCAAATTTAAATCCATAAATGAAAACTTTAAGTTGTTAATAAATTATGGCCATGATAATAAATAATATTTCTCACATATAACATCTAATGTGAATGCTTACACAATTTTACTAAATACAGACTGAGGCATAAGTATGATGCACAGAGTCATGCATGCATATATTTTGAATAATTCTTTGTTTTACTTCTACAATATGTTATAAATTGGAATAAGGAATGATTTAACATGCGATCGATTTTAAGATTCAGGTACAAATATACCTAATAGATATTTAAAGAAAATGTTAAGGTGTTTGCATACGAGACTAATTAAGGGGGGGGGGGGGGGTGATAAAGGCATAGGTGAAAGGTGGCGGGCCTCAGCCGGCATATTGTTCGGACATTTTAACAAATTCTACTGCTTACGTTGCATGGTAGATCATGGTTTCTGACCACCGAGATCCCAAACTTAAACATTTGACCCGCATGAATGCATCCCTGGTCAGTCTGCAAACTGTCGACGTGAAACTATTTTTATAAAGTCAATAGCTAATAAAGATTGGATTGTTTATCAGCAAGTAAAATAGTGTTAACATGAAAAATTAATTCAAAGGAAGTTTCAACAGACTGCCCACATCATGCTGACAGCGAAACTTGTAAATAACCACATTTAAAAAAAAAAAAACATGCAGCTTTCTCTTCAGACTACATTCATAATCGTGAATGAAATGAATATCCAAGATCCTCGCAGAAGGCTAAAATAATTTAAAACTAACGTACCTCAAAATATAAGCAGCCCACATCTATATTAACGTGTTGTTGTCGAACTGAAGACACTGACTTTTATCATAACAAGGTGCCCGATCAGCTGTTGGTGACAAGCTCAAATTTGACGTCGACGAAACGTTCTAGCCAATCACGTGTCGAATAGTTAGGAAAATGACGTCAGATTTAGATTGCGATGCAAACACCGAAAATCATTGCTAAATTTTTTTAAACTGCATTAACCTGCCTGCGTAATAACTGTTTGTGATTGTAGTTTTGCTAATCTAAAAGCGTGATAGATAATCGGTTGGCAAAAAAAAAAAAAACCACTTAGGTAAGGATTTTGAACGTGTAAAATAGCTCATACTACATCATTTGAGTGGTCTCAACACGCCCGAAATTAATAGAAAAAAATTACAGGAAGAGAAAGTCCTGTCAAATCTATACTTCAAGAAATCAACAGAAAACAATGACTGCAGACATATTCCAAAACAAATCAAATCACGTTTTTTTAAAAAGACAATATTACAAAAATTATCTGTCGCTTCCATGCTCGAAGAAATCTAATCCTGGAATAGTTATTTTGAATAATGATCATAAGAAAATTATGTCTTCATCAAATCTGTTTTTAATTATTTCATTGACAGTCTGTTTATGTTTTGGCATATATCATGTATATAGATTTAATTCGGATAAGACATGTCGTAGTGTGTTCAATACGCATTATTCACTTCACTGTACATACTGAACATTGGTCTGGCGTTCATTTGTCTTCAGTCGTGTTGTCAAATATGTTTTTTCAAACAATATTTGGAGCTAATTCATGTTCTATGGTCGGGTTGTTGTCTTTTGACACATTCCCCATTTCCATTTTCCATTTTACACATTGCAGTTGTCATATCTATTTAATATTTATCAAAAAAAGAAAAAAAGTTGTCTTAAATTAAACATACAGAAATACTTCGATCATTATATTACATTACATACACTTTAAAGCGTAAACGATATTTATTTTTTACAAACTATAGAAGAAAAATTCTTAAAAAGAGAATGGTTAGCTGTTGATCAAGGAATTTAGACAAGAAAGTAATTCAGTATACTATCAGTTTTAATGCAAAGAACAAAACGAGACAAAATAAAATCAGTCAATTAGAAAGAAGTTCCAGTTATTCAACACGAAATCAACATAACCGTAATCGATTAAATAAGAGATAATGAAAACACCCCCCCCCCCAAAAAATCAAGTCACTCTCAAAAGACAGTCTGCCGTTTCTATGCTTGAAGAACATGAAGAAAGTACAGCTTCAGTCTGAAAGCAAGACAATCAAAAACTTATGTTTTCGTCATGTCTTGTTTATTTGTTTTGTTCACAGTCAGTTTATGCTTTGGTATATATACAATCAGTTCGAATACTAGTATGATAAAAGTTATTATTTACTTAACTGAACATAATGAATATAAGTTAGGTGTTCATCTGTGTCAATTTTGCTCGTGTATATCAAATTTTGAGTTAAACACTGCATTTTGCATGTTTATTGAATATTCACTTAGAATACAGAAGCTGTGCAAAGCAAATACATACATTCTGATTACTGCATTCACTTTAGCATGTCAAAAAAGCAAACGCCTTGGGTTTTAAAAAAAATATAAACAAAAACGTCCAAAACTTTTTTTTCTACATACGGACAGTCAACATTAAAAGACTTCAAACCAATCCATTAAAATAATCTTTGTTACCAGGCTTCAATTGTGTAGTCAAACATATGTTTCGTGTACAACAGAGACAAATAACAAAAATACTGAACTCCAAGGTAAATTAAAATTGGAAATGAAAATGTAAAGTAACTGTCCTATTCCTGGTACAGTAATATATTTCCTAGAAAATGGTGGTCTAAACAAAGTTTTGTAGCTAGCTAATCCCCTCACAAGTATGACAGTCGAATTTTATTTCCAATCATATTGGCAATAAAACTCATCAGTGACGCATATATAAAAACATTAAAAAAAGCGAAATAGATCACGAATTGTGTGAAAAATGAGTAACTGAAGAGATTATAACTTCGGGAAATATCATCAGAAAGTATTTTGATAACTACTCTTGCTAATGCCATGATTGTTGAACATTCCCGTTATATTTTATTCTTTCAATTTCGGGCATAACAATCAATGGGATGTATAAAAACATTTGACCTGTTCATGAGCAATACGAGAGCCCCTCACACGAAAAAGTGAACTAGCAAATTAATCTGCTTTTGTGTCACAGACATTCGTGCTGCTCTATTTTAGTTTTGTGGTAGTTTATATTCCAATAGTTGTGTTGTGTCTAGAGGAAATAATATGGGAAAACATAATTTTAATTTAGCCTAGCATTTTCATTTTTAATTAAATTTAGTGCAAACTTTAACATAACGAAAACGTGCAAATCCAGAATAGAAAATAGAAAATTACAGTCAATAAAAAGAAATAAGGTGATGTAACAGCAATTATAATTTGGAATATAATCCTAAAAAGCTTTATTTCTATTTCAACAAGTAACATTTAATTTGAAAACGTGCGATAAATTGACCCTTGGGAAATGATTATGTATTTCCTTGTTTTATGTGGATTTAATGTTCTTTCAAGTCAGTTGTATCGATAAATATGGACTCAATTCTGCTGGTATAACAGAAGTCCTTTTAGAGTGTTAGAAGTAGAAACTTTGAATATACAACCGAAGATAGTAGTTATGAGGTATTTCGTCTCGCATTAATGTCGTCTTGATTATCTCCAAACAGGTCAGTTTGTTTAAATTATAACTTTATAAATTTTGCAGAATATACCTGTTTGATTATTATTAAGTACACTGATATCTGATATTATACTTTTATAATAATTAATTTCGTTGTTACTTTTTTTTTTAGACTTTTCTGATTGATAATTTTCGATAATCTTCAGCTTTTTGAGTCTATGAAATATCTTGCCAGCTCCTTTCATGAAAATGTCCGTTTTAATCTTAAATTTAAATAAAAGCATCCTTTCCAATATCAATAGTTCTTACGAACAAAAAGAATTTAAAAGTACAGTTCCATAGGACGCTAAAACTTCACGTTTACCAAATGTATTTCCCCTAAATGTCGGATGTACATTTAACAGTGAGACATTCTAGGATAGAAAAAAATATCATACAAATTGATAACATTATATATTATATTTATTTCCATACTAGTTCGGAGTACTACCAATGATTCTTCACGCTTCCGTTACATTTTCATTCTATTTTTTTTATGACCAGGTTAACCGTCACTCAAGGACTATATAACTGTTTTACATTTGGCGTTGTGTTTGTTACCAACATACTACTTGATTAGATAGTTTGATTATTTAAGATCAAACACAAACAAGAATGTATTTTATTTGGCTATCATCGTCATAAATCCATGTCATTTTTGTTGCAGAATTTTTTTTTTAGAGCAAACCTTTTAATTTTTTAACAAAGTAATTAAACCCAGAATTGATCTTCTCTTTTTTTTCTCAGTAACTTCCTCCTGTGGTTAGGAGCACATCAATTTCTTGATTATCACAGTGGGCTTATATTACACGGACTTATATAGCTAAAATCACTTTGTTAATTCACAGTAAAAAACGCAATGGTCTGACACTAATAGATATCTGCATGTCTCTATATTCAGAGCATCAGCTACCACTTTGATACAGCAATTGTCTGTGTATTACATATATTATTGTAAACAACAACGTACTCCTAAGTACATCTATATCTCAACTGTCCTCCATGTACTTCTCACTTCTAACTGATCTGTATGCACGCCACTATTTTGTGCTCTGAAAAGGATTGAAAGAAAGCTCAATTCCATATGATGATTAATGGATGTTTATATTATGATAGAGAATTGATCTGTGTCAACCTCTGTTGATGTAATTTATCACACAGATTCCTAGAAATTGATTCAACCAAATTTAAAAAATGGTTGTCGTTTGGAAGTATAGAACCCACTAGTTTTCTGCAGTCAACGATTAATTGGCTTGATGTTTCCCTATTTTGAAAATTTGTTTTCCACTGATCGATCCCAATTTTATGATGTGATCAGACATCGAATTCATTAAGCAAGATTAATAACTTTGGGAGCTATGCACACATCTAGTCTATATGCAACACGTCGAAATGGCTCGTATAAAAAAAAATATTCATCTTTCAAATTAGGAACCTAATGAAGATTTTTATAAAAACATTTTCTAAAAAGTTGTTCTAAGTTTTTCCTGGACTCTTATTCGTAGGTCAGAAGCCCCCTATTTTTCTGCATGCGTTTAATGTCATATAAACATTATTGCACTGTAAAGCGTAAAAGTTGCGTGGATCAGTTTGTAAAATCCCATACTTATAAGTGTTTGCATTCATCTGAATTTATACGTGTCACGGTACTTTTTATTTTATCCCTAACTCATGTATTTGGTTTTGATGTTATATTTGTTATTCTCATCGGATTTTGTCTGATGCTTAGTCCGTTTCTGTGTGTGTTACATTTTAATGTTATTTGGTTGTTCTACTCGTATATTTAATGCGTTTCCCTCAGTTTAAGTTTGTTACCCCGATTTTGTTCCCCCCTTCGATTTACGAGTTTTGAACAGCTGTATACTACTGTTGCCTTTATCTATTGACTATCATACTATGTTTGAGTCTCTTTAATAATATCACACAGAGTAATCATGTTAGAACTTATACTTCAATTCTGAAGTCTACATTTTCGGTAAATGCACCAATCTTTCGAAAGTAAATGCATAATGGTGTTTCTGAATAAGTTTTTATTGTACTGTACCATGTGTATTACATTTTTTAATAATTAAAATATTTTAAAAGTGAAAATTTTCATGAGGGAAGTCGCTTTCATATTTTTGTTAATCAGGTTGTTTTATAATAACATGTTGGTATCTCCAATGTTTATCCTTTCAAATGATTTTCCTCTTCAGACCTATATGCACTGCTGACAGTTGTTCCATTTGACTTAAATTACAGATGTCGAGATTGTACAATCTGTTATTTATTTTCAATTCATAGTAAAGTGATTACCGTTAAAAACAAGTTGCGTTAGCTACATATTTCTTTATATAATTGTTTTCCCCGTGATTTTTTGTTTTTCTCATGTTACTTCTATAACCGTATGTCGTTATCATAATTTGTTGTCTAGATGTTGATAAAAAGTGGCAAGGAAGCGCTATGACACCACAATATTGTGTTTGGAAACACAAACATACTACAAAAAATCTGTCAAAACGCAGATGTTATCACTTATGATGCATATTGGAATTTCAAAATATATCAAATTTTCTGACGTCAGACATACAAATCAATGAATATGTTTGTAGATAGATGTTTTTTGTGTTCTGTTAAATTGTTCCTTTTAAAATTGTTATACGATGATGACTGATGTACCCATATTTTGACTATTTTATTTATTGTGTCTGTTTAGTTAACGCATCAATGTAAATATAACGGAATTTGATGAGACTGTCATCAAAGTGAGAGGGTTAGCGCTATAAAATCAGGTTTAATTCACCATTTTCTACATTTGAAAATGCTTGTACCATGTCAGGAATATGACAGTTCTTGTCTAATCGTTTTTGATGCGTTTTGTTATTTGATTTTTTCCATGTGATTATGGACTTTCCGAATTAATTTTCCTCTAGGTTCAGTATTTTTGTGATTTTACTTTTTACCAGTTCATCTGATTTTTCTTTTGATGCTGTGTTTCAAATCTTCTTTTAATTGTACGTAATATACAGTATCGCAACTACCGAGTGGCACAATCGACTGCGTAGTTGAAATGGTAAGTGTGCTATCAGTCATAATAGCTTTCACTATCATAATGTAATCAACGAGAGGGAAATTATTTATTTGTTGCGATTTCCTGGTTTTTAGAAATGAAAAGAAACTTTGTATGTCAAAAGAGGACATAGACAAGCTAGTTGAAACTACAAAAGTTCAACCTAGCTTAAATAAGTTTTATCAACAAATTTATTCACTATTTTTGATTTATAGACTTTTTTCAAATATCATTTATAATTAATTTCAGTGGGGAAATAATGACAACTTGGCTGGTGGTACTTACGTGAACTAGCCGCCATCCGCAAGCAACGGTTTCCGTCAAATGCGTGGAACAGTATGCCTATTTAAAATCCAGTATTTGAAATGAGGAATGTTAATACATACGGAATTCAAATTAAAGAGTTCGATGTTCTTTTTTAAATACACATTTTTTTACGTGATGCCTATATGTAGAAAGCTATTCATCATAAGTCAAATTGATACTTTGTCATTTTGTTGTTTGAAATATATATAACGTTAGGTTTCAGACGAGTGATAGCACCGATCTGCAAAATGTTTAAATATCGTGACGAGGTCAATCTTAATGCCGTTGTTCACTATATATTTGTGATAAGAATTGTAAATTCCAGATTTATCTACTTGTTTTCCATTAACATTGTCATTTTGAATTGTTGCAATGCATTACAAAATGTATTCAATAGGTTAACCATTTACAAAATGTATTTTATTAAATCGTCTTGCACGTACTAATGGCATTTCATTGCATATGACAAGTAATTAATTGTCCATTCATTTTAAAATATGTCAATTTGAAGATCAAAACAGAATATTTCACCGTAAACTAATTTTTATTTCGCAACTGTTAATTCAATCAAACAACTTGTTTATGAATCTTTGCTATTACTTTTTATGTATGCCTTTGTTTAAAGCTGGTGACAAGGGAGCTATTAAATATTGTAAATCAGAAAACAAAAATGACAAATCTCAATATGAATTTATAGCATGTGTTTAAATTGTCAATGTTGCTGATGAGTCAACTTTCCGGCTTCCAGAAATCAAATGTCGCAGACATGTCATGCCAAAAAATGACTTACATGTCCCCGTCTTTCCACCAACAATACGGTAAGGTCCACGTTTAATGGTCGCACATTTTCTTTAAATTTTGAAACTGATATAACTTGAAAAACAAACAGTATTATTTATTTACTCACATGAAACAAACCGGGGTGTGGTATACAGTACGTAGGAGAAACTGGACGATATTTATCTAAACGCACTCAAGAACATCTGTATCGTTTTAAAAGACCCAATAAATTCAAAAGTATCATTTACCAACACCTTAAGAAGCACAACCATCCTTTTAAATATTTAGCAGTTCAACCTTTAGAAGTAGTAAATAAGCAGCCTGGTGAATCTCATTCAATGTTTGTACGATCACGGAAAATAATTGAATTAAATTGGATTAAAAAATTACAGACAGTTTACCCTCTCGGTCTAAATGATAATATCATGGGAATTGGTAATATATCTAGAACCAATTCCGTTAACATTTTGGATATAGTTTCTAAAACTGTTCGTAAAAAACGTTCTCACGGTCGTAGAACAAATCGCAATCAAAGAAAATTTCGGGCCAATCATACCAATATTTCGGACCTAATTTCTATCTCGAAAAACAACGGCAGACATTATCTGTTAACAAAACTCTGTTCGTTACCGGTTAATAAGTTAAATAAAATTTTGGAGGATTGCAACACAATTTCATATAACAGTCCTAAGTATGAAATTGTTCAAATTATTATGGCATATTGTTATTCTAAATTATTTCCCAAAATTGATCGCCCTGAAGATCATAAAAAACATTTTATTAAAATTAAGTATGTCAATAAAGGCTTTGATTTTGTAAATATTGCCGGTATATTTAACGACCATTCTGTTAAAGAACAAATTCCTGGATATTTTGACAATACTGAGCTACCTCTTATTTGTTATATTTACAAGAAATCTACCCGGAAATTTGTGTTTAATTATAGTCAATTGTGTAAAGATGTTAATATCAGTGAAAATACACCTACTTCATGTAATTGCAGTAATTCCGAATATATTTATGGACCCATTTCCAATGTTATAACAGGAGATCTTAACATCGTTCAAGACCGAGAGTTAAAATCATTCCTCAGTAAAGGACCTAAATATCGTCCCCCGTCAATTATTAATTGGAATGAGTGTCGTAATATCATCCACGACTCACTCCATACTTACTGTATGAAATGGATAAAACGGGAAAAAGCTGACAAAAAATCTTTGGACTCTTTTTTTAATTCAGTAATGAAGATAGTTGATATACGTATTCAACATTTTAAAGAACATTTTACTATAAACAATAACCACAATAAACCTATTTCTCGTATCAAACATAAACTAAAAGAACTAGCCATGGAATTTGTTTTTGTCCCGGCCGATAAAGCTGCTAATAATATTATTATTGTTTGACGTAAATTTTACATTGAGGTTCTGAAAAAGGAAATCACCAATTCACCAACATTCCAACTGACTCCATTTTCAGAAAACGAAATCTGTAACAAACATAAACTTTTAGCCACCGCTTTACAAGCAGAGCCAAATACAATGAAAGTCCCAACTATGTATTGGCTTCCGAAGCTACACAAAACCCCTTACAAATATAGATTTATTTCGTCTTCAAGCCATTGTTCAACTACTAAATTGTCTATTCTTCTTACCAGCACACTTGGTACAATTAAAAACCTGATAATAAATTGTTCAAATAAGGCCTTCGAAAATAGTGGAATAAATTACTTTTGGAGTGTCAAGAACTCGTTGGAAGTACTTGATAAATTGCATGCTTATATTGGTGATTTTGAATCTGTTCAAAGTTTTGATTTTTCTACCCTGTATACCACATTGCCTCACATTCTCATTAAGAAAAAATTCACACGCCTAATTAAATGGGCATTCAAAAAATCAGAATGTGAATATATATGTTCAAACTCTTTTAGGTCATTTTTTAGTAGCAATAAACAAAAAAATTATGTTAATTGGACATGCTTTGATACTATATATGCCCTTGAATTTTTACTAGATAACATTTTCGTTCGCTTTGGGGATTCCGTATATCGTCAGATTATCGGAATTCCAATGGGGACTAACTGTGCACCACTTATTGCTGACCTGTTTTTGTATTGTTATGAGTTACAATTTATGACAAAAATAAGCAAAGACCCATCGAAACAACATCTAATAAACAAATTTAATAATACTTTTAGATATTTGGATGATATTTTGGCTATCAATAATGACGACTTCAGTATGTATATTAATGAAATTTATCCTGTTGAACTTACTTTAAATAAAGCTAATATTAACAATGACCACTGCCCTTTTCTCGATCTTGATATCTATATCACTAATGGAAAGCTGAATACTAAACTTTATGATAAAAGGGATGATTTTTCATTTCCTATCGTTAATTATCCGTTTTTAGATGGTGACGTTCCCTTGTCACCATCTTACGGTGTTTATATATCTCAACTTGTACGATTCGCTCGTGTATGTAATAATGTTTTAGATTTTGACGAGAGAAATTTATGTATTACTGAAAAATTATTACACCAGGGTTTTCGATATCACAAACTAGTCAAAACATTTACTAAATTTTATCATCGGTATAAAGACATCATTCGTAAATATAGCTCAACATGCAGACTTCTAATACGTTCAGGTATTTCACATCCAATTTTTTATGGAAATATTCTTTATAAAGCACAAAGGTGTCAGTATTCACCTCAGAAACTTACAAAACCTTTGAATAGACTTATTAAGAAGGGATATAATTACGATACTGTTGTCAAGTCATTAAAGATTGCATATTTTGGCGTTAATATTGAGTCACTGATAAGGTCTTTGCATCGGAACTAAACACATTTATTCTAAAAACAGTTGTTGGCATGACACGGGTTATGTTCTTCTCATATATGTTATGATGGTATGATACTAAACCCCTAACGGGAAGGATTGTGCCTGATGTTCATATGATGAATTCATAATCTTTTAGTCAGTTTAATTGAAGTCTGGAGCTGGCATGTCAGTTAACTGCTAGTAGTCTGTTGTTATTTATGTATTATTGTCATTTTGTTTATTTTCTTTGGTTACATCTTCTGACATCAGACTCGGACTTCTCTTGAACTGAATTTTAATGTGCGTATTGTTATGCGTTTACTTTTCTACATTGGTTAGAGGTATAGGGGGAGGGTTGAGATCTCACAAACATGTTTAACCCCGCCACATTTTTGCGCCTGTCCCAAGTCAGGAGCCTCTGGCCTTTGTTAGTCTTGTATTATTTTAATTTTAGTTTCTTGTGTACAATTTGGAAATTAGTATGGCGTTCATTATCACTGGACTAGTATATATTTGTTAAGAGGCCAGCTGAAGGACGCCTCCGGGTGCGGGAATTTCTCGCTACATTGAAGACCTGTTGGTGACCCTCTGCTGTTGTTTTTTATTTGGTCGGGTTGTTGTCTCTTTGACACATTCCCCATTTCCATTCTCAATTTAATTAACAAATATTGGTTGACAAGTATTAACATATCCACAAAAATTGGTTGGTTAACAATAATCAACCGACATTTTATTCTAGTTCATAATGGTTGTAAATTGTTTAAAGAAACTGAAATAAGTGCACACTCAGTTAGAAGCTTTTTTTTATGCTAATTACCTTAGTGTTTAGTGGTGATCGTGTTTCTTATTCTTAATCTTTCTATGTTTTGTCTTGTGTACTATTGGATGTCTGTTTTTTTTTATTTTCTGGTCATGGCGTTTCCAGTTTATATTCGATTTATGAGTTTGAATGTTACTCTGGTATCTGTCAACTATCTGTTCTTAAATACCGTTATAGAACATTCTTTCATAACAAGTTATTGCCAGGTTAGTGTATATATCTATATATATAGTCTGTATATCTATAATAACTAAACCATCACTATTTATCAAGTGAGAGTCGTATCATTTACTTTATTATAAATAAGTTATCTAGTTTGTATACCGATTCTGTCTGTTAATTCGTAACGGTTATTTTTGGATTTAATTAGTAACAAAGGAATACTGTGACATAACGGTGTTTGATCCGAATCATATAAACTCAGAAAAAAGTTCGATTTAACGTTCAGTTTTAGACAAATTGTTCACCGGATATTTTCAAAAAAAACTATTGTATTTGCTCTCTGTGTTGTTTTGTATAAACCTTGATGTGTTCACTTTGTTGAATGCGTTTTAAGCTGTGTTGTATTCAAAAATGTGATTTTTTTCTGATTTGTTTTGTTCTCAACGTTCCGTGCCCTATTTCTTATTAATTTGTTTTGCTTTCTACGTGTTTGAATTGAGTATCGTGTTTGAATTGTTTAGTACTAATTTAGAATACTAGTATATTTGACAAGTTTCATTAACGGATTAGATCTGTATGTGATAGTATAAAGGTTCTAACTAATTTTGTAAAAAAATAGTTCTTAAGAATATGTTGATTTACCATATGCGTGATTGGTAGACATAATGTCCTGTTTGTGTGAATTTATGTAAGCTGTATCACAGATTTATCGCACATGGGACTTGTCTTATTAGGTTTAGTATCAAAATAAGCATTTAATTCAATAATATTAACAGTGATGACCACACAATCTTACTTAAAAGTTTGAAGTTTTCTGAACCCATAAAATTACATTATTATACATAACAATATATTGTATTCGAGGTACGAATCATTTTAACGTTTGCAAATTATTTTAATAATCATCCGCCATCTCCGTTGATTTTCTGTTGTAATATCTGACGAAATGATACTCTAAGCATTCGATTTGTCATTTAAACACAATAATATGGTAGACTCCCCTTGTTTACGTTTGCTGCATTTATCGTCGAATGTTTCGTGATTGGGTTCTATTCAATGTGCATTATACTACAGCGTTATTTTCCGTTCGAAGATTTTTCATTCATTGACATCGATGAATAAGAAGAGAACCATGTTTCATTGGATATTTTGACAATGGATTGTTGTATTACCTGTCTATGTCGTTCTGTATAAACCTGGGTGCTCTCACTTTGTTGCATGCTTTTAAAGCTGTCTTGTTTTTAAACATGTTAAACTTTTCTGATTTGTTTTGTTCTCAGCGGTCTGTGGGTTATTACTTAGTAATTTGTTCTGCTTTCTCTATGTTTTATTTGAGCGTCGTATTTGAGTTGTATAGTACTAATTAAGAATACCAGCATATTAGACAGGTTTCATTACAAGCTAAGATCCTTATTTAACAGTATGAAGGTTCTAATACATTAATAAATAGTTCTCTAGAATATGTTGATTTACTCTATTTGTGGTTGGTAACAATAAGCTCTTTTTTGTGTAGATTTGTGTCAGTTGTATAACAGTTTATATCGCACATGAGACTTATCTTGTTTTTTGTATCAAAAGAAGCTGAAACACAACAAAATTAACCGATGACCACACACTTTATAGTAAACGTTAGAAATCTTCTGACACAATATAAATTAATGGCAGTTACGACATGACGGTGTTAAACCAATCATAGCATAATGATGTATTCGAGGTACGATAAATTTTGAAATTTGTTTAACATGTTGATTCCAAGTTGTAATATTGACGAAATGATACTCCAAACAATATAAATGGCAATAAAACGCAATACCATGTGGACCCCCCTTGTTAAAATTTGTCGCATTTATAGTAGAATGTTTCGTGATTGGGTTCTATTAAATGCCTATTTTACTTCAAAGTTATTTTCCGTTCGAAGATGTTTCATGCATTTGACGTAAATGGATAAGAAAAGAATCACGTTTCACTTTTATTGTTCGAAGTCATTTCTCACTTTAGAAAAAAGAGCATGAAACAAAAAAAGAAGCATGTATTTCCATTACCTCTGTTTTCAAAGCAGCTGAAGCTAGAAATATAATACATTGTTTTACAAATCTAAGGTACCATGCATTTGATTAACTGTCAGATGTATAAAAATAAACAACACGTAGGCGTCGTTACTTATTTGTTCAATATTATTATTAAAAATTGAAACAAATCATATCTTTGCCGTTTTTGCATTCTCTGGAATACTTCGGTTAAAACATCTTTGTTTATTAAAAATGATTTTATAAAATTTCGTTCCTCCAAAGATTATCTTTCATTAAAGTCGTTGGAACCTTAGACTTTGCAACAAATAAAAATAGACTCATCAAAGATATCGGGATTTAATGTTAGTACACCAGACTTGCGTTTCGATTAAAAAAGACTGACCAGTGACGATCGAATCAAATCATTGTAACAGGGAGAAACAAACATAAGAAGTGAAAGAGAATGTGAGACTCAAAATTACGAAGGGTTTTGCCAAACACACCTTTTATAAAAATAAAAGAAAAGTTGCCAACAGTTGATTTGATTAGTTTCATAGTCCTTTACATAATGAACAAGTCTATTGTTATCCAGTAATTTTGTTTTTGAAGTAATTTGTGTAATACAAACCTCCTCGAACATAAAAAAGAGAGACAAAAGATACTAGAGGGACATTTAAATTTAGAAGATGAAAATTGACTTGGCAAAAATGATTATAATTATAATTAACTAAAAATGTTCGGCCGCGTTCCCAATGAACATGACGTAATCAATAAAATGTATCGTAGGATTACTGAAAGTTGATGATTTAAAATCAATTTGTAATATTTTCTGTAAAACGTGATCCAGGCTTATAAATAAAATGAATATCATGTGTATATTAAATTATTCTTTGGTGAATGCAAGTCACCAGATACTAGTTCTGTGAAATGTTATCAAACACTTTAACTATGTATGCTTTCTTTCAATTGTTATACATCTTAGTATTTCTGAATTCTGACCATATCAATGTACTTACTCTAACATGCAAATCTAAGGAACGAATAAAATCATTTATGTCGGCTTCTATGCAGTTCATGTTGTAAGTTCATCGTAATACTGTGTCGTCATTAATAACAAAACCAAAACCATAACTTTTTTTTTACAGAAAACAATTTCCAGTATGGAATTTGATAACAATACAACGACAATACGCTGTTAACATTAAGTCGTGGAAGACATTATGTTATCATTTCATTCCATACATGGAGGTGAGTTTAAGGGAAAACTATTTCCATACTTTATTATGATTGTACTTTTCTTCTCCATTCTTCTTGTACATGTTGTATTGGTCCTTGCAAATGATGAAAGATTAGCATATTCTAATTGAAACATGTATTTCGACGTTTTCAATTGACCCACTTTAGTTTTGTCCAAACAAACTTTCTGTTTATCTACATCCGAAAACATGAATACTATCTACAGTCTATTCAAAAAATTATTTGAAATAAAGTGGCACTTTTCTAATGTCCAAACAAAGGAATTATAATCATCACCATAAAAAAATATGGCCATTGCTGACTCCAATTGACTTCAATTAATCACTAACTTGTGTAACTATGTTAAAAAAAATAAATTGATTGTTTAACATATCAAAAGATATTTATGTATAAACTTGTTTTTGCTGATATGCAAAAGGGGTCTTATCTTTTATTTTTCAGACAATGCTATATATTGATGCTACAATTATAATAATAATGCCATTAATTATCATCGTTATATGTTATACTGGTATAATAATAACAATCCGTAGACGGGGAAAACGTGGATTTATTCCGGCAAGCAGAAGCGATACAGGTAATAATTTACAATTGTATTTTAACAATGTATATTTGCCTTTCCTTAGTATGCCATATTTTCAATGAAAGGTGTATTACTATAACAAGAAAATTAGTCGTATGAATCATCTGCAAACCTCGCCGAAATCAGTAATTCAAAATCGGATTCGAAAGATATTAATTTATAGTTTTCGATGTTTAAATTGTCTGTACCACTTTGCTCGGCTCTGCATAACAACTTGCATACCTTGAATTCGCATTACCGATGTCATAATAAAGGAACCGATATTGAGAAGTTTGAACTGAACATATCAAGCAACCATCCGGTTTCCTGGTGTATCAAATGTAACCCCCTTTTTATAATATTAAATGACCACAAAATTCTGATTCAGATTATCGTTCCTCTTTAACAGATTTCATCATATTTATATTCAGGTCAGTGTTTCACAATTTGAAGCCTTTTTAAATACGTTCTTTGTCCTTCCTTGACAATAAGCTTCATATCATGTCTTGCATACGATATTTTACAATATAAATATGTAGACATTTCGATAATTGGTGTTTATCTCTATTATAAGTGCCAGCAAGAAGTTTGTATGCGTAGAAATTAAACAAGTTTTTTATTGTTTGGTATACAAAATGCGTCTTTTAACATAGTCTTACTACTATATGAGTCTATACAATCTGAAAAAAGACTTATGTTTGCGGAAAATTGATAAAATATAAACAATAATATTTGAATACAAAGTGTTTTCTCATGTATCATCTTAATATCATCTCGAGGCAAACAATTTATGACATGCTCTATTATTTCAATTAAGCAGCCTAGGTTAAGCATACGTATTTAGATACAAAGATAGGATTTCAAGATTTGTAATGGTAGTTTGTTAGCTAACTAATGATTTATTTTTTACAGTTTCTACAGATGAAATATTTCCGAAGGATAGGGTTATTTCAAATGCAAAAATCAAGACTATAAAGCTTCTTCTGTTTGTTGTTTGTGGTAAGTGAAAATTGCTTTGTTAAACTGAATAACTTTGAAAGAAATTGCTATCATAATGTAGTATTGTCTTATGCTTCTCATTGCTTGTTTTTTTCTAAATAAAGCAGACAGAAAATACTAAAGGTACAAACGAAAATATAAGTGGATGAAAAATACATCGACCAAACATTAAAGTTGAAAAGAGAAACGGGGTATTTAGTATACTCCTCAGATCTCAATCAGGGTATTAACTAATGGTACACAAGAGAACGCTAAAAAATGAAAACATCTATTATTTCGAAATAAAAAACACAAACAAAGGTACAAAAAGAGAAAATAATACAGCATCAATGAATACAGTTACTGAAAGTTCACTCAAAATACTTGTCCTAATAAACATGATAAAACATTAATTCATGGATGAAAATCTTTGCTAATTAAACATCAGTTGTGATCGATTAAACAAAGTTAAAGTCGAAATCACTCAGCTAAATGAGGAGTTTTTTTTTCGCGTCTACAACAATTATCTTCTAAAAAAAAGTATGTAGTTAATTTGCAGTTTTCTAATAGTAATTTTTTTTCTGGTATCAACTATCTAATTATTCTTCCGGAAAGTGTTTCTTACATTTTGACAGTCAATTTGTAATTCTTTCGTTCGCCTTTTAAAATTCTTTACTATAAAAAGAGATACCTTAATTTAAAATCAAATTTCGTAATGATTTTACTGTTTGCCTTTCTTTTTCAGTTTATATATTATGCTTGACGCCGATATTTGTAGATGCATATGTACAGTTTGATGCTAATATAAAGGCCGGACTGATATATAATGTGTTGTATACATTTGCACCATTGAACAGTTTTGCCAATCCATATGTGTTTTTGATATTTAATTTCAAGATGTTTCGATCAAAAAAGAAAAATATTGATTCTCATTTAATGCACATGAATACAGTAAAAACTTCAATAGGTTGAAAACGTCATCATTAACAGTTACTTTTGAATAAACTCATCATAGATACCAGTACTACATTTTGTATATACGCCAGACGCACGTTTCGTCTTCAAAATCGTCATCTTTTAAAGTTTTGTCTAAATGAAACGTCATCTTTAAAAGTTATATTTGAGTGGAATGTCTATTAGCAACCACGCGATTTTGAGAGAAAAGTGATAAACCAGAATAAAGCCTAAACATATATCATGGTTTTTTTTATTTGACTAAAGAATGAACGATCTACAGGAATGAACACATTAGTCAATCATTAGTGTACAATCTACAAAGCACAACTTGGAAATATTACTTCAGACAGATTAACATATATCTCACTTAACAACCGGAGAGGATCACAGGTGCTTCTAAAGTGTAAACATATCATATATGTACATGTAACACATTCATCATAAAATGAATACCAGTTTTTAATCGTGCGTCATATTCTTGAATTAAAAAGTGCACTAAAGACATAGGAGTTATCTCACCGTATACACATTTTATTGCTCATTTCATATAAGCATGACAGAATACATAAACTATAATATCCTATAACTTTCATTCTGAACAAAGTTAGAACAGATACTAATTTGTAAACGTTCTATACTTTTGACACCTTATGTGTAATTTAGGCGGAGAGGATCTTAAGTGTTTTAATGCTAAATCGTTTTCATTATTTTAAAGAATAATTGTTTAAACAATAAAAATATTTAACAACATTATATTGGTAAATTTATTTGCTATGTTTATGAGCTTTTTGATAGAGTTAAATGGTAAGGTGCAATCAATTAAACTATGTTTTCTTGTTCTTGCACACGATTGTTAGCGAAACAACCTTGTTGAAATATATCATATAATTGACTTTAAATAAATAAGAAAGTGCTGTTTGATACCAAATTAGCCAGAGACCAACTGACTTAGGAGCTAGCATTCATAGGTCACAACTAGTACTGCAACAATAAGTAATAACTCGTATCAAGTCATAAAATGCTCAGAAACGATAACATTAATTCAAACTAGACAATCCAAACAAAACCCTCAAAAATGAATAAAAAGCAAACTTTACATTTATCAACACAATAGACAATCACTGAAATACAGGTAGGTACATACGTATTGCAACTGGTGAAAACCTGATTTTCAGGCGCACACTTCACTCACTACTAAATAAGCATAATAATGAAACTAAAAGCGTTAAACCAGTGGAAAAACACAGATCACAAAAAAAACCCTCATTAAACAAAATTTAACAAAGACTTGCATTGGTAATTTTAGGTCAATTGCTATAATGTAATTGCATATCGCCATTCGTTATCATGTGTGTGCTACAGAGCGATAAAATTAAGGAAAAATAAGTATAACTAATCCTCGTTATGTTCCTGAACACATAATGCACCAACACGTTATATCTCTCGCAATATTGTCTATCTGATTCTAAGTGTAACCATGTCTTTTTATCTCTGCTTCTATTATTCTACTCCATGTGCCTTTAGGTCTTCCAGGCTTTCCTGTCCCTTGTAGTAGCCATGTCAGCACTTTCTTCTTCTTCTTATCGTTCGCCTTTACACTTGAATACCAGTCTCCTCAACAAATCTGGTGGTCTTCTGTAGGGAATCCACTGGTCCGTATAGCTTCTCTTCGAGTGATGTTACTGAGTGCCATATCTTATCTCTCAATGCCTGATGGAGATTGCATGACTGTAGGAGGTGTACTGTTTCCTGCTCTGCTTCTCCACAAGGACACATAGGAGATGGAACAACTTTCATGACTTTGTGTAGATGTTGGTTGAGTCTGTTGTGTCCTGTCCTCAGTCAAAAGATGGTGGTTTGTTCAGATCTTGTTAGCTGGTGGTAACTATCTTGTTGCTGTGGAGTGTTGAACAGAGATTTTATGATAGTCTTCATCTCTGAAAAGCAGACTGGATTTTCTTCCTGTTGTTGTTCAGCACCATACTTTGCTAATCTGTCGGCTTGTTCATTACCCCAAACTCCGCAGTGTGAAGGGATCCACTGAATAACTGTTGTCAGACTTTTGATGTTGTATAAAGCTTGTTGGAGTTGAGGCAGCTTGTCGTTCTTCAAAGCTTGTAGAACAGAGAGGGCATCAGTCAGGAATACTACTTGAGATGTATCATCGATTTTGTTTAAGATGGAATGTGCAGCATGAGTAATGGCTTCTTCTTCAGCTTTGTAGTTTGAACAATGTAGGCCTGTTGGTATTGCCTCTGATTGTTGATCTCCATTGGGGTACTTAATGTATATACCAGCCCCTCCATTTGTTGTGGCATTTGTGGCTGACCCATCTGTATATACTCTTACCCAAGTTTCTGAAGGATACTGTTCTTCAAGCATACTCATTGTAAGTATTTTCTTTACATTACTAGTCTGTTCATCTCTGGTGGTAATGAGCGGAACTGAGGTCTGGATGGTGACATTTCCAAGTTTTTCTTCACAAGGGGTGTTATTCATTGTGAAAACTATGGGTTCTATATATTTTGGTAGGGCTTCCTGGTGTTTTCTTTGCAATGCTCTTGTCTCTAATGTAAAGCTTGATCTTTTCAGTCTGCCTGATGAGAGTTGTTTTAGTCTGGTATTCATTGGGTGGTCTTGTGAACACTGATATTTGGTGGCCTGTATCATGGCTTTGCACTCCCTTCTCTTTCCTAATGGGGGTATGTTTGTTATATCCTCCATACTTTTTATTGGTGTTGATTTCATAGCACCTGTGATGATACGTAGTGCCTGATTCTGAACTTTGTCTAAAGTCTGATGGTGAGACTTGGCTGCAGTCATCCAAGCGCTAGATCCGTATTCAAGGTGTGGTCGTACATTTCCTTGGTAGACAGATTTCAAGATTTTTTCATTTGCACCCCATTTTGTTCCTGCAAGTTTCCTCATGATGTTCAATTTTCTCCTAGCTTTAGCTTCAGCTGATGTTATATGTTGCTTCCAGGTCATTCTTTTGTCAAAAGTTACCCCAAGGTATGTTTGTTGGTCTTCCATTTTAAGTGGGGTATCATCCAAAGTCAGTTTGACAGATTGGGTTTTTGGAGAGAGTGTGAAGAGTGTTCCTGTTGTTTTTTCTCTGTTGATGGTAACACACCACTGCTTTGCCCATGTGACTATAATATCTAAAGCTGTTTGTATTCTATATTTAGCTGTAGATGCATACTCTTCTGAGCACCAGAGAACAAGATCGTCTGCATAAAGTGCTGATTGTACCCCTTTTGGTAGCTCTGGTACTAGGTCGTTCATAAAGAGTATGAATAGAGTTGGTGGTAATACTCCTCCTTGTGTGACCCCTTGTTTTAAGAGTACTTTCTGTCCACATTGCCCATCTACCAGCACTCTGGCTCTTCTATTATATAAGTAAGATTTGGTCCATTTGTACATTCTTCCACTGATGCCATATCTAAGCATTTTTGCAAGGAGTCCATCTTTCCATACCTTATCAAATGCTCTTTGAAGATCTACAAAGACAGCCAACGTTACTTTTTTGGATTGGAAGGCATCTTCTACCACCTGGGATAGATGTGTAGTCTGGTCTTCTGTGCTTTTGTATTGTCTAAAACCAGCTTGTTCATTTCCAATGATGTTCTCTGATTCTAAGTACATGTGCATGCGCTTGTTTATTATGCGCTCCAACAATTTACAACAGCTGCTTGTTAGGCTAATAGGACGATAACTTGAGGCTTTTGACTTGTTCTTTCCTTTCTTTAGTATTGGCATCATTATTGCGTCCTTCCAGCATTGTGGGACTTGACCTTGTCTCTAGCTAAGATTGAATATGTCCAGCAAAGCATTTAGTGATGAGTTCCCTAGGTGTTGTAGCATCTCATTTGTGATGTTATCTGGACCTGGAGACTTTTTCTTCTTAAGCTTTCTTATAGATTGTTTCATCTCAGACATTGTGATGTCAGTCTGCATGATATCATGTGCTGGTGTTTCCTTTCTTTCTCTAATTTCGGTTCTTATCTCTTTTTTATGTGCGGTTGGGATGTTAGTATTGCTTACTTCTTCATAACCTTTTGCAAATGTATTTGCAGCAGCTTTTCCTGTGATTGTTTTTCCTTCGTCTTCTAGTGTTATCTTTTGGCCTTTACTTCCCTCATCATTTAGAGCTTTTGTCAAGTTCCACAGTTTTGTTGTATCCTTCTTGTATGTCAGCACTTTTTTTCACATGGTGATTGTTAACTCAAATACAAAATAAAGAAACAATGAAAAAAGCAGTGTAGGGAAATATTATTCAAATGGACATACATAATTACAGTAAGCTTGGCGTATTACATTATCATCCTGGTACCTTTTATAACTATAGTGACGTTGTACTAGTCTGTTTACGAAATATTTGTATTGCTTTTCGTCAATCCCTCCAGCATATAAATCATGGAATAGAACATATATTAATTTGCATTCGACTGTTTTGCATCTGTAGAATCTTCAAATAACGACTCTTTAATCTTATAATCTTAACAAATGGTTCAACAAAAAGTATCATGTTATTACATTACATTCACCGAAACAACTAAGATACCAACACTTCCATACGAGTCGATACATATGTATTGTATTTTCGAGGTCAAACAAGCAGTATATCATATAATCATCTCATTTGGTTTCAAATGACTAGCATGATAAACACTGTCACACATTCCGGAAAAGAAATGAAATACCAATAAATCAATCTGACACATTACATGCAGTAAACACATCTCAACAGTTCTTTTGATAAAAAAGACCTATTGACCTCAGTATTTTATTAAAAGACGGAAACTACATTTACATGTTGGCAATTTTTATTTCCTCTTGAAGCCTTGTTTATTTTTGTTTTTCTGATGTGAGACATTTAGTGTCTATCGTATTTTAATGTATTTGTAAGGTGCACAGCGGATAGAATACATGACAGACCTTAACCAAATAATACAACATATTAGGTCCGAGACCACAGTTACTTTCCTTTGGTTTTCAATGTTCACGATTATAGTCCTCGTGTGGACAGTATGCTACTTGCCTTTTTTATACCCCTATCAATTTTTCTTCTCATGTTTAATGGCTCAAATAGCAAATAAGTGGTCGAAATTACACTGTCAAAAAATTTGGTCATGAAATATAAATTAAAGTAGTGATTTGGTCAAGCTGGAAAAGGTTGAAAATAAGAACTTCGGAAAGCTGTCAAAATATTTCAGGACCCAATTAATATAAAATTGTCCATATTATGAGTCTGAGATGATGAAGGTTTCTTTAAGTTTGATATAATTTGTCCAAAAAGTAGTATAACACACTGTAAACATATCATTGATAAAAGCGGAGGTGGGAATTTTTTAATTTTCTTTAATTGTCTAAAAGAAATGCACTACGACATAACTGTGGTCTCGGAACAAAAACAGAATGTACATATGTAAAAGAAAATAAACCCTTACGTTTTTTTTTCAAATAATGCTGCAAGAATATTGATAAAAGTATCAACAAAGTGTTGAAATGATAAAAATTAATAACACCAAATTGGGTATGATATTTACATATCAATAAATTTTATAGGCATTCAGTTGTATTGCTAAATTTGAAAGAGGTTTACGTACTTGCCGGAGATCAAAGTAGCCTGACATTCATTTTCTGTTTTTGTTCGTTTGAGGTGTATGCAGCCTTTGAACTTTGGTAATAGTTTGTTTGAAGGATTTAGAAGAAAAAAACAAGTGCATTAAGATTAATATTATAACGCTGTTGGAACATTTGATCTCCTGTCTCCGTTCATTTTGTGAACACTGAAATATTTTCCTTCCGGCATATTTTCCCAATTACTTATATTACAACTTGTATTATAGGATTAATATTGCATTATATAATCTACATAGAAGAACGGTTGCATTATAGATAATGAAAAGATAGAACATTGTTAATTTGAAAATTGTTAAGGAATATATCTATAAACTAAATAAAATACAAGTTTGATTACATTTTGAAAATTGGACAATTTGATCAATGTATATACACTATTCAGAGAATAGAAACTTATAGTTTCAAAGTGTTGTACATTTACGTATTACTACTAATTAATTTGTTTATTTTAGTTTTTTTATTCTGTGTTTTTGATCAATTGGTTATTATTAAAAGAATGTTTCAAATAATTATTTCGTTCTTACATCTGTTCATTATGTTTAATTATATAAAAGTTAAATGACTACGAATGTTTACAGCTTGTTTGAAGCATAGTTAAATAAAATGTGTTATTAGTTAAATATTAGAATGTCTGTTTACAAAGAGATAGTTTTGAGTTGAAAGCTTTATACTAAAATAAGATAACAATAAAAAAATACGTTTATCATTGATAATCGTCTAAACATTATAACGCAAGCGAACGCTTAATTAATCTGGAAAATACAGCAGCCTACTTGCAGTTTGCTTATTAAAATAGTGTAAAATAATACTCAAATTATCCCTAGTTATATCATCTCTCAATAACGTAGATTCCTCTATAATTTGTTTTTTAAACTCTAACTCGTGCTAACATATGTTGCTTTCTTGTATCTGGTCCCTCTAATATCATATTACATCTTCTTGGTCCGAAGTTGTGATATTTCAAGTAATAATGACAATCAACATATACATTGTGTAAACAACATTTCTTTTGGGAAGAACTTTTGAAATTAATTCCTATTGAAAATGTTTTTAAAGCCATTTGCATACCACTATGTCTGTTTTTTTCTTATTTTAGTTTGCATTTTTGGAAACCGGAATTCAAAATATTTTAAAAAGAGAATACATCTGATATCTCTTCCGTGTTATGAACAATTAACCCTTGATGGTAAACTCCATGTCTCCTAAATTATATCATCCCTGCATATCTGAGATTCATGACTTAATGCCACTTTTTTGGTTAAGTCTACCTTATGAATTCATATTTCGATACCTTTCATTTCCATGATATATCTACTCGGTCCGAAGGTGTAATGTTTGAGGTAATATTAACAATCAATATAAACATTGAATAAACAAGTATTCTGTAAGGCACACATCTTGAAAGTTAGCCTTATGACAATGTATTAAAATAAATAAACAAACACCTATGTGTGTTAATTCAATTGTTTAGAAACCGGAATCCAAAAATATATGAAAAGGAGAGTAAATTTTATATCCATTTCCGTGTAATGACCAATAACCCACTGTTGATATATAACACTATTATTATCTTGGATGCTAAACAGTTTTGTCAGATAATAACACTAACATTCAATGACTAGCCATGCAATTAGTAGTAAAATCTGTTCAAGAACAGTATCTTATCTTTTCAGAGGTTTGGTTCTTTAGTTGTTATTCTTATCATTAGCGTAAGGAAATATTTGTGAAATGGAAGATGAAAAGCTAAATCTGTTAAGCTCATTTTCTATTCGTATGTAATGAGTTCAGGCTAGAGCGTCAGGTGTGAATCAGTGTTTGGAACTCTTTGTTGATCTCTATTTTTAATTTTAAGTGTTTGATGTTTACCTTTTGATTTGCAATTGACGTAATTAGTTATATAAAAAGAAGTAGAGACCGAGTAGAGCCAAAACTAACCAAATTCTTTTGTAATTCTATTCTGATCTTAATACTGTGTATTTTTTTTTTATTTGTCTTTTTGTGCTCTTTTTTTTTGTACATATCTGTCTGTTTTCATTACAATAAGATAACACAATGACCTTTTAAACCGAATTTTTATATATTTATTTCAAAATAAATCTAAGAAGCGAAAAGACCTTCAATTTGGCTTTGAGAAAATAACTTTCTGTCTTATAGTTGAATTGTAAAGATGACTTTCATTAAATAATATGTATTTTACATTTATAATGACTGTCTTCATATCTGCAAAGAGATAAAATTATGTTATTGAAACAAAACCCGTCATTGGGCTGTTCAAAGATCACAGATCCTCAAATATTGGGCAATATAATCAATTAATCATTCATTATTTATTAAACAAGATAATCAAATCAAATAATCAAAAACACAATCCTCATTCATCACATAATCATATAATGTCTTAAAGAATTGCCAAGAAATCAAATAATGAAATTTAAAAAAAATATAAATATAAGAAGGCTCACAAATTTCAGTCACAAAAACCTTGTTTAAAAATACATGATACAGGTTACATTTAATGTACTTTATAAAATAACAGAGTACATGTGGATTAAATATTGAATTATAAAGCAGACGAAAATATGTTATCACTTTAAATATTATAAAAAGAGATTAAAGCAAAGAAATTATTGTATAATCTTAAAAGCATTTGTTACTCTCGGGAGAGATCGGAGAACGGTATTTGTGGTACATTTCGTCGATTATTTATAGCTGATGAATTTGAAACATAATTTGTGCTGACTGAAATCATGTTTTCACTTAATCTAATTTAGGACAGTACTTGTACGAAATATAGAATACTAAGTCGGAATTTTCTTGTTGACGTCCCAATCCAACTATATAATGTCATTAAAAAAATAGACTTGAAAATCTTGCAATTTCATCATCTGACAATTGTTTATAGCGAAAGACAGAAAAAAAATAGTAGTTGTGAATCAATATTGTCAGAATTTTGTTGTAATACTAATGATGTCAGAAAACATATTAATATTATAACATGTTTATGAATACAATGGAAATGATAATTTTTTTGGTGAATGGAAATAAAATAATAATCTTATCAAATAGTTTTATTCGTAGAGTTGTTTTTGTTTTTGTTTCATCTTAGAGTTTACCGTTGCAGTCCAGAAAAAGGTGACGTCCTCGTGTTTCATGGAAGAAAGAGTTAAAATACCGTGACGTCCAAAATGACTGCACAGACATATATTGATAAGAACCGATTGATAACACAGGGCTTATATTTCCTGTTATGATTTCCTTGGTAGAGGGTTGCTGCTCCCAAGAAAGTTATTATACCAAGAGTTCCAAATCGTGAAGTTGAAATCACCCCTTCATATTATTTTTTTTGGTTGATCGTTTCACCGATGATATCGGATATGTTCCTGATGTCGTAACTAAAATCCCGTTCCCTTTTCACGAATGTGATCTGTCGATTTAGACTATTTACCAGGTTTGTAATGATATGAAAGACCTGACAGGATCTGCTTACCTTTACGAGCACCTTTTTTTGGTGGGGTCGTGTTGCTTCGTCTTTAGTTTCTATGTTAAGTCTTGTGTACTATTGTTTTCAATGTTGTGTTTTGAAGATTGATTGTTTTTCGTCGTTTTCGTTTTTTTTTGTTAAAGCCATTGCTGTTCGACTAATGAGTTTCAGCCTTTAGTGTGAAATTACTTATGTTTGTAGGTACTTCGGGATAAAGAAACCCATTCATGTTCGTGAATATTTATTTTGTCTTTAGCCGATGTTTGCGTACAGGTCTATAGGAAACTTGTCATTCGTTGAAATTTAAATTTCTTGGTTCAACTACATGTATACCCACGAAATTCACGACAATTTGTATCTGACAAATAATAATGTATCCACAGTAACACAAATTAAATATGTTACGGTTTCTTCATGTAAATCATTTGTAAATGGACACTTCACTGAAAGAAGTTTTGAACCTATTGAAGTTTTCATTGTATTCACCTTCCTCTTAAGTTGCATGCATGCTAAAGAACACTTCACTCAAATATTACTTGTAATGCTATATTAACTCTTCAGAAGAACCTGTAATCACCTCCGGTTGTTTGGTGAGATATGTGGTAATATTTCAATGTTGTGTTCTGAAGACTGATTTGTTTTCGTCATTTTCGTTTTTATTTGTTATAGTCATTATCGATCGACTTAAAAGTTTATTCCTGTAGATCATTCAGCCTTCATTAAGGAATCACTTTGTTCACCTTCCTCTAAAGTTGTAAGTTGACTAAATGAACACTTCACTCGAACATAACTTTTAAAGATCATGTCGCTCTTAAATATAACTTTTAAAGATGACGTTCAACTCAAATGTAACTTTTAATGATGTCGTTTTGAACCTAATGAGGTTTTCACTGTATTCATGTGCATTAAATGAGAATCTGTCATTTTCTCTTTTGATCGAAACATTTTGAAATTAAATATCAAAAACACTAATGGATTGGCAAAACTGTTCAATGGAGCAAATGTATACAACACATTATATATCAATCCGGCTTTGATATTGGCGTAAAACTGTAAATATGCACCAACATATATCGGCGTCCAACATAATATATAAACTGAAAAAGAAATTAAAAGAGAAGGTAAACTCCTTAAATAATTTGATTCTAGATAAGGTTGTCGTTTTTCATTGTAGATAATTTTACGAGGAAAATAAAAGCGAAAGGAAATGACTATCAAAATGTTAAGTACGCCTTTCAAGATGAATGATTTAATAATGCTTGATGACAGAAATATTTTGGTTTATTTTGTATTTATAAAATTTGCAAATAAACATATTATTTGTTAGCATATGGTTAAATGAGATAATTGCTTGTTTTTATTTGAACCAGAATCAGGAAAGAATCTTTTACGGTTTTAGATTGGATGGTACAGGTTTGGAATGCCGTTTAATCGAATACTGATCCCATTTGATTTAAAGAATACAAAAATTGTATTCAACTGAATTTTTAGTAAATGTTTGCTGCATGCCCAAATATATTATGTTAGTGTTATGTAATAGTATTTATGGAACGCTGTCATTTTAAGTAAACATGGACTGTTGCCACTGGTATGTAGTTTTTATAGTGTGAGAGAAATCAAATATGTAACATAACTTGAATGGGTAATGCATTTAGTGTTATTGACCTCTTCAACCACATAATTAGCATGTAGGGATTGTTAGCATATTCACTTGATGAAGTGATCAGTTCACCTGTGTAGACGGCATAATTTATATTACAAAATCAGAAATTGTACTTAATTGGATCTGGCATTCAGTAATTTGAATCATCCTTGTGTACAGTGTTAATTATTTCTTTATATTTGCATCTCTGTTTTTGTTTATTATTATGGAGTTTGTTAGGTTTTTTTTGTAGCGTTCTCGTTTGTAACTATTATCCTGATTATGTCTGTTTGCTTTATTTACGCTAAAATGTTGATAACATGGAATATTGTGAGAGAGTCATACACGTGACAAGGTTTAATTCATCATTTTCAACAAAAGGATTTAGCTGTACCAATTCAGGAATATTACAATTGTATTTGAGCATTTTGCCATTCAATAATGGAGTTTTCATTTTGAGTTTTAGTTCAGTACTTTGGTTATTTCACTTTTTGTTTTATCGATATCAAAAGATTGGACTAAACCCGTCATATGGACATTCGTCTTATGTTTGTCGATGTCTGTTGAATTCTATTAATGGTTTTGATTTTTGCATTTGGTATTTTCTGTCTGTCATTTTAAAATGAACATTTAAAATTGGTAGGTCCTAAAATTACATTACATCAATATCCAACCTGAGGTTTTCAATATATCACTTACCACATACTACAACTAATAGTAGCTTAATAGTCTTTATTTTTGCATTTGAAATCACTCTATCCTTAGGAATTATTTCATCTGTAGAAACTATAAAAATCAAAATATTTACTTAATTAGCCACCGAGTAATACACATTTTAAAACCATACATGTGTATCTTAATTACAAATAACTTGGCCGCCTAATCATTTGTTAATTGAAACACTTCAAATCATGAAACAAATTTTTAACTATTTGCACTGAAACAACATTACGATGATAAATCCGATGATTAGAGTTTATGTTGGATCAATTTCCAGCAAACACAAGTCATCTTTCAAATGGTATAGGCTCATGTACTTAGACTTTGTTTAAAGTTGCAATTTCTATCATGTTTATGGGTAAAAAACAGGACACTTTGATAAGAATTGTTGTTATATTTCAATCCCTACCACTGTCTTGGACAAACTTATAATATATTTATGTACCGATCATCAGAATGTCTACATAATTGTATAATAAAATATCAGTTGTGAGTTTCAGAATACAGCTTTTTACCGATCGTGCGCAAAACGGCTTCATATCGCGTAGAGTAACTGGTATTTAACAACATAAATCGATTAATTATACTGTTTTAAACAATTTGATAAATTTGGGTCAATTCAACGTATTTCAGATCATGTGTGTAAAACCATGATATGCAATTCGATGATTTGCTGAGCAGAGTAAAACGAAAGATGGGGACTTCGATAACATAATTTGATTTACTGACTTCGTCAAAGTTTGTGGATGAATAATATCGAATAATTTGCTTGTGATGGTAATACTTTTTTTCATTTAAAGAATGTTATACTATTACGTATGAAAGTAAATGTACTCTTTGTATCAACAAATTAGGATGACAAATCAATTAAAGATAACTTGTTACCTGCATCGCTTCTGTTTGCCGGAATAAATCCACACTTTTCCCGTTTACGGATTGTAATTATTATACCAGCATAACAAATGACGTTAATAATGACTGGAATTATTATCATAAGTGTGGTATCAATATAAAGCATTGCCTGAAAAATAAATGAA
Organism: Mytilus edulis; assembly: GCF_963676685.1. Lineage (NCBI taxonomy): Eukaryota > Metazoa > Mollusca > Bivalvia > Mytilida > Mytilidae > Mytilus > Mytilus edulis. The sequence continues at coordinate 27,192,737 of NC_092357.1, read as the reverse complement.
AATCCTTTAGATATATATGCCAAACATTTCAAATACGCTATATATACGTAAACGAATCTTAAAGATACATATAATTCAGCAATAGGTGAAAAGTTGCAGTTGCATCGCAACTACGGTAGCCTATAATTGCTTGTATCCACTTAATTTGAACTTTGGTGGATACATTTTCTTTAATGTGATTATACATAGTTTTTTTTATTATTCTTTCACATACATGCAAATAGACATTACATACTTTTTAATTCATTTCATGTCACTCTATTTTTTTGTTTTATGGTAAAGATTATAATTGCGTGTCTGGACCATACACGAATTCCAGTTTATTTCAAATATCCAGCCGAGGTATATCACGGAATAGTCTTTGTGAAAGTCAAAATTGTGTTAAGATCTTACTTAGGCAAAGGTTAAAAACAAATAAAAAATTGCATAAAGTAAAATAAAATAAGGTTTTCTTCTTTGCAAGAAGAAGCTTTCAACATTTGCAAGAAGTGGGAGAAGATTATGGGGTACTAACAAAATCATTTGTGAAACGCAATGACCTGCCTCAAAGTAACAACATAGTCAGTTCATAAAAGACAACAACTAACAGATTAATTGTATTTAAAACAACTCGATCACAAGCAGTTCTGTTTTCTCTTAAACTCACCTCTCTGTATGGAATAAAATGAACACAAAATGTTCTTTCCGTATTCCAGAACTCAGTGTGAACAACGTACTGCACAGCAAGAACCGATCCAGTAATCCAAGCTACTGATGCCAAACCAAATCGATACTTTTGTCCTTTAGAGGCTGCAGATAAAGGTCTTACAATAACGTATAGTCTATCTATAGACATTACAACTATCGCATATATAGATACATAGGCTGACCACTGTTAGAAAAATGCGTACACTATATAGCAGACATATTTATTCCAGGGAACTCCAAATTTGTTAAAAACCAACTCCGGGAAAACGTAAAAGAGTCCAAGACAGAGATCTACAAATACAAAATTGTTTCAATTAAAAAAATGTATGTCAAAAGCTTTACAGGGTAGATTAATTTTGACTATTGATTTCATGTTCCTCTAGAAGATAAACAGCTAGCATCATCATCCTTCTTTTTACAGTATATTTTAACAGTGTACAATGTCAATGATAGCGAATGACATAAATGACGTCTATAAACCAAATTAGTCAAGAATGTAGTTATTAATATTCTATGATGCGCATACGTTGTATATTTTCAATTCTAATGCAACAACGTTTGTAACGTTCATTTTGATTGGATAACGTCACTTTCTTACATGGTATGAATTGACAATTGATGCTATGGGACGTACGCGCAAGCGCAGACGGCTTATGACAGATTTTAAATACATGTTTTAACGTTGTTTTCTGTCAGTTTCATTAGAATGGAGATAACATTATTGTATTTTAAGCTCCGACGGCATCAATTTGGGATTTGATGGTCGCAAATACCCGTTTACTGTCTCCGCTAACGCGTCGCCAGTAAACTTAATTTGCGACCATCAAATCCCCAATTGATGCCGTCGGAGCTTAAAATACAATACAGTTATCTCCTAAGTTGAACTAGGTTTTAGAAACGGCGCATGCTCTTGAATCTGTCCTCTCTTTCACTTGCCATTTTAAAATTGGTAAGTGATGTGTGGTAATTTTCAGATGAGTACAGGTGTTTACAAACATATTGGTTCTGTTAATGGTATCATAGCTTGTTCTATAGTTTACACGCAACTTTCACCAATGTCACAGGTTAAAAAAGAGTTGAGAGCTCAAATTAATGTTTAGTTCCTCAATACTTTAAACACTTGCCAATGCTTTGTTGTCGTCAGTGTCTATTATAATTGGTTAACCCTGTGACCAGAAGGTTCCGTGCCGAAATATACTTTGCCCCCCCCCCCTTCCCCCAAACAAGTAGCTTTGAAATACCCAAGATTTATGCTAATGACCCAGACATGTTTATCTACAATGACATGTATACTTAATTACCTAAACCTGTCAATTAAAGGGAATGTTTGAATTGACTTTTTTTTCGAAAGCAACTGGATGTGACGTTTTATTATTTGGTGGTATTTCACTTCAAACGGTGAACTTTGGTTGACAATATTTTCATTTGATTTGTGTCATTGAAATCATACCCCTCTCTGTATTTTATTGACATTTAATTCGTCTTGACTTTTATGATATAATGTAGTTATTTGGGAAAATTAAATGGTTGTCCGAGTGTAATTTATGCTTTCAAATGTTGCATGATACAATATTATAATCACATTTTGTATCAGTAATAGTTGTAACTAGAATTCAAGCGATTAAAGCGATTATTGTTTATCAATGGGTACATTTTATAAATGATTTTAAACAAATATACTAATCATAAAAAACGGATCCTTAAGAACCGTATAAACTGCAAAAAGATCTAAAGCATTACTTATTGTTTGAATTAATCGATAACTGCAATACAGAATCAATATAAAGAAACTAAAAGACAAACAGTTCTTGACACGAAATACTGCTATTCATATAACAACATATAGCACATATAGCACAGGAACAACACCAGGAATCAATATATGGCCTCATGAATAAACAAAATGTAAAGCGTGTTTTTATAACAATGAAGAAATATAATTTTAAATATCCATACATTTTCTGAATTCTTATCCTAATATATTCGATTCCTCCGGAGTACGTGAGATCACACCCAGTTTTTAGTGGGGTTCGTGATGTGCAGTCTTTATTTTACAATTGTGTTTTGTGATTCTGGTTTTTGTTTTTGGTCGTTGTCAGTTTGTTTATAATGTATCCGTTTGTTCCTTCGTAGTCGTTTGACTCTTGTTTGTAACTAACAGAACGAATATTTTGTTTCAGGAATCAGTAGTTGACACTTTTAGAAGATTTAAAATGCATTATTTCTAATATAATATAGTTTATTATATTAAAAGAGAGGGAACACCAAATGAATATTCCGGTTCATATGCCGGACACGAACCGTCTTTTCTATAGCAATGAAGTTGAATGAACCAAATATAACGGAAAGGCAATCAGCAAGTTACAATGCACAACTAAAACAAACAAACTCACGACAAACCTCCGGGACCATATTTTGTGCAACATGTCTCACCCATCGACTGGAGATTTATGAGCTCATAAGGCATGTAGCACGCATTAATAGTTATACCTGATATTGCAAGGTTAGTAACAAAAAATCCCATCCTCGTCTTCTTCTTCCGTGAAAGTAACAACACGATAACAAGTGCATTGAATGCTATTATACCAAGGAAAATCACAAATGAAATCCATTTTAAAATCACCTACAACACAAAATAGAATTATAGTTTTTATCTATATAACCTTGCTATACACCTATTACATAGTTAATACACACATTATATACTTCATACCTTACGCTGTTTGTTATTTGAGGAATTGGTTTCTACAATTAAACTTAGTTAAGCGCCGCGGAATTAATTCTAACGGTTGGAATGTTGATTTATAGAGTTATTCATTGTTTGGACAAGTATTTGTTTAATGACCCATTTTCGACCTAGATGTTACGGTTTTTGTGTGTTATAAGTTTGACCATCAACACAATATAACTTAATTTGGATTCAAGTAGATGTACAGGCATGGATTCATATTTAACGAAAATGAATGTGTTCTAAAAGAATATAATTATTTAGTTCGGAATGTACAAAAAAAAGTAAAAAACACAGCTTAAACATGTCTAAACCCCCCAAAAAAATCTTGAGTTAAAAAATACCCACAATATTTATCAAGTTCTGGTTTGAAATAACTTTTTTTTTGGACGAGTTATAAATGAATTTAGTAATTTATTGTTGTCACGAAGTTAACAATATTATTTCTTTTGTCCAAAAAAAAAAACTCCTTATTACATTTGTTCAGCATAAACTCCTATAGGCAAAACAATGTATTATGTTGGCAAACATTTATTATAAATTCCGAAAAAATGACGATTGCATGTTATAAAAATAAATATCTAATAATGGTAAAAAAAATAAATAAAAGGCAAATCAACAGATCTTTAATAAAGGGAACAAAAGACATTATAAATACAGACTCAGTTTGTAATATTGTAACAATTTTTTTGTTAAAAGATGAATTAAAAACCCAACATTTACACTCATTTTGTGATAGAGTGTCTTTTGTTTAAAAGCAATAATCAGTCTTGTCAACAAATGTGTTGGAAGAAATTCAATATAAGTATTTAACATGCATCACTTAAAAGGAAGTTTGGTTGCGTTTCAACATTTTATAGAATTTGATTTCCCCTACGTCTCCATGCATACATGTTTGACGAATATCACATATGTTGATTGATTTTTATTAAAAATGTTTTATCATTGGTACTGATTGGCTAGAATTTGAAATTTAGAGTCGAAACAACACCACAAAAGCAGTTTGTGACATATTTTATTTTTTAAATCACAAGTCTTAAAATGTACATTACATGTATCTGGGTAAATCGGTTTATAATTTAATGAAACAAAAGCTATCAATCACTTTTAAATTGCAGAAAGTCAGTTCACATTTTTTGCCTCAATTGATATTTTTACAGGTTTGACAAATAATTATAATTTAGTGGTGCTTTCATTTTGGTAATTATTGTTTTCCGAGATCCGAAAAATGTTAACTTTAAAAACACATCATCACTAAATGACATAGTTCTGTTTCAAATCCCAATGTTTAAAAATGTCCCTTGTCTAGGTTATTCGGTTAATAATGCAATGCAACAGAAAGCAATCGATCACGTTTCGCATTAAAACAATCAGTTTCCTTCTTTTCAATGACATTAGGTCGTTCCATATGTGAAAAATATAAACTAACAGACAATCATATATGGCAAATTGAAATAGTTTTTGATTGATTGATGATTTCTTGAAGCTGAATCAATATCATGAGCTAAGATTCAAAAGATTCACCAATGCCACAATTAGTAAAACTCGAAGGAGTCCATTTCTTTTTTCAACCGTCTTAGTATTTTCTGCAGTTTCTGTTTTGCTTATCATTCCTAATTTCCATCTAGTTTAAATGGTGTTTGAAAAAAGATATTGATGCTCGTTAACTAACCTTATAATGCTCAGGTGTATTACTTGTTCCATTGTTGTGATTAACATTTGTCGTTGTATTGTTATAATATTCCATACTGGTATTTCTTCCTGTAAAACAAAGTTATGTTTTGGTTTTGTTTTGCTTCCTGATTAACGGCACAGCACAATGTATCACAAAGACCTGACAACGGGAACTACACGAATACCAACAATGATGATGCATTGTTAATCTTGCTGCTGTTTATTCATACGATTTACAAGTTTAAAGTTCAGACAGTGCTACTAATTGGTATAATTGACCTCTTTACAGTACAGGCGTGACACTTTCTGCAGTGTTTATGTAGACATTTATGAAAATACTTTTAAAAGAGGTTTCAGTACCAAAGTAAAAGCTTTCTTTGGTAAAAAAATGTTTGGTCAGGCTAATTCAGTTTGGATCTAACAATCAGGATCATTCATATTCACAGTCGGATTTTTTTTAAGATGGGTCCATTTCTCAATATGTTTAAGTGTCATAACTACCACTTTTCAAAGGAGTTTGCTTTTACTCTTTATTATACCCATATATTTTGTGTTTGGCGGCCATTATTGAAATTCTTTAAGATGGCTTCATAACCTTAAATATGTTTTAGCATCATGAATATCTCTATGCAAATTTGTATGCTTTTACTTTGAAGGGATACATCAAACCTATATATTGAACATAGCCTCTTGAAGTTCCGGCGGTTTTGAATTTTGGCGGCCATTATGTTTTTTTCCAGATGACTTCATATCCAAAAATGTTTACTATCATCATATTTAACAATGTGCAAAGTTTCATGCTTTTACCATAAAGTGATCAGTTGTGCCAAAATATTGACTTACATTTGTAGCTGCTGGACTATACATGCTACACGGCCATCATGTAGATAGACTAAAAGTATGGTAAATGGAAAAATAAAACATCTATGATATGGGTTCGAATCCCGGCGAAAGCAAATTTACAGATCTAACATTGTTGGATGATGTTTAGATGAGTTGTATATACATTATGTACACAGCCATGTATCATCATCATTACTGGTGATCCGATGGATAAATCTATTGTAGAGTTGTCACTTACTCAGACGTACTTATAAATATAATTGTTTTCTGTGACTGTATCTTGCATTAATTTGTAGGATCCTTTAATATAGATAATTGAGCTGATCTGTAACAATAACATCTCCATGCCTTATATATCATGTACTGTATTACGACTCTAGATTAAAACTGACGAGGAAAGGTAACACCCGCCCACCAAAGCTTTATTATTGTGAAGCCAAGGTGGTGGTGTGGTCTAGCGCACCGGATACAGTGCAGGCGATTTGGTGTCCCGATATCTCAGTAGCATGGGTTCGAATCCCACCGAGGGAAGAACACAAAATTTACAGATCTAACATTGTTGGGTTGATGTTTAGACGAGTTGTATATATATACACTTATATCTGATTTGGATGGATAGTTTGATAGCATAACACTGAACTATTATCTTCTGACTTAAATAGGGATTAGAAAACACTTCTGAGATTCATTTAAACGAATCCAAACCGGGTCCATTCAGGTTTAAGCCTCTTTTTTTTTTATAAAGAAAACATAACATATGAATTTGATTGAAATTCATAAACATTCAATAAACTTACAATACATTTGTTTGATTTCGTAAGATTTATTGGGAAACGCAGCCAGGAATGTTTAGCATGTTTAATGATGGTCTTGTATTTATCAACGACGTTGTTAGTGAATTTCAAATTTTCCGTTCTACTGTCCCTCTATTATTCATATTTGAGTTTTTAAAAAAATATTATCGCTCCGTTTAAAACCCTAAGGTGGATTTCTGCTGTTTTCTGCTCTTTTGTTTTGTTGTTGTCTCTTTGAGAAATTCTCTATTTCTATTCTCAATTTTATTATCCATTATGGAAAGGACCATTGAATGAATTCATTTACCTGTTTATAATACCTTGAATATGTCAAAATGCTCTTGATAACGTTAGCTGTATTTCACAACACCCTCGGAATCTTGAGCTCCTAATTTATTTTGTACCTTATATTTGTTTGGCCTGTTAATGTTTTTTTATTCGAGCGTCATTGGTAAGTATCTTATGATGGAACAGGAGTCTGGCGTACAAACATGCAATCCTGATATCTTTAATGAGTTAATTTATTAATAAGAAAAGACTAAACATACAATACCCTCAAGCATTGTTAATATTTGGAAGCAAAACATTTATTAAACATTATATTCAAATAATTATAAAACTGTATTTGCCAAAATGAATAAATCAAATTTGTTTCTGGTAATATTTCCAAGATTTAACAAATCAGTAGCAACGCCTACGATTTGTTTTTTTATACATCTGATAGTTTATCAAATGCATTTAAGTTGATATATTTGGATACAATTTCTAGCGTCATCTGCTTTAAAACAGATGTTATGGAAATAATTGCTATTTTCTTTTGTTACCTGCCATTTTTGCTAAAGTGATAAACGACTGCAAACAATAACGATAAAACATGATCCTTTTCTTATTTATTGCTGTCATATGAAGGAAACACCTTCGAGAGGAACATAACTTTGAAGTAAAATTGAAAGACATTGAATAAAACCCAATCACAAAACATTCTTTGATAAATGTAACAAACGTTAACAAGGGGAGTCTACAATTGCTTTGTCTTTGAAATGTTTAATCGCCAGTTCTTCCTTTTGGAGTATCATTTCGTCAAAATAGCATCAACAGTGATGAATGTTAACATGATAAATATTCAAATTCATTTGCAAACATTAAAAAAATATCTTACCTTGAGTACAATTAGACGTTATGATTGGTTTAATGTCGTCACGTGGGTTTGTATGGGGTTAGCATACTTCAAATGGAGTTCATGACCTCCGGTTTACTAATAATTGTAAGTCATCGGTTAATATTATTGTATATCAACAACACTTACGGTAAATCAAAATATTTTTGAGAACTATTTATTTTTAAAAAGTCATCGTAGATAGCAGAATCAAAGCCAGACGCGCGTTGTCCCTACAAAAGACTCATCGGTGAAAAAAAGAATCCACAAAAGTTTAAAAAAAAGCCAAATAAGGTACGAACAAGGACGAAGTTGAAGAGCATTTTAAACCAAAATTCCTAAGAGTTGTGCCAAACACATCTAATATTATCTATTCCTGAGGTAGACAAAACTTTTTTAGTACCGAATGTACCGCTGATACCGTCAAAGGAGAATTTTTGTTTATGGTACTTTTCAAGTATGCTGGTATTCTTAATTGGTACTTAAACATGGCGCACAATTCAAAACATTTAGAGAGCAAAACAAATAACTAAGTAATATAACACAGAGCGTTGAGAACAAAACAAATAAAAAAGTTTAAATACAACTCAGGCCGTGTTCACACAAAACGCCATGTACTGTAAACATGTTTACAATTAGTGTAATGCAATGCATACTGGTTTGACATTAAATTTGTTCACATCTAAACACCTTGTTTAATTATATGTAAATAAGATTTGTTCACACTTGTAAACTTTATTTCATTTAAATGTTCATTACGTAGAAAAGAAAGCATTTTTTTCGAAAAACTGTTCTGCTAGTTAGGGAACGACCATTTGACACCAAAAAGGGGCGATGGATTTTTCCTTGAAAAATATTCTTAAACCCAATTTGAAATAACAAAATATTCTGGTCATACAGATAAAAACAAAAATTCTCAATCTAGAGTTTCACCATCAATTATAGTATTAAATATTTAAGAACGCATTAGAAAACGTAGGCTGTATCAGCGTGTTTACAGACGAAGAAAAAGGATTGGTATGTTAAGGATCACTACATTTCTATTTTTTCTGTTTATTTCAAATGGAATTTCTTCGCCAAGGAGTATTTGGCAAAGGGAGAAGTTCATGTTTTTTATTTTAATTTCTGAAGGTATTTTAACGGATCAGAGAACAAAACAAAACAATGCAATTTACCTCCCACATTTTTTAGTAATGCATTTCTGAGTGAATTGTTGTTTGATTAAACACCAGTGGCAAATATTTCTGTGTACGTCCAGTCGATTCAGGAAGAACTTTTCAAATGAATTATGAGTTCGGCAATGGTGATGCTTTGAGTCTTGATAAGGGGTTAATAAAGCTAGTCAAGTTGTTTTATAACAATAACATATATCAAGTTTAGACAAATAATTTTGTAAAGAACTTTAATATCAATTCTATTCAAAAATTGTTTCTTCATTACATATACATGGTAAAATTAATGTTTTAAATGCCAAATTTTGTGTTCACTCAACCTACACAAATCCTATATTGACTATCGACTGCATGTAGACAAAACATGATTTAAACTACATAGTATACAAAAATTGAGTGTTATCAATGGGACCGTAATTGTGGTTAGTTTACGTGTGAGTTACACTAACACAACACCGAGTTTTGGTCAATGTGAACACGGCCTCAGCTTTAAACACATCCAAACATGTAAAAGCATCAAGTTTTATTCGCTTCGGTGTTGACACGAATATCAATAATATGGTAATTTTTATAAAATTCTTGTTTATAACACTTTTCATGAAAAAATGATCAATATACATGATATACTCAAATAATTCAAAGGAAAATAACTGTCATAAAACAACACATCACTAAGCATTTACGAGAAAATAGAATATAATACCTTATAAAATATCAAACCGTATATTCTTCAAAATTTAAAAACATAATATAAAATAAACAAACTGACCTGTTTGGATAAAATCAAGTCGTCATTCAAAGCGAGAGAAAAAAACACAAAACGACTATCTTGTGTTGTATTTTGAAATATGTTGCTTCTAGCACGCTAATGCGACTTCTATTATACTTGTGGCATCGAGTCAATATTGATCTATATAACTGACTGGAAAGAAAATGAAATCCATCTAAAAAACAAACCAAATACATTATTATTTCCCAAAGATCAATTTGTCACTCTTTTTTCCAATTAAATGTTACTCGTAACAATAGAAACAAAGCTTTTTGAGAATTATATAACATCAAATCATTGGTGTAACGTCACCTTATATCTTTTTATTGACTATAGTTTTATATTTCTTTTTCTAGATTTGCACGTTTTGTTCTGTAGAACTGTGCACTGGATTTAATCAAAACGGACTTTTAATTTAAATGTAGAATTGCTTTGGACGAAGAAGGATGTAAACTGTGAAATTGTTTGTTATCTTAATCAAACATAAAACCATTCATTGTCACATTGTATACTCGTTTGATTGGTTTTTCTTCCTGTTTTGTTAGTAGCACATAGTCACAATACTGTGTCAAACTTAAGATCACTGTCAAGTTGTAAAATCCCATGGAAGAACTGAATCTGGTTCTCTAGCTCTTTTTCAATTTCCTCTTTGGAGATAAAAGTCGTAATAAATTGTCCTTCGACAATTATTTTTATTTTTACTGTAATTCTCAGCGCCTAAACTAAAGAAAACATAAGGATATTTTGTTTTATCAGTATCAATATCTTGTAACAACTTAATTACTTTTACTAAATAGCATATGTAAATTTCCAACAATATATGGCTTCCATGAATTATTTCGATTATAATAAGACAAATACGGTCATTAAAAAACTGAAGTGAGAGTGGGTATGCTGTGTGTGTGTCTGTTTTCTTTTACTCCCCGTTATATAAAGCACAAGCATTGTAATGAGTCTATAGCTTGCATGGATTATTTCGTGAATAACTGCTAGAATCTTTTAATTCTCCTACCCAGCATTTGCCATTTTTAATTTACATGTTTTTCTCGTAAGCTACATGTACCGTCAAATCCAAAGTTGACATTAATTAACTAATGGAGCCGCCATATTGACCTGCTGAAATCAGTAAATATGCGAATAATAAAATACAATAGACAATTAAACAAATCCTACCTCAAAAATCAATTTAGAAACACTATTATACGAATTTGGATGGCTCACGTAACAGAAAACTTTCAACTCAAGCGTTTACATTTGTATGAAGTCATGTTTTGAAATGACTTAAATGCGCCAAAATCAGTAATAAAATTTCGCTGAATTTTGATTTATTTTGATTTTGTTAATTTTTCGAGATCTTGTGCATTACTTCTTTTATTATGCATTCGAATAAGAATACAAGTTATTTTTCTTTTTTAAATTGTAATTTTTAAACCAATAAATTCGGCAAAGGGTTTTCTTATAGTATAGATATATCGAGAATGTTATCACGGTGTTGTTTACAAAGCGAAAGAAGCAAGTCATATCAGAATATCCATTTTCGTACTTTTGATTTGAATAATATACATGCTGATTCAGTTTAACAATATGAAAAACGAATGTGTATTTTCATACTAAATCCGAACAATCCTGAATTGTTAAAATAATGTTTTGGAAACATGCAGTACACTTAAAACCAAAAGTCGAATTTAAATCCACATGATTTGACCTATTTGTTTATTTCAAGGCGATATCATAACCAAGAATATAAATCCCAGTTATCATACATACATCATTCGATATCTTTATTAGATTTACAAGTGTCAATGTAGTTCCGACAGATAACATGAATCCATCAATCCTATTAATAAGATTAAAGGAATAGAGCAATTAATTTCATACATTTCCATCGATAGATGAAAATGTATGATCTACGACAATACTATCAATGACGAACGAAAGATATGGATAAGTTCCGTCCATTTATATATTTGCCACATAATAAAACTACCCAATACTAAATTATCACACGCTTTTTTTTAACTGAGAAGTAACAGTATATCTTCCACATTTGGTTAATTTGCCGCTTTTCATTTTGAAAAAGGATTGGAAAACCTAGAGAAGCTGTCGACGACATGTGAAATTAATTGGGAGAAAACTTAACGACCAAAAACTCTAAAAGATTTAACTTTCAGAAGTTATCAAGTTATCATAAATTGCTCTCATTGCTCTCATTGCATCTTCTCGATCTCAGATCATAAATGAACATTTCTTATGATAGGGATTATTATTTTTCTAAATTTTAATCAAATGTATAAAAAAATCATTATTTTATTCAATGCTACTTTATTTCATGGAATTGGAGATAAGGAATAAAATGTATTGGAAGGTTATTAACACACGGGAAGACCTTTGATTACTTCAATCGGTTGGTTTCAGTCGCATTAAAGGAATTCTAAATGTTGCCATTTATTCATTTGGGTAACCGTGAATAGGTTTGGACTATCCTATGAATATCTATTGATGTTTCTGTGACCAATTCTAAAAACTCATCTGTTTTAGGTTTGTTAATGCAATGGGTCGATGCATGATTTTAACAGTTCCGTCATTTGCATTTAACTTAAAATTTGATCGCAATACGTGCCTAGTTCGTTGAATTTATGAAATGATTTGAGTGGGAAAATATCGGTTCGACCAATAAAATGAATAAATAGTTGAAGAAGCTATTTGTCTGGTGATGTTGTGATGATGTAAAGGAAACACTATTGTTTTTGACAAACATACATATTTTATGTTGCCATACATGACGTCATCAAGCTTTGTCACCTGTATTGATAGTTCCCTTTAAAAAAAAACAAAGTAAATAAAAACACATTTGACATCAAAATTAAATTTTGACTGTAAAGCGACTAGTCAATATAACCCATTGATATAAAAAAGAAAGAATTAACTGGAAAGAAAGGTCTCGATAGTGTTGCCCAAACATTGACCTGTATATATTATCATATGTATTTCGGTCTCTCACATGAGATAATAAGTCGACAATTACAATAGTTTGCGAGATAGTACTACAATTTCCTGTTCTATCTATTGACCATTAAACATCTTAATAATATCAGCAAGTATTTTCTAATATTGACCATGCTAATCATTTGGTAAATTGAACAGTAAAATCACAAAAATACTGAATTTAGAGGAAAATCAATTCGGAAAGTCCATAATCACATGGCAAAAACAAATAACAAAACGCATCAAAAACGAATGGACAAGAACGGTCATATTTACATTGATGAGCGGCTTGTATAGTTTTAGGCAAATGTATGATATCAGCTCCTTACATAAGTCAGAACTGGTACTAACTGTATCTGGATTTTGACGACTAACGTATGATGGTAACTGCCTTAGCATGAGTTCTTACCGTTGTCAATGCGATGTGGAAGGTTTTAATATTGATCTTCATATCACTGGTAGAGAAATCTCTTGTTTATTAAACTTTGGCAAGGTTTATACAAACTTAAATCATTAATTCAAATTTCATTGTTCAATCAACATTTTTTAATCGTTTCATATTTCTGTTTTGTAGTTAGTGATAAAAGACTAATATAATACCAAACTCTTGATTTTTGTTCGGCATAATTTTAAAACATTAATATCAATCTAAAGTACTTGGAATCATATATTATAGTCCATTAGATAGGCCCGGTTTATAAAACGAACTAGTAACTAAAATACAGAATGTCATCCGATGTTAGAAAACATATTATCATCCATTAGTGACAGAGTTATCAATATCAAAAACCGCAGGAAAAAAAATTGTATGATTAATGCGTAATAAGATAAACCTTTCAATAGTTTTATACCTAATGAAGACAGCGACTGTGACGTTGGAAATTCATCAATTTGCTTTTACAAAATATTATTATCTATGAGGTGATTTGACAGTCATTATTCATCTTATCTTATAAACCGTTTGTGAAGAAATATGAACTATTCATTGTAGTCCACGATCTAATTACAACGAGAAGTTCAATATGTCTTAACATTTAAAGGCAGAAAATATTTAGACGTTTTCACCAATTCGCCGAGGTTCGATTTCATACATTTTGAAGTACTGACATTCAAATATACAAGTAAAAGTTTCATTCGAAACATAATACTTCTCGTTTGAGGATATAAACATTTACTTATTTCTGTAATGATTCTTTTCAAAGCTTCCATTATATTTTTCTCTGTCGCTTATGAAATAAATGACCACCTGCTTGGGTTAATTTTGTATATTTAAAAAAAAAAATTTTAGTCCATGAACTTATATGATTATTGGTATTGGTCCAGTGATTATTTTCAATTGATTGATTTTTGTTTTTATGTATTTTATTTTCTTTTCAATGTGGATCCAATGTTTGTTAAAAGTATACATTAATCTAATAGAAAAAATAAGATAATGTCTGGTGCATTGGAATTGGTACCGTTCACTTTATTATATAAACAATCAATTTTAAAGGATTTTTTTTAAATCAGACCCGTTATTTTGTAAATTCATTATACAAAAAGGTGATTTCGAGAAGCAATGTTTAAAGTTTAAATTGTTATGTCTGACGTTAAACAAAGAGTACGATCAACAATTGCGATTATAAGAGACGCAGTTACTATTTTTATAGGTCAACAAGTCCTTCAACAACAGGAAGTACATTATTTTCTTTAATAAAAATAAAGATTTTGTATTGCATTACCTTTTTCGATTATGTTTTTGACGATGTAGCAATACATCATGCCTTAAACAAAATCCTTCTTCCGATTTCTGTTAATTGTTCTAAAATTGAAAGTTAAGATGGTTAACATTTTAACAGCATTTCCATTATCAAGCACAAAGACGATTATGAATTGAATTTTGCTTTATAAAAAACATTCAGTTTCATCTAATGAGTATCGCCCAAAATGGAAGCATTTAAATTATTTTCGACCAATAGTAATACAGTTTGCAATGGTTGACATGGCATCATCGATCCTAAAGTTTTTTCGATTGCGAAAAAAAAAATAGTTACTGATAGATTTTATTTATGTAGTAAGTTATCAAAGGTACCAGGATTATAATTTAGTACGCCAGACGCGTGTTTCGTCTACATAAGACTCATTAGTGACGCTCATATCAAAATATTTATAAAACCAAACTAGTACAAAGTTGAAGAGCATTGAGGATCCAAAATTCCAAAAAGTTTTGCCAAATACGGCTAAGGTAATCTATGCCTGGGATAAGACAATCCTTAGTTTTTCGAAAAATTCAAAGTTTTGTAAACAGGAAATTTATAAAAATGACCACATATGTGTCATATTTCAGGTTTCAACCATTACCATGACAAGTTTTGTATTGATATGTATAGAAATACCAAACAATGTATTTTCTCTAACAAAATGTAAGCCTTTACACTTATCTTTTCTTATAAGATGTGTTTATTTGCTGTTAACCCATCATATGTCAATAATAATGTTATGTTTGTCTGGTATAAGTTTCTGTATACAATTGTATCAACTTAATTCTTTTTCAGAATAAATATATAAACATGTATATGTAATAAACAGATATACCAATGGATAATACGTTCTGTGATATTAATCATTTTTTTCGCAATCGAACAAAAACAGACTAACTGATTTGTCAACATTTTGCTTAGACATAAAGTTTTAGTAGCAGCTTTTCACAGCTTGCTACTCATATGACTAAGGTGTTGAAAATGGATTATTTCAAAATTAAAATCGTTTCGTTTGTCTCATATACTGGTTCATAGATGATCGCCAATGTCAAATTCGAGGTTTAAGTATAAAATAAGACAGATATTGCCTTGTCTGATGTTCCCTTGTTGTCTTGTTCCGGACGATATATTAATGGAACCTACTCAGGAAAAAAAATGGAATAGCAATGGAAAAAGCATCATCCATGTATATGAATATGCAATTAAATGATGGAACGTCTTTTATCTTCTTGTTTTTGATAAGTGTCTGAGAGACCCCTGACTCTGACGGAAAAAAGAGGTCGGCAAGGAAATGCGCAACGTTTAGTTCTAAAGGAATGTCGACAATTTGGTGAAGAAGCATACGTCAAAATTCAACAAATGTGTTGTAAATAAGAAACTCAAGGATATTGATTACTTGTTCATTTGTGTAGCATGGTTGGATTTGTATTCTCTAATGTGTGAGCTATTTTCACATTTTCTGATCGGTGTGAGAAAAATATTTTTCCTCACTAGTGAAAAATCTGTTATCGGCAAATGATTAGTCGAAATTTGCTTATAACGTCAAGATGTGTTGTTTTCTTCTGAATTTTTCTATAGTGACGTCATGAAAAAAGGCGACATTGCCTGATGACGTGGCATATAAAGAACACAAATTTCTGAAACAGATTCCGACCCTTTAGCTCGTGTATTACGACATTTCTCCACTCTCGACAATTAAATTTTAATTATTTAAAAAGCTGGGCAAGCCTCGCGCTTTTAATAATAAAATTTAACTGTCTCGAGTGGAGAAATATCTTAATACACTTGTTGCAGTGTAGGAATCTATATTTTAACAATTATCCAAGTATGCCGTATGGTATACTTAAATAGTATATGTTTAGCATCGTACACCTTGTTGAAAAATCAACCGTTTTGATAGAATAATAAGTTATAATATAGACTCTCTATTTATAAATCCCGTCAAGATTACTGTTGTTATGATGTAGACACGGTCGTTACGTTACCAAAACATGCAAATGAAAATGGGAATGTGTCAAAGAGGCGACAGCCCGATTAAAGAGCAGAAAACCACACAAGCCCACCCACGGGTTTTAAACACAGCGAGAAAGACCCATTAATAGAATAAGTTAACCCTTAAAAAAGTGTACTTGTCCATATGTTATGGAAGACAGACCAAACTCAGAAACATAAATTTCAAATGAACCAAAGAATAAGACTTACAAGGGTTAGTGATTCCAGACTTGGTACAGACACACACATGTGGCGAGGTTAATCTTTTTGTGAGATTTCGACCCTTCAACTACACCTCTATACATTGTCGAATACAACAACTAAAATAAACAAAGCCAAAACATAACGAATGGTTACACTCACCTCAATTTCCATCATATTTCAAGACTACGTATACGTGATTTGGTTGGCATTATGATTATTTAAGGGAGGTATTAAATTATTCATTATAAATAACAACATGTCGGATGTTAAATGGGAATCCGTCTCATCAACGTTTTCAATGAACAAACAATAGATTAATAGAAGCACTTATATGCCTACAAATCAAACGCCAACATACATAAGCACGGTTTATGTGACAACCACTGCCTTATTTCTGAATTGGTAGAGTCCATTTAAAGAAAAAAAGCCTGGTTGGCTTAATATGGTTTTATGTCTAGCCGAAATTCCCGTTTACATAGCAATGAGTATAGCTTAATTGACTACACTACGTGACAGTAAATTTACATCTAGAAATTGACAATAAGGGTCGATTGAAAACAAAACTTTACGACAAAAGAGATGATTTCAGCTTTACAATATAAACTTTCCATTTATAAGTAGCAACATTTCAGCAGCATCTGCATACTGTGTATATATTTCCTAATTGATACGATATTCCCGTGCTTGCATTTCCTATCATGATTTTCTTGATAGAGGGTTGTTGCTCACAAGGAAGCTATCAAATCAAAAGTTCCAAATGGTGAAGTTGAAATCATTTCTTCGTAAATTTTACGGGCGCCATCACGAGTTGGTTGACCGTTATGGAATAACCGTTTCACAAATGATATTGGATATGTTCCTTACGTCGTAACTACACTCCCATTTCCTTTCATAATTGTGACCTACCGAATTAGACTCTTTACCGTATTTGCTATCTCATAATAAACACGAGGGGTGCCACATGTGGAGCTGGGTCTGTTTACCCTTTTGGAGCCCTTGTGATCACACCTAGTTCTTTTTGGGTCGTATTGTTTATTCTTAAGTGTTCTATGTTGTGGCATGTGTACTATTATTTGTCTGTCCTTTTCATTTTTAGCCATGGCTTTCGTTCCTCTTTATAAATTTATGCATATACTGTCAACTATTTATATCTTGATTAATCATAATATTAAAGAATGTAAATGCAGATCAAAATGGATGATGGTTGAATTAGAATTAAAGTTGCGAGATCAGATTACGCTAACAAGAATAAACATAACATTAAAAAAAACTTGCAATAAATGACCGACGAGTTTGCTCTTATTATAAACAAAATACATAAATACGATTTACTATGGAAATGTCATATGTTTTATTCTACATTATCAATTGATGAATATCTATCGTATAGCCATGTCAAATAAGAGCTGATAAATTATATATTCAATGAATCAATCTAGATAAAAAAAAAAGACATTATGAGATTATATGTTAGGGAATCTTTATTACAATATGAGTATGTAGAATGTCAAAAGCAATCTATATGACAACTGATTAGTACACTATTGATCGGTCATATGGTTATAGCTTATCGAATTACATAAAGCGACTATAATGCATTTATTGCAAACCTATGTTATACAGGATAAACCCGTGGTTAAATTTTAGATTTGTTTTGAATATTTGTATGTCTTTTTTAATAGAATAACCATTTCATGTTTTTTTCCTTATATCTTGATTTTTTTCACTAAAAAGGGTAGTGACAAAGTTTGACTATATGACAACGTTTGACTCTATCATGTTTATGAAAGGCACAAATGGGTCCGTCTAATCCAAGGTTGTATTATGAGTTTCAAAATTAATTAACAAAACAACCGAGGTATGAGGAACATTCCAATTTGAAATTCCCTAAGCACATTGCAAAATCAAAAAGCTCAAAACCAACAACAACAAAATACTGTATACCACTTTTCAATGTATTTTTTGAAATGATATATAGTGTTTTAGTCACTTATTTGTCTAAACATTCTCGCATCATTTAAAAACCAACAATTTATCATTATGAAATTATACTGTTAACAATTATTTAAGAAACTAGGGAATTAGACATAAAAAATTGAAAAAAAAAACAATTATTAAATATGTGAGAGTACCTTTGATAACTATTGACAATAAAGTCCCTGCCAGAAGCTGTACTGTCACTAAGATATATGCATGCTTGTTTCTTTATCAAAATACAATTTTTGGCTTTAACGCCCTCTTGCAACTCTAAAGAGCATGTGTCTCTTAACCAAAGTGATTTATTCTTGATACGTCTAAACTGTGTATTGGTTTATTCTTGAAGAGAAGAATTTTGAGAACGACTTGCACTATCATGTAACATGTCAAACACTTTTGGTCGTCAACCATCATATTACATATTGTTGATTTTAGTCAGAGAGTCGCTATGCGTACATGTAAGCTTGCACATGTAACAGTTTTAGTATTATTAGACTATAGACAATAGCGTAATTTTTCCCGTAGTCTTTTTTTATTATCTCGATTTATCTTTTTACAATAGATTTGTTAGATCAAAACATCAAATATTACTATGTTTTATATATAACTTTTACAAATACTTTTTCCCAATACATTGTATTCTGTAAAGTGCACACAAACGAATTATTTTGTAGATATGCATTTCAAAATGTGCATAAAAAACCTACAAAAACAAAAAGCCAAGAAAACAAATAGCCATTCAAGTAATCATTAAAATTATATTTCTTTGAATGTTGGATTTCAGCTCGTTAATGGACAAACACAAACATTTTTTTTGACAATTCATCAGACACGAACATTGTTGGTGTTATTAATGAGCTGGTATCGTACATGGTGAAAACGCAACATGGACTGATTGATTTTCTGTCAGTAAAGTGTTTTAATCACTTTTTTGTCAAAACATTCTCGCATCGTTTAAAAATCAACAACTTATCATGATCAAATTCCATTGTTTACTAGTTTTTTTTTTAGGTATGTCCAAGACACGATGTTGATTCGATATCGATAAACGACTTTTCGTATGTATGTTGTTATGTCCACAAGTCCTAAATCCTTTGTCTTGAATGTTGATATTGAATCGAAATCGACATGCATTCCATATCCCTAAACTTCTGTCTTTGTAGTCGATGTCGACAAACATTCCATAACTTGAACATAAGTCTGAAACCTCTGTCTTTGTTGTCGATATCGACAAACATCCCATAACTTGAACAACGGCCTAAAATCTCTGTCTTGGTTGTCGATATCGACGATATCAAATCGATATCGACGATATCAAATCGATATCGACAATATCCCATAGCTTGAACAACGTCTTGAAACCTCTGTCTTGGTTGTCGATATCGACGATATCAAATCGATATCGACAATATCCCATAGATTGAACAACGGCCTGAAACCGCTGTCTTGGTTGTCGATTATTGTGAATATAACAATATGTGATATATACAATGAAGATAAAATAGTGAAAAATGCTAAACGAGCAAAATAAATTTAACATATTTTAAAATGAATTGACAATTTGACACAATTGACATTTTGTCTATGATTTTGTTTTATGTAAATTTATATGTTGATTATTAAGTAATAAAACTACATCGTATAACATAGTTAACACTATGAAGATCTTCATTTGACAACGCATGAGGGTAATTTGATTACTGATTGTATCATTCGAAAGGGGAACTATGTGTGTTAATATGAAGTTAATCCGTAAAGTTTCTTTTTAAATCCAGTTTACATACGATTTTTGTCTATATTGCAATGTATTCACGAGATCATGTAAACTATCTTAACTTTACATTTATCCATACATAGATGTTAACGCAATAAGAATTTATACTATAGTCGCCCAAGTATTTTTGGGCCTGCGTTTTTCATTTGTTTTTAGCTTCAATGTCGAATTAATGTTGTTGTTTGTCCTTGTATGTCTTATTTGTTACCGGGTTTGTCTTTTGTCCTCTGTTTGTCCTTCCTAGTTCTAGGTTATCAACACTTCTTTTAAGATAATATTTTTTTTCTCCTTTAATGTATATCCATACACCATGTGTCATCGGGGAGAGATTTAAAATGTTCTATGTCGATATCAAATCGATATCGTATTACTTTTGTCGATATCGACGATATCGACGTCATTTTTTGTTCATACATTTTTATCGTGTTGTTATTGTCAATAAACTATCGAGAGTATGTATTTTCATGCTATCTACATTCGTCGATATTGATTCGGTATCGTACCCAAATTTTCTATATCGACAGTGAGTTTTGTCACGGTGGTGTATTCGTTTGTAGATATTGATTCGAAATCGTTTCGACATTGGTCATGAACATGTATGTTTTTTTTTAATGAGACGAGGGAAAAAGATAATAAATAAAACATTGAACTGACTTTCAAAACACATTGAAGATTTATAGTCCCGCTTGGAAATTGTCGTTTTAGAATATAATGCACTGACTTAATCTATCAAAAAAAGATAAAATGCGGATACCCTTGCAAGAAAAAACAATTCATCACTATTACCAAGGGCACTTTTTTGTTTATTGCATAATTATCTCTCGGATTGCTGATAAGTCTTGCTGTTCTAATAAAAGGCGTTATAAATCATTGAGTTCGAAGTATGTTGGTACATGTAATTGCAATATGCTTCGAAGCTATCAAAAGACTTGTACTTTAAACGTATCCTTATTTGTTCTCAACTACAACACACAAGTATACCAGTTGCACTTCTAATAAAATAAGATACAACTCGTATCAATAGGATTAGGGATGCTTATTTTGTAATACTCTGTTATCAAAGTAATCATTTCTTACGAAAAAAGAAAACATTCCTGTATTTTTTTATTTTTATCTCATCAGTCATAATTGATAATGTTTATCTGTCAAAATAAAGCGTACTTTCACATGTAACATCCTTGTATCAAACTGAGGTCAAGAAACAATGAACGGACAGCTAAATATTGTGGATCATGAATCACACCAAAGCCAAATTACTAAACGTTTAAATCAATTTGTTAAAGTTTTACCTCACTCCTCAGTGTAATTGAACGGAAGAGACATTATTCATAAAACAACGGGATTTACATAGAAAGACGTTTCATTTACCGAATTATTAACCACCAGTATTGCTTTCTTTTTAATGGAATTTTTGTAATTTATATTGCGACATGTATATGATGCTGATTACTTCTATTATCAAACAATATGAAAAGCAGCCCTCTGTTATGATTTAGTCGTTGGTGATTAGAAAATCTTAACATTCAATTCATATTTACACATTTGGTTTAGTGATATGATAACATTATATATCAGGAAGTTAAACGTGAGAATAAAAGTAAATGTAAGACAATTATCAGCAATAATACTTGTAAAAGACAGCAGATCAGCGTGGCATTTAATCATCGTCAATATAATTTGTATAACACGTAAGATGAACATGATGAAGTGATTTTTATTCTATTTACCAAAGTGCCTTTTTTGGAGAGATTAGTAGATGTTGACGATATTTCAACTATTCGTGAGACCGTGTAAAGTAAAAAAGAAAAGAGTTGCAGTAACGAAGTAATCAAAATTCACCAGCCTGTGTCATCCTAAAAATCCTCATGAGAGTAAAATGTTAGCTGCACTAAATCAAAACCAGCCAAACAATGTCGACTCTACCAATTGCTGAATGGTGACTTATCACAGTTCTTCTTTTGTATTAATATTGTAGAACACCAAAAATTGACAAAAACGCAAACAAATGCTTTGGTCATAAGGGAGATAGATATGTAATATTTTTGCGAAGAGTAAATGTAATTCTGTCTTACCTCAAAAACGTGCGAGCAAAATTTGACATTTGTTTAAAACTACACAGAATTATAATGAAGAAAATTAGAACTGTGTTTTTTTATTATTCAATTCTACTAATAGATACAGCGATATCAAAAAGGAACGAAAGATACCAGAGGGACAGTCAAACTCATAAACAGAAAAAAAGACTACGTCATTACTATTGAATAAAGACAGAATATAGTTAGATGGATTCAGATGTAAAAAAAAACTGCAAAATAATCTGAAATCAAAGCAGAAAACTATTTCTTATCTTAATTTAATACGTTTCTTATCGATTTGTTTCTGTAATTTTATTACTCAAGTTTAAATACTTTGAGAAAAAAAGAAAGATCTTTGTCACATTTCTATATCCCATGTGACAGTACTAAATTTTAATCGCCTAGTTGTTTAAATATGTTTTTTTCAATTTCTTTTTTGGACATTAAAGTCGTAGTAAATTGATAACAATGCTATAATACATTTTACAGTTATGTTCTATCTCAAAACAATAGTTAGCTGAGGATATAATTTGGCTATTCAGTTTAAATTTCATGGCATTTACATATTTTACTTAATTCTAATTGCATACAAACAATTTTTCGTTAGATATTACTATTTATATATAATGTAAAGTTGTCTTCCATATTCAATTGAGGAATCATACTGTGTTATTGCCGAAAAGAAAATACAAAAATAAACATATTGCACAATTTTGTTTTCAATGTTCTCTACGCATTTTTCGTTATACTGAAAAGGAAGATATCAACACCGAATTACCTTTGACATATAGCAAATCAAAAGCTCAAACACGTAAAACGAATTCCATTATCTTTTGAAGTAACACTAGTTCTATGTCCATCAGTATGCCAATGTCGCCAATGTTGACGTTACAGAGAAATTTAATGCAACATGTATATCAGCATTGCTTACATAATCATCGATAATTTTAACGTTTTTTTTTATATACATAGACAAGCGTCAAAATATCCCATTTTTTTAATTATGAATTTGATCTTGTTTACATTGGGACGAATTCATCTGGTCTTAAATCGAAACAATCATTGTGTTATGTGATTGATTGCAAGTTTTGTTTGCAGTTTTGCAGTAAATTTGATTCTATTTAGATACTATTCAATGCTGCTCTTAATTTTTATTGAACCAAAAATAACAAGTACAGCTACTTAACCACTCAACGTTCCCTATTACACGGAACAAACACGGAACGAACACGCGAATGGATTGAAATGAGAACGAACGGGTTAAATTAGTCAGAATTGTGTATCTACACTCATTTCGTTTATTGAAGTCAAATCGTGCTTTGCCGCTCAAATTCGTGTTTGAACGAAACGAACGAAACGATCAGTATATTCCGTGTAGAACAAACATGTTCCGTTCAGAAACGATACTATCTCACCTGATTGGTTGTTTGACGATTATGCTGGTTTTCAAATTTCCAAATGAAACGAATAAATGATCTTTAGTTAATTGGTATATTATACTACGCATTATTTATTTATGAATAGTTTAATTCATAACATTATTTCGTTATTGCATCTAAAATAAAAATCTTAAATGAATATATTAATAGCAACATAAACAAGAATTACTTAAATTATGAAATGCTAACAAGATCAATCTAAATATCAAAATACCTTCTCTTTTTTAGCCGGCTTGTCTTCTTAATTCTTAACAAAATATATATTACTTGTAAAAAAAATTTGACACGAACATTCTTTATTTTATTATTCATATTTATTATTAAAGTTGTAATTTTTTCTATTTATTTTCCTTAGGGATCTTCATACTAGTTAATACGATGTACATCGGAAAAGACGTGAACAAATTTAAGAAGTATCTCAGAAACATAATATAGTGGTTAAAATTCAAAGAATATACCATATTAAACTTTCAAAACATTTTTGTGTCAATATTTTTCGTTATCCAAGTCAAATAATTTGCATAGTTTTCTTTATTAAAAAAATGTATTATCTTATTCGTGTTTGTAATTTATTAAACTAATGCCCATGAAGTTTTCCCCCAAAAAATAAAAAAAAATCTTATTTTTACGATGACTGAGTGTAATCATTTTTCCGTCTTTTATATATGTATGATCGGTATATTTAACCGTTTTCAAACCTAGTACTGCAAACGACATTCTTCAATTACAAATTAACCAAAATCTGTCAACATATCTGCTAGATCAGGCATAGTCAAGTATCATTTACATCATAATATGACAGTGTATATGTTTTTTTTTCATTCAAGTGTAAACACTTGTAATGATTGGTTGTTCGTTTCTTAAAGAAGCTCGCTTGTCATTATTTGGAATTTTGGTCAGATTTTCAGAATCCTCTGGTTTTATCCATTTGAATGCATTATCAAATTTTGTCCGGTGAACCCTAAAAGCTATGAAAAGTCAAAAGAGAATATTGTCCCGCCATAATATCAATGGCTAATATCTCGAAAACAAGCACGGTGACCTATATATATATTTTTTGCTCTTTTGATTCCTTTATTAATTCCCTTTCAATATATGCTAGTATTTAGAAAAGTTAATCATTCTGAACCCGAGAAGCCAACTCCCTTAAAGTCCAGTGGCACATATATCATGCATGATCAGGACGAATTAAGATCACTGATATACTTAGCAAGAACATTCAGTGACAAAAATAATCAACTATTATATAGTGCTTTCTGTTTACCTAAATGGATCGACACAATTCAACAGTTGATATAATCTATCTAAAAAAATTACGTTTATAAAATTCAGAAAATTAACTAGAAACAATAGAAGGGAGTCATTCTAAGAAATATTGAAAAATAAATAAAACTGACTTGAATATCTTAAAAATATATATATATACTTTATAAAAATTGTTTTGGACAGTAGAAATAAGACCAAATATGAAAAAAAAGAATTATTCTTAAAAAATATTTGTTTTTATTTAAAATACAAGTAAGTGACCATTGGCTTGAAAATAGAAATATGTTAAAATAAACTTTATAAACTTTTACATGTATGACATCAATCTTTATTTGTGTCTTTTTTGCGTTCTTCGAAGACCGCAAAAACAAAATTTTGATCGGAATCTCGCTAATTGATAACAGTTTCCAGAATAACTTCAAACATGTAACACCTTTTTATTTCTAGTCCATATAATTTACATATTGATTTTTAACATCCGTCTATCACATCATCACTCTTTGAAGTTTCACATCTGGGGAGAAAAATAACACGTCGTTATCTATTTAACAATTGGGAACTTTTCAGGTGTTCGAACAATCAAATTAAAATCGTAATAATGTAACAGTTTAATCACGTTTATCATCGATAATTTACGATTTATTTTAAATTTTAGTAAATCAGAAAATTAATATTATTGTACACTTGTTTCATTTAGATTTAAGCAAAATTGTTATAGCAAACTTATTAATTGCCAAAATGTTAATACATGTATTAGAATGTATATATATACATGTATATGTAAAAACAGATTTACCAATGGATGATACGTTCTGTGATATTAACCATTTGTTTCGCTATCGAACAAAAACATAAAGTCTTAGTAGCAGCTCTTCACAGCTTCTACTCACATGACTAAGGTGTTGAAAATTGATTATTTCAAAATTAAAATCGTTTCGTTTGTCTCATATACTTGTTCTCAGATGATCGCCAATGTCAAATTCGAGGTTTAAGTATAAAATAAGGCAGATATTGCCTTGTCTGATGTTCCCTTGTTGTCTAGTTCCGGGGGATATATTAATGGAAAAAAATGGAATAGCAATGGAAAAAGCATCATCCATGTATATGAATATGCAATTAAATGATGAAACGTCTCTTATTTTTTTTATTTTGATTAGTGTCTGAGAGACCTCTGACTCTGACGGAAAAAAGGGATCGGCAAGGAAATGCGCAACGTTTGTTTCTAAAGGAATGTCGACAATTCGTTGAAAAAGTCTACGTCCAAATTCAACAAATGTGTTGTAAATAAGAAACTCTAGGCTACTGATAACTTGTTCATTTGTGTAGCATGATTTAATTTTTATTCTATAATGTGTGTGCTATTGTCACATTTCCTGACCGGTGTGAGAAAAATATTTCTCCTCACTAGTGAAAAATCTGTTCTCGGCAAATGATTAGTCGAAATTTGATAATGACGTCAAATTGATTTGTTTTCTTCTGAATTTTTGTATAGTGACGTCATGAAATAGCGACCTTGCCTGATGACGTCGCATATAAAGAACACAAGTTTCTGAGAATCTTTGAAAAATAATGATAAAAGTCATCAGAGAAACAGATTCCGACACTATACTTCGTGTATGATGATATTTCTCCACTCTCAACAGTTAAATTTTAATATTTTAAAAGCTCGGCAAGCCTCGCACTTTAAATAATAAAACTGAACTGTCTCGAGTGGAAAAACATCGTAATACACTGGCTGCAGTGTAGAAATCTATATTTTCACAATTATCAAAATATGCCGTATGGTATACCAAAATAGTATATGTTTAGCGTCGTACACAGGGTTGAAAAATCAACCGTGTTGATAGAATAATAGGTTATAATATAGACATTCTATTTGTTTAGCTATATAAATCCCGTCAAGATAACTGTTGCTATGATGTAGACACGGTCGTCACGTTACCAAAATATGCAAATGAAAATGGGAATGTGTCAAAGAGACAACAGCCCGATTAAACAGCAGAAAGCAACACAAGCCCACCCACGGGTTTTAAACACAGCGAGAAAGACCCACTACTACCATAAAATAACCCTTAAAAAATGTACTTGTTCATACAATATGGAAGACAGACCAAACTCAAAACATGAATTTGTAATGAACCAAAAAATAAGACTTACAAGGGTTTGTGATTCCAGACTTGGTACAGACAAACACAGGTGGCGAGATTAATCATTTTGTGAGATTTCGACCCTTCAACTATACCTCTATCCATTGTCGAATACAACAACTAAAATAAACAAAAACTAAAACAAAACATAACGAATGGTTGGCATTATAGTTAATTAAGGGAGGCATTAAATGATTCAGTAGAAATAACAACATGTCGGATGTTAAACGTGCACACTCATCATCTGAATTTTACGAATCAAGTTTGTAATCCAGAGTAAAAACAATCAAATTTTATATTCATCCATAAAAAAGCATCCAGAAAAAGTCAGATTTTTTAAATAAGAAGGGACATTAAACAAAACTCTAATGCAATGTTTAAATTCATGTATTATTTTCAGAACAAAAGGTACATCAGAAGTTATTAGATTCCAGACTTTTATCTGGGCTGCCATTAATTTGTCTGATTTTACATATTACGTGGAGCTAAAAGGAACAAGAAAATATTCAGAATTAAGGGTGTGCAATTATATGTAAGTAACACACCATCAAAATAGCGAAAAGATAGAAATATGCACTGTTCTTTCATATCTACAAAAGACAACTTATTTCTATTTTCTAATTTGTCTATTGTTCGAGACTGTAAATTGACTTCCGGATGTCTTACAATTACATTCAGTTTTGCGTTGGAATAATCGTTATAGTAATATCAACATGGGATTTCTTATTGGTAAAGGTCAATGAGACAGCAACCAAAGACAAAATACCCACAAGTCATATAGATTGCAATGTTAACATATTGTCTTCAACAATTGACTTATGTCTGTACCACATTTCAAGTTTTGCGTCATCCATCCTGAAGCATCCAGAATAGATCTATGTTTTCAGAGACTATTACCCGACAAATGATATCGTCAGGTAACGAAAGAAAACTGTTGTCAAACTATAGATTGCATTTAACAGATACAAACGTCTTTATTAACCTAAAACCTCCGTTAATATCAAGATAATGAAACATTGGCATTCCGTTTTCTTAAGGGAGATCTTGAACCATGGAGTAAAATAATTACATGTCTGATAATATCTTTTTTTTTTTTGCAAAATTCATCTTGATATAGTAAAGGAAAAAAGTTTTCATATAAAAAAGAAGATATTGTATGATTGCCAATGAGACAACTCTCCACAAGAGACAAAAATGACACAAAGATTAACAACTTTAGGTCACCGTACCGCCTTCAACAATGAGAAAAGCCCATACCGCATAGTCAGCTATAAAAGGCCCCAAAAATGACAATGTAAAACAATTCAAACAAGAAAATTAACGGCCTTATTTATTCAAAAGTAAACAAACGACAATCAATGTTCTTTGTTTATACAACAAATTGGTGATACACATAGCGGGTAGTGCTATCAGAAAATTACAAATGATAATTTAGAATAAATGATTTTCATTCTGGCACGATTTATTCTTTTCTTGACCTTTGGATTATATTCATTTAATCAATGTTTGGTTCGTTTGATCCCAATTCTTCTTTGGTCAAAATTTGATGATGACGTCAAGCTGTCTTACTTTCCTCTGACTTTCTTATTGACAAGTCATAAAAAACACATCTTCTTGCAGATCAATCGATCAAAAAATATTTGAGTTGTCTGAATATCAAAACCAGATACATGTATTAACGAAAAATATACGGGATTTTGAATCTGTTATCGTAATTGATTTTTTGATCCTTATACATGTAGTTTTCTTAACATCACAGATCACTGTATTGCTAACATCGTAGTGAATGAAAGTCCTTTACCACATCAGCCATACTAAAAGATGTAGACTTTTTTGTTTATGGTCAATGATCAAGTAAAAAATAAATATTTCATATCACATAGTTCCTTTGTTCTGTTTGAACAGCTTGTCTAGGTTTTGTTAATTAATTCAAAAATAATTAACCTGTGTATTGTATGATACTAAGAATAAACATAAGAAGAAAAAACAAATACCCGTCCAAATCAAGATGTTTTCTAATATACATATGATCATAAAAATGAGTTAAAACTTTCTTATATTTAAGAATTAAAAATATTTCATCTTCTGTCGAAAAAAGCCAATTGATAAGCATGAATATGTTATTTTGTTTTGTTTTTAAAATTAACACAATTCAAAAGAGTAAAAGAGAGCAAATTTTAAACATACATTAAACATATGTTTGTCCTGTGTTATCACTCAATATTTTAATAATTTCAATGAGTGGGTACATCTCATTCATCACAGTGAATTTGAGATGAAGGATAATACCTAAGGTCTGAATCGTATCCTGAAATTTAACTCGGTATTGCCAAAGATAAACGACGTCAAACAAGAATCCTTGACAAATATGATGATTAAAAAAACTATCCGGAATCATCTTCCTATTTCACAGAAGACAACATGCAATTTGCACTATTGTATTGCACTTATAAATCTCAATTAAAACGTTATGCTCGTGAATAGTCATACTATACGGACTGAATAAACATGAGTGTGCTCCTTTCTCCAAATCTGATCCGAAAAAGCTTTTAAGAGGAACTATTGAAATCTATAATTTACACATTGGTTGACCGATATTATATATACAATGTAAATATTGTATTAATTATTTTGAATGATTCAGACAACAAAAAATGTTTAGATAGGCAATAATTAATCATTAATCCTACTAAGTCGAATCCGGTCATTTAATGCTTGTTAAAAAGTACAATTGTTTCTAACAATGGGATATTTAAATTGTTATCATTAACTTCTTGACATTTTTGAACATGTCAATTTTTATATTTTCATAAAAAAAAGCGTTTTTATTCTAGAAATTTAATGAGATTGATAACAAAAGGGATTGGTTAATCAGAATGTCAGCTGCATGCTCGGAGTAGTTAAAGGCATCATAAGTGTACCGCTGTTCAAAAGTCATTAACTGAAACAAATCCGGGTCCCAAACAAAAACGTAGGAAAATGCATCAACTACAATGTACTAGAATCAAAAATGGAATAGCAGAAGCACTTATCTGCCTATAAAACAAACGCCAACATACATAAGCACGGACTATGTGACAAAAGTGCCGTATCCCTGACTTGGTAGAGTCCTTTTAAAGAAAAAAAAACTCAACTGGTTGGTTTAACATATTGTTATGTCTAGCCGAAACTCCGGCTACCTTGCAATGTTAAGAATATAGCCTTATTTACTACACAAGGTGACAGTTAAATTTGAATGCATATAATACCAACTATTGATAACTAAATTAATCAAAAGAAGGTAAATGCAGATCAAGAGGGACAATTGGTAAATTAAAATTAAAGCTGCGAGCTTAGATTACGCTATATAGAATAAACAAAAAAATTGAAAAAAAACTTGTTATAAGACAATAACCATGATAACAATCAAAACCAAGGAGTAAACAAAGACTAAAAAAACCAAAGGACATTTAAATCAACAGTTATAAATAATAAATAAGAAACAACACGAACTATACTAAAAACCGGGAGCGAAATCAGGTGCTCCGGAAATGTAAGCATTTCCTGCACCGTATACTGCACCCGTCGTGTTATTTCTTTGTTCAGTTCGGTTATGATGGAAGGTTGATATGACTGAGAAAGAATATCAGATATGATTTCTGACACACTTTTGTCATAATGGACAATCAGCTCATGATGGCGACCGTAAAATTTCTTGAGTGATGACCTTAATTTGATTGATTCATAGCCCTGTCTTAGCAACTTTGGAGAAAGCAGTATTCCTCGTTCAACGTACTATGAGCTAGCTCTAGAGTAACGTATCAATTGAGACACATATACTCCATATAAATCACCGACGAGTTTCCTATTATTATAAACATAATAGAATAACCTATTTCATGTTTTTTTTTTCAATTTCATCTTGTTTTATTTCATTAAAAAGGATAGTGACAAAGTTTGACTTTATGAAAGGCACAAATAGATCCGTCTGATTTATGGTTGTATTCTGAGTTTAAAACATAATAAACAAAACAACCGAACTCTGAGGAACATTCCAAATTGAAAGTCGCTAAGCAAATAGTAAAATCAAAAGTTCCAACACAACAACAACAACAAAAACTGTATACCAATTTTCAATGTATTTTTTTAAAATGTAATATAATGTTTAAATCATTTATTTGTCAAAACATTTTCGCATCATTTAAAAACCAACAATTTATCATTATATAATTACACTGTTAACAAGTTTTTAAAGAAACAAGGGAAATAGACATCAAAAACACAATGAAATATTGAGAAAAAAAAAAACAATTATTAAATGTGATGACAATGAAATACCTGCTTTAATCTGTAATGTCACTATACTATATACATGCCTGTTTCTTAACCAAAATACACATTTTAGCTTCAACTTCCTCTTGAAACTCTTAAATGCATATGTCTCTTAATTAAAATGATTTATTCTTGATACGTCTAAATTGTGTATTGATTTATTCTTGAAGAGAAGACTTTTGAGAACGACTAGCACAATCATGTAAAATTTAAAAAAAAAAACACTAATCTTTTGATCGTCAAGCATCATATTAAATAAAGTTGATTATAATCAGAAAGTCGCTATGCTTACATATGTAACAGTTGTAGTGTTATTAGACTATAGACAATTGCGTCACTATTCCCGTCGTCTTTGTTTTTTTCTCGATTTTTTTTCTTACAATGGATTTTTGAGATCAGAACATCAAAATATTACTATTTTTTAGATATAACTTTGACGAATACTTTTTCTCCATGCATTGTATTCTGTAAAGTGCGCACACAATAACTATTTTGTAGATATGCATTTAAAATGTACATACAAAACCCAACAAAATCAAAAAGCCAAGAAAACAAATAGCCATTCAAATAAACATTCAAATTCTATTTTTTTGAATTTTGAATTTCAGCTCGTTATTGGACAAA
The DNA here is from genome assembly GCF_963676685.1 of Mytilus edulis. Taxonomy (NCBI): domain Eukaryota; kingdom Metazoa; phylum Mollusca; class Bivalvia; order Mytilida; family Mytilidae; genus Mytilus; species Mytilus edulis. Next base: position 27,160,381 of record NC_092357.1, on the reverse strand, counting down.
AACAAACACTTTTTGTTCCTTTTGACCTTGTATCTTGATATTTCATCAGATACGCACATTGTTGATGTTATTAATGAGCTGTACATGATGAAAACATAACATAGACTGGTTAATTGGCCACAAACCCTGTCAGTAGAGTGTTTTAATCACTTATTTGTCAAAACATTCTCGCATCATTTAAAAACCAACAACTTATCATGATCAAATTACATTATTTACTCGCTTTTTTAACGAGACGAGGGAAATAGATAATAAATAAAACCTTGAACTGCCTTAAAAAAAACCACTGAAAATCTATATCAATTCTTGTATTCAAATTGCCGTATTAAAATAAAGTGCATTGATAAAATATATCGAAAATACTTTTTAGTAGATTGAATGCAGATACCCTTGCAAGAAAAGCAATTATCTATGATTACCAAGGGCACATTTTGTTAATGACAAGTATATATCTTGGACTGCTGATAAGTCTGACTGGTCTAGTAAAATGTGTTATACATAATTGAGTTCGGAGAATGTTGGTCAATTGTAATATGTTTCGATACTATCAAAAGACTTGTACTTTAAACGTATCCTTATTTGTTCTTAACTACAACGCACTATTGCACTAGTTGCTTTTCCAACAAAAAAAAACAACACAAAAAAACAACACAAAAACTCGTATTAACATAATAATGGGATGCTTATTTTGAAATACTCTGCTATCAAGGAAATCATTTCTTACGAATTAATCATGCCTCTTATTTTTTTCTTTTTATCTCAACAGTCATAATTTAAAAATGTTTACCTGTAAAAATAAACTCACACACTTGACATCCTTGCACTTTGTAGCGAACAAAGTCAATAAATAATCTACGGACAGCTACATATTGTGGAACATTAACCCCGCCAAAGCGGACTTACTAAACATTTAAATCAATACATATATTTTACCTCATTCCTCAGTGTACGTTAACGGAAGAGACTGACTCAACACCTACATTGTACATGTACGCACATTATTCGTAAAACCAGGTTTTACATAGAATGACGTTTCATTTACGTAATTAATAAACACCAGTATTGCTTTCTTTTTAACGGAATCTGTGTAACTACTTTTGCGACATTCATACGATGCTATTTTTAAACAATATGAAAAGCAGCCCCAACGCCATCACGAGTTGGTTGACCGTTATGGAATAACCGTTTCACAAAATGATATCGGATATGTTCCTTACGTCGTAACTACAATCCCCTTCCCTTTCATGAATGTGATCTACCGAATTATATTATTTACCGAATTAGTAATAACATTAGCAACATGACGGGTGCCACATGTTGAGCAGGATCTGCTTACCCTTCCGGAGCACCTGATATCACGCCTAGTTTTTGGTGGTGTTCATGTTGCTTATTCTATGTGATGTCCTGTGTATTATTGTTTGTCTGTTTGTCTTTTTCAGTTTTAGCCATGGCGTTGTGAGTTATGAGTTTCACTGTCCCTCTGGTATATTTTGTCCCTCTTTTCTCCTTAAGTCGTTGATTATATGCAAAAGATCTCAACATTCAATTCATATTGACACATTGTTTGAACGATGTAATAACATTATATTAACAGGACATTAAACGTGATAAATAAAAGAGGATGTAAGAAAAAATTCCACAATAATACATGTAAAAGACAGCAGATCGACGATATATTAACACACGTGGCATTTAATAGTTGCCAATATATATTTATAATATTTAAGATGAACACATGATGAAGTGATTTTTATTCTATATTGCCAAAGTACTTTTTATTTGGGAGATAACTTGATATTGACAATATTTCAACTATATGTGGGCCCACGTAATGGCAAGCAGAAAAGAGTTGCAGTAACGAAGTAATGAACATTCTCCAGCCTATGTCATCCTAAATATCATCATGAGAGTAAAATGTAAGCTGCACCAAATCACAACCAGACACAAAGTCGACTCTACCAATTGCTGAATGGTGGATTAACACAGTTATTTTTTGTATTAATATTGTAGTACACCAACAGTTGACAAAATCGCAAAAAAATCAATCTCAAGTCAAATTAAGGAAGTTAATAAAACATTGCCATTGTTCATGTTACAACTTATGCGTTGATTTATATCAGAAAGACAAGTGTTATGTTTTGGCGATAAGAGAGATAAAGATGCAATATTGATTTTTTTGCAAAGAACAAACATAATTCTGTCTTACCTCAAAAATGTGCGAGCACAAATTTGACATTTGGTTAAAACTATAGACAATTTTAATCAAGAAAATTAAAACAATGTTTTTTTATTCAATTCTACTGATAGATACAGCGATATAAACTTCATGCTTGGAATGATTTCAACGAGTTAACATAATCTTGTCAAATTAAACAAGTACAGGCCATAAATCACAGACCTAATTTCAATTATTATGTGATTTTATTCTACAGTAGCTTAAATACTAAGTACACATGTATAATGTCAAACACAATTTATTGGTTCACGTATTACTCTTTTCATCGACAGCTAGCGAATTATTTATAGTTCATCAAATTATTAAACTTCACCTCAAAACTCTTTTTGTCATTGCTATGTTTCATAAGGAGTAAATAGTATTTTTTGCCACTTTTTTAAAATTATACGTCATCCCATGGAAATAACAAAAACAAAGACGGACATTATTTTTTTTTAAATTGGTTATATTTGATTTTAGACTTTACCTTCACCCTGATAGAGATTTTTTTCTTCATGTGTCTCCGGAAGTATCTCTCAAAGAAAAGACATTTTCCTACCTTTAATCTCAAACATTTCCAGACTATTTAAAAACACACACACAATTGCATTATTTCATACGAACCTATTGACAATCATCTTTTTTCTAAATAATTTCTGTTAGATGATGTCAGATCTTGGAATGAGGAGTTCGTGCTTGCCCTGCTTTAGCTATGCTTTTGTGTCCTTTTTTGTTTGTAGCAAGACATCTTTTAAATAGGCTTTGGGTTTTGAAATATTTTGGCCTTAAACATCACTGAAGATGCATGTTATACCAAAATGCGCATTTGGTGCAGAAAAAATAATGCCGTTTGTGTAATCACATATTCAAAATACATCTGCCTTTATTTTGTCGAAGCTGTTTCAGTTTTACTGCTACGTCTTTTACGAATTGTGTAAGTTATACGAACAACTCAATGTTTTCTTTAATGAATTCGTTTCTTATTAATTTAATTCGAGCATTTGTACCACACTACCATATCAAATTCAAATAGTTAGATTTACGCACAAATTTGCTCGCAATCTTGGTACCATAACTAGCCAAGATCTAGCAAAATAAATTTTACCCTTTTGGCAAATGAAAGTATCAACATACGATTTCTGACACGTATTATGGGAAAAACACGGTGATGATAATTAATAAACGAAAGGAAATAGACATCAAGAGCACATTAGAATATCAATGGTCAAATAAAGAAAACTTACTACAAAAGGGCTGAAATATCATGTAATCAGTCAACATAAGTCGAAGATAACCATACAACACAATTACAAAAATAGGAAAGAGAAAACGACACATAAAAGTGCGCAAAAATATATATGAATATTTATATAGAAATGTAAATATTGTACAATTAATGAATCACTTACCAATCAATTTATGAAATTTATCACAGTAAGATTTCATTCGTTCTCACTCTCACTTCTATCAACGGAAGATATAACAGAGATATAATGACCTGACACCAGTTTTGTAGGTAGAAATTCCGAAATAAATCGGATTTGATCTAGAAAGAAATACCATTCACCGAATAATTTATACAACTAGTGCACAGTATCAAGCTGTTTGTTTCCCTTCAAGTAAAATAGCTTAACAGTTGATTCACATTAAAGACGTGTTGATGCAATACGTAATAAAACCAGATTAAAAGAAGTCAAACGATATGAATAAAAGCAGATTATCATTAAGTATAAACAGCAAGTCAATGTCCAATATAACCTTGAATTCATTTTCAATCTATTTGGTTTTATAATTATTTTGATATGAGCGTCACTGATGAGTCTAATGTAGACGAAACGCGCGTCAGGCATACAAAATCACAATCCTTGTACCTTTGATAACTATTTACACCACTGGGTCAATGCTGCTGCTGGTGGACGTTTCGTCCCCGAGGGTATCACCAGCCCAGTAGTCAGCACTTCGGTGTTGAAATGAATATCAATTATGTGGGTTTTTTTTAATTTCCTGTTAACAAAATTTTGAATTGTTCGAAAAAACTAAGTATGTTCTTATACAGGCATAGATTACCTTAGCCGTATTTGTCACAACTTTTTTGATAAATGTTGGATCCTCAATGCTCTTCAACTTTGTGCTTGTTTGGCTTCATCACTATTTTATATGGGAGTCACTGATGAGTCTTATGTAGACGAAACACACATCTGGCGTACTAAATTATAATCCTGGTACCTTTGATAACTTATTGCAGACGTGTAATTTTAAGCAACGGTCTCATTATTCGTGCTTGTTTGTGCAATAAACTGGTTAACACCATATTTAAGTCACACACAATAAGAACAATCACACATAAATAGAACTGTTAAAATAAAATGGACTGTACCTATAATTGATACAGTCATATCTATTGTTAACGTTTCAGGACACATCAATTGTTTGCGTAATACAAAGGTCAAGTAGATATGTTATAAAAAGAGGGCGGAAGATACCAGTGTGACCATCCAGCTCACAGATCGAAAATATAAACTGAGAAAACCATGGCTTAAAAAGAAACAGACAAACAGACAAATAATAGTAAACCAGACACAACATAGAACATTAAAGACTAAGCAACACGAACCCAACCAAAACGTGGGGTGATATCAGGTGTTCTGGCAGGGTGAGCAGATTCTGCTCCAGGTGTTGCTCATGTTTTTCCAAATCCGGTAAATATTCTAATTCGGTGGGTCAAATTCGTGAAAAGGGAAAGATATTGTAGTAACGACATAAAGATCATATCCGATATCATATGCGAAATGGTTATTCAACAACGGTCAAACAACCCATGATGACGTCTGTACAATTTACGAAGGGATGATTTCAACTTCATGATGTGGAAATTCTTGCTTTAATAGCTTCCAAACGAGCAGCAACCCTCTATCTATACAAGCCCGGAAATATCATCTAATTTTCATTGATTAAACTGTCATGTTTTTGAAAAATATGCTTGTAAACCACTATTACTGACCGATATTTAGCAAGATCGCCAGATTTTTTAATAAGTTTTTTTTCTTTTGATAAATTAATATTGTGTTTTAACATGTATCATGTCATGACGATATTGTGTAAAAAGGCAAAATCAAAGTCACCTATGTGTATTATGTACTATTTTATCACCTGAGACCCCAAAGGCAGAGTTTTAGAAATATTGTCATATTAGTCGTCTCCTGACCAGCAGTATAGTTCTTATTTAAGAAAGAAGTGTGTTTGGCTATGTGGTATGAATTCATATTTAATGACGATCGGTAAAAATAGGAACTTCAAATCCGGAGCCTCGAGTAGAGAAAGTGTTTCTGGTTAGTAACGAATCCTTGCAATGTGATTGGTCTATAGGTGGTATGTTGCTGGATTCAATTTATACCACTATCTACCATTAGTGAATTTTTAGCACTTCTGTTGTATGACCTATTAGAACCTATTTAAATATTTGATAACTGTTTTTTCGCAATGCATATGCATGTAATTGGCACAGACGGGGGCAAAGCAAAGGCAGCAAAAATAGATCAATAAAACAACCAAATAACGACATGTTATTGACAAGAGAGATTGTCCGTCGGCAAGTTGAGTTAAAACCGAACAAAAGAAAACTTTTCATAACATATTATAATAGGTAAATAGGTTGTTGACCTTCGACTTTAGACAAAACTTGAAATCTAGTAAGATTAATTGCTACAAAAACACATACATATAGTTTTATCAGAAAGTAATATTGTTCCTCTCGTGACAATTAAATCCTTAACAGTTGAGGGTTATTGATATCTCTGAATACGGTAAATTTGTCCCACTAAAGATTCTGAAATGATTTGTAAGAAAACTAGATATATATTCTTAATCGAATCGCTAAATACTACTGTTCGTATTTTGATTTTGATTTTGATCCATAAAGGTTTTTTTGTAGAGAATATGTTCAGAATAAAGAAATACACATGTTTTGAATTATTTCAATCATTACAATCAGCATATTATATTGTATCTCAAATAAAAATGATACAGTAGAAGGAATGATTTGATATTCTAATTTCGATAAACATGTTTGGAATCCGGAATGGCTATGTCATTTTTCAAGGGGTTAAGTTTGGATTGAACATTACGATATGTTGAAATTCAGCATACATCCGTCACTATATCTGATTTTTTCATATATTTAAATTATTTAGGTTTAAAGTTACAACAACGTGTCATAAAGTTCATTTGCATACACTTAGCTTGATTTAAATATGATCTTGTTGAATGCGACATGGAAAGTTCTGAACTATTTTCAACAAAATTAACTTTTATATAATGATTATATTTAATAATTTAAAATTCATTTTTAAGTGAAATGAAACTAGTTTAAAGGTTGGAAAGAAATTATATTTACATACTTTATCAGATAAAATCACATGACTTCAAGATCATCAAATAAAATAAAAAAGTCTAACCTCTGTCATTGTCTGTTGTAGTCTCATTTTATCCTAATATTATATATAAACCATTCGATAACAAATAGCAATTCATATCAACATTTGTTCTAGTTCTAGTTTTACATGTTAATTCAAAACTGATAAATCCTACATGATTGATAACCGTACAGAAAATAATTGTATATTATTAGTTAATGAATTGATAGTGATAAATAAAGTTATTCAACAATAATTAAGTGTAAATACACATTCAAATGTATGTACCGGTAAACATCTAAAAAGCATTCAAAGCATCCAAATAAAACTTGAACACGATATAATGATAATGATAGATGTACATATATTACATAAGGACTACTGTCAAGTTAAGACTATGCTTCTCCATTGGTACAAAAATAAACACAATAACACACTTTAAATGACTAAATTGTAGATATAAACATAAGATTTCGAGAACATGAATGACAAATGAATTTATCTAACTTGACCGAATAACTACCAAATGCCAAGTGAACTTTCATTTACGATTATTTGCGAAGAATAAGAAATGCAACTTGAGACTAATAGTTACTGACACGATTATATATTGTTTATGATTATGGAATGCTATGGCTTCTTACTGTGCGTCTGACTTCAAGGTTAGACATTGTAAGTTAGTGTTATCAACTGATATTTCTTATTATTATCGTCATAGTAGCAAAAGCTATTTAGTTATACACGAAACAAATGTAACAGATATGCATATTTTATCTACATGTAAGGTAGTTTACTTTATTATTTTTATATCAACAGTTGCAAAGCTCGATTCAATATATTATTCAATGCGTCCCTAACGTTTGTAATGTTTTATGCTAAAAAAGATAACAGAGACTTAAAAAAAACCCAAAAAAAACAGATATATCAAATCCTCCAAATTAAAGGTTAGTCAGGGTTTATTATATATAGACAAGTTGATCGTAACTACTACATGTGCCTTTTGTTTAAAAGATGAAAACACATTATGAAGTAAGTAATGTGCAACAAATCATATTAGTCCTATTACCAATTCGTCAACCATTATCATATCATTTAAAAAAATATTGAACATATATACAGCGTTTACTAGATTTGTAAAAACTACGGGAAAAATAAAATGACCCTGCTTAAAAAAATATTATCAATATTTTTTTTGTTGGTAAGTGTCAGATTCTAATTTAATTCAGAACATGCCAGTTTATCCAAATTCTTTTTTCCATACATATTAATATACTGGATATTATAATACAAGTTATTTTTATTGCAAATCGCAACCAGTCGCATTTCTGCATTTGCAAACACCTAGCAATAAGTTTTTTTTTGGAATTTACATTGTACTAGTTTTACATTCCGCAACCCTTTAAATATTTTTTGATTTAATGAGGAACAATAAATCAAATGTAAACTTGCTAACATTTTGTAACTTGTATTGCTCCTAATAAAAAACATTCTTGGTATGTGTTTTAATAATAAAGAATGTGACATGTAAGCCTTCTTATATACGTTCTCTGTATGTCATACAACTCTGTAATGGATCCGTTCATGGTTTGTTGCAATGAATAATATTTGTACCTATCAAACACATGTCAATTATTATCATTTATACTGCAATCGTTCTATTTGAGCAGTCAAAATGCGTTGACTGTATATTTTTATGCCATATACAGTCACTGACCTGATATCACTTTTCCTCATGAATATTAAAATAGAAATTGTCGAAATTATATCTAATTTTTCATACGACCTCTTCAACCTGTTCTTGTTTCAAATGTAAAAAACGATGCATTTAACGACTCAAACTTGTTTCTTTTGCAATTTTTGGGAAAACATATTTCACTTATTAATATTTTTTTGTTTGCAACCTATAAATCATTATGTTTTATGCTTATTGTTGATATTTTAGTCTGCAACGAATTCGTTCATTATTGATTGCGGTAATGATGTACATTTCATCGTGTTTTATATTTCTTCGTCTGTGTGATATGAGGCCGTTTTAAAAGGGGATTTTCCCAATATTTCAATCAAATAAATAACATTAACACAATAAACAACAATTGAAAATGTTTTTTTTATATTGCAGTATAAAGACAATAATAGTGCATTGACTTGACATATCAACGCTTTTCCCCGTTTCTAAGCCTCGTCCTTGTATCGTTTATATGTCAAGTCAATGCACTATTATTGTCTATGTGTCAGTCAAAATTCCCCGCAATTTGAGTTGTGATTGTTTTAGAACAACACGAAAAAGAAGTACATTCCAATTATTATCGTCCTACATAAATTTATAATTACAGTTTCATGCCAATAAAAAAGTTTGAATGTCTTAAGCTTATACAATACGAACTCATATACGTTGTTTGGTATACTATATAGTGTGTTGATAGCTCATTATCTTCTGACAGTAACATTGTTGATACAATTAATTAACCGGTAGTTTAAGTGATGAAAGCACAACATGATGTAACAGATACCATTTAACATGTTTAATCAAATTATTTTCGCGAGAAACAAAAGTGGTTTATATATCAATGAAACCGCTGTGATAATCATATAATAAAAGGCAAGGCATAATAAAAAAAGTATGCTTTCAATATAATAAGATTACTACTACACGAAAGATAAGATATAAAGTAATCAATAAGCATTAGTCGTGGAAATATCGAAATTATTAGACATTTACTTCTAAAGATAATTCATAACTAAATCATTTAAAACAATGTGTGCCTTGCATCACGATGTTATTCTCCTGTAGTAAACATCGTCTAACATAAAAATAAGAAGATGTGGTATGAGTTCCAATGAGTCAATTCTCCATCCAAGTCACAATTTTTAAAAGAAACCACATAGTAAGGGCTTCAACACGGATACTTGGCTCAAACTATACAAATGACTAATGACTAATATATTGTCAAAGGGCTGAGTCGTTTCTCTTTGAGGAATATCTCATTTTCCAGCATAGACACATCCATTTAGAAGCCATCAAGTGAAACAAGTCTCAGAAGTGTCTGTTGGTAGCATGTTGGCGGGAAAAAAATATCCTCCTGTTCATCAAATCATTGTTTCCAGTGATATTCCTAATGTTTATTCCTTCTTCTCTGTCAATTAACCTCAAGAGAAAATACAATCTTCACATTTCGAGTACAGATATCCTTTTTTTTCTAACTGAAAATTGATCCTTCTTTTCTTGACGTCATAAGTATTGATATCTTTTTGGTAAGTGCCATGAATATGTTATCAAAGGACGGCATGGAAATGAGGGATCGTAGCTCGGATTTTATAAATGAAAAACGGAAGTCAATCGGACATATGGATATTCAAAACTAAACGATCGTGCGAAGATTAAATTGGTTAAAAGAGAGATAAAACAACTTAATTCAAAGTCATGCAGTGTTTGTGCTACTTAAGTTTTCAAGTTTAAGTTTAAGCATACAATAAAGAAATATCAGGTGTAGTTATACATTGATAACTTTAAACAATACCAGCAGGACACCAATTCTTTTTTTTTCATATTACGTTCATTCATTTCTTAATAAAAGTGGATCATTAAGATGTATATTTTTATACTTTTACATTGCTAAGAGACTGTTTATTGCAAATATTGAAAAGTCGTAACTATACTTTTTTTCTCAAATCAATCTCCACGCTGTGTTAAAAACGATTAATGTAACTAACTTTTGTCGAAAATAAATATTTAAATGATTAAGTTTTGTTTGATTTGAACGGACAATTATTGTATCTTATTATTAAGTCAATCAGTTGTTTAAATTGATGAATATAGTCATTAATACGACTTTGGAAATTGAAGAGTCACAGACATGGTACTGGTACATGGTACTGGTGACCCTTGACAAACTGAAAACTACGGCAGCAAATGTTTGAAAAGATGATGTGTTGTTTGGTATTGTCAAAAGTTATTACAACTAATTGTAAGTCTGACGTCAAGGTTAGACATTGCATTTTGGCTTTACTAAATGACAACACTGTTTATCATGAAGTATATCACCAGTGTCTTATACATGCAGAGGGTAATTGGTCATAACAGGGATATGGATATAAGGTTTACTATCGCTAATTTTGAAATCCGGTTACTCATCATTAAGCTATATAAACAAATGAATGAACAGACATAGTTTTATGATTATTGATGTCAATACATTGCCAATTGAAATTAATGTATATATATATGAACTCAAAAGAAAACTTTGTTTATACACTCTACATCTTGATTGTTATTAGCATTTACTTAAGTAGAAATATTTAGTCTATATAAACATTGATAAAAGCTGTTTGATTATTATCTAACTGTATAAAGCTTTCATCTCGAATTAAGCTCTTTGAAAACAGATAGTCTAACATTAAACGCATTTTTAATTGTGCATAAAACATGTGTTGGCATTAAACCTAACATACAAATAGTGAACAAATGTTATGTTATGCAATCGTTATTTGAAACAAACATTTCAGTATTAAGCAATTGAATAAAGCACGGCATTTTATCGAAGTATAACACTGTTTTATGTTAACTTTTCCGTCTAATGTTATATCTGAAATATAGTGAAGAAATTATTGTATTTTCATATTGCAACCAACAAAAAAACAACAACAAAAATTCAAAACAATTATAAACTATATTTTACTTTCCTTTTAAAATTGTGTGTACTTGTTTTGAATTATCCAATATTCAAAAAGTATTTTAACTGGTATTTTATGATCCCTCTAGATTTAATTTTTTACTTTTCAAGTAAGCAATGTGCCTTCGGTTTAAAGATCTACACTGCAATCTCACGTTTATGAAGAGCATTTAATGCAATATGAACCCTATTATAGCTGACACCATTACATCAATTAACACGCCAATCAACACATCTGGTAACTGCCAAAGACAATTTATCTATATGAGAAACAAATATTCATACTTTTAGTATTTACAAAATGAACAGAGACATACGATCAAATGTGCAATCAGCGATATACTCTTCTCATCGTAATGCACCTGTTTATTTCTTCTAAATCCACCAAACAAATTATTTAACAAAGTTTATAGGCTGCATACACTACAAACAAACAATAACAGAAAATGAATGTCAGGCTACTTTGTTCTCCGGTAAGTGAATAATTATCATCTAAGATTGCTTTCAAACGAAAGTTTATTAGTACCATTGAGTGCCTACAGAATGTATTGATGTGTACATATCATATTCAATTCGGTGTTAGTATTTACTATAATGTTAACACTTTGTTGATACTGTTATCAATATTCTTGCAGCCTTAATTGAAAAACATTATGAGTTATTTTCTATTATATTTGTACTTTTCATTTCTGTTGAGTTTTTTGTTTTTGTTTCTGTCGTGTATTTTATCCACCCTGCACCTTATGAATACATTAAAATACGATAGACACACTATGTTTGACATCACGAAAAGTAAAGACACCACATAATTAAAACAAGGCTTCAAGAGGAAGCCAACATTGAAAACATGTAAAAATTAGTTTCCGTCTTTTAGTAAAATACTGATGTCATTTCTTTCTTTTATAATAAAAAGCTGTTGATACGATTATATTGCATGTATTATGCCAAATTTATCAATTGTTGTTTCTTTTGTTTTCCGGATTGTGTATCAGTGTTTATCATGTAAATAAACCAAACGAGATGATAATATGATGTACTGCTAGCTTGACTTCGAAAACACAATACATATGGATCAGAGTCGTATGAAAGGGTTGGTATCTCAGTTGTTTCTGTGAACAATGTAATGTAATGCCATGATACTTATTTTAACCAGTCGTTAAGATTATGAGGTTGAACAGTTATTTTTTGAAATTTCTAATGTAATTATTTATGTCCATTTGAATAATATTTCAATACACTTCTATTGATTACTCCATTATATTTCATTTGAGATAACAACCGGCACGTAAAAAAGTACAGACATGGACACCACAAGGGACAAGAAAGCCTGGAAGGACTAAAGTCACATATACAGAAGAGATAAAGCAGAAGAGATAAAAAAAAACAACATGGTAACACCTGGAGTCAGATAGAAAAATAGCCAGAAATAGAATAAGTTGGAGGTCCAGTGTTGATGCCTTATTTGTTCAGGAAGATTATAATTATTTTTTCTCCATGTTATCGCTCGGTAGTTAACCTTCTGAGCACACATGATCACGAATTGTGATATGCCACTTACATTATAGCAATTGGACTGGTATAAACCATGCAGGTCTTCTATACATTTTGCTTGTGTTGGTTGTTGTTCTTTTTTACTGTTTGGTGCAATAACTGTGACTACTCTCAACTCTGTACATTGTATCTTAAGTCTTTAAGATGGTGTTTGTGTGATCTGTGTTTATTTGCTGGTTTAGCCCTTTTAGGGTCATTATCATGCTTATGCTTCACTGTCCCATGTACATAGGAAAAATTGCGACATATGTTTTCATATGTTTAACATATGTTTTTTATATGTTTGAAAACATATGTAAACATATGTTTAGGCCCGACATGAAAACATATGTTTTTGATCATATGAAAAACATGTTTTTGATCATATGAAAAACATATGTTAAACATATGAAAAACATATGTTAAACATATGAAAAACATATGTTTATAAAATCATATGAAAAACATGTTTTTCATACATGTAAACATATGAAAAACATATGTTTTTTATAAACATATGTTTTTCATATGTTTTCATCCCAGACCTAAACATATGTTTTCATATGTTTGGCCTAAACATATGTTTTCATATGTTCGGCCCAAACATATGTTTTCACATGTTTTTATATTGGTCGTAAATAAATATTTTTTTTATGTTTTTTTTTTATTTTTCAAATGCATTTATTTTTTCATGTATATGTATTTTTGTTTGGTTTGTTTTTAATGGTTATGTTTTTGATGTTTTTCTTCTTCATCATCTTTTTTTCTGTCAGGAACTCATTTTGAGTGTAAATACTTCAATATGATGATTTTAATAACCCCAAATACTTGACTCCACAGAAAATACATGGCAAAATCAAAAGCTCTTAACAAATAAAAAGCAACTGTATACATTAGCATTCCTTTATGCAGAAAAATAATTATCACAGTCAGTGCTCCATAATTTGTATTGTATAGCTAGTAAAACTTTTTTTTATTAAGTTGTTGTCTCTTCTATTTTCATATTTTTGTCTCTTTGACACACTCATTTCTATTGCCTATGTTCTATTTTCAAATTTTTGTCTCTTTGACATATCCCATTTCTATTGTCTATATTCTATTTTCATGGTTTTGTCTCTTTGACATATCCCATTCTATGTTTGCCTCTTTGACATACCCTAATTCTATTGCCTATATTCTATTTTCATCTCTATGACATATCAAATTTTTATTGTCTATATTCTATTTTCGTATGTTTGTCTCTGTGACATACACCATTTCTATTGTTGATAATCTATTCTAATCTGATGTATGTGATATTTCTATTGTCTATATTCTATTTTCCTCTGATGTCTGTGATATTTCTATTGTGACAGTCTGTATTCTATTTCCCTCTGATGTATGTGATATTTCTATTGTCTATATTCTATTTCCCTCTGATGGATGTGATATTTCTATTGCTATATCACCATACACATTGATATGTGATTGTCTACACTGCTAGCTATTACAGGTGCTAGTGTATGCTGCCGCTTTTGTGGCCCTTAATGGCTTGCTATTTCGTGTGAGCTCTGTTTTGAAAACTGTATTTTGACCTGTAATGGTTTACTTTTACAAATTATGACCTGGATGGAGAGTTGTTTCATTGGCACTAATACCACATCTTCTTATATCTATAATTAAGAAAGACAACTAGATTGACTTTTGAGTTCAATATTGTATTAATTTAAAATGAATGTTCTTTGGTTCTGTTTCTTTACTTTTCAGTTCCTGAAAATAAAAATAACAGAACAGAGTTTCAATGTCCACTGAATATTTTATTTAGCAAGGAGCAATAATTAAAACTAGAGGCTCTAAAGAGCCTGTGTCGCTCACCTTAGTCTATGTGAATATTAAACAAAGGAAGCAGATGGATTCATGACAAAATTGTGTTTTTGTGATGATGATGTGTTTGTACGTCTTGCTTTACTGAACATTCTTGCTGCTTACAGTTATCTCTATCTATAATGAACTTGGCCCAGTAGTTTCAGTGGAAAATGTTAGTAAAAATTTACAAATTTTATAAAAATTGTAAAAAATTGACTATAAAGGACAATAATTCCTTAGGGGGTCAATTGACCATTTCAGTCATGTTGACTTATTTGTAAATCTTACTTTGCTGTACATTATTGCTGTTTAAAGTTTATCTCTATCTATAATAATATTCAAGATAATAACCAAAAACATTAAAATTTCCTTAAAATTACCAATTTAGGGGCAGCAACCCAACAACGGGTTGTCGGATTCATCTGAAAATTTGAGGGCAGAGAGATCTTGACCTGATAAACAATTTTACCCTGTCAGATTTGCTCTCAAATGCTTTGGTTTTTGAGTTATAAGCCAAAAACTGCATTTTACCCCTATGTTCTATTTTTAGCCATGGCGGCCATCTTGGTTGGTTGGCCGGGTCACACCACATATTTTTTAAACGAGATACCCCAATGATGATTGTGGCCGAGTTTGGTTTAAATTGGCCCAGTAGTTTCAGAGGAGAAGATTTTTGTAAAAGTTAACGACGACGGACGACGACGATGGACGCCAAGTGATGGGAAAAGCTCACTTGGCCCTTTGGGCCAGATGAGCTAAAAAGGCACTTGAATAAAATTATAAATAAAAAAGTGTGCTTGGAAAAAAACTTCTTTTTCTTGTATACGAAATATTTCAAACAGACCTGCAAGGGCATTACAAGTTTACAGTATAATATGTGTTTTATAAAAAATTGAACCGATGAGAGGGCTTACAAGGCCATTTTCCTTTATTTAATATTTTCAAGGGGCATAACTCTTTTGAAAATAGTCAATCGGTCAAAAGTAGTGAACTTGACAAGTTGAAGGTTACTTTATGGTATGGATTTTGATTATTGTTCATTGCTGAACAGTGACCAGTAAATGTTTTATCTTCGTTCTTTAGTTTTTTAATTGATAGTTGTCACATTGAGGATCATACACCATCTCCTTATATCAATATTCTAGTTCTTTAAAAACGCTCTACGGTTAAAAGAAAATTATCAAATTAATTTTTCTTGTTTATTTTAAGGTACAGTGGCAAATATTTAATGTATATATTCAAGACAAGAACAACTTTTGATCATGTTAAATATACAATTCATAATATACGGTCTGTGATGCAAATGCTATAATCATTTGAGCTTCTCATTTCTCATGCGTGTGCAGCAGAAGCAGATGAGACTGGTAAGGATTCCTCGATGCATACTTGACATCAAAAAGACAGAAAAATAAACAACTGTATACATGTACAATTACACTTGAAAAAGTTTTGAATAGATAACATTAAATTATTTAAATCAAATACAATTCTACATATGAACTTACTTTGATACCAGTTTTTTTTCTACAGGACATCTGCACCTACATGTACATGTACACCGTAGCATGTACCCCAGTGATTCTAATACTGCACTTTACTTTCATTTGGTAACAAGCTAAAATTATAAATTTTAAGTTAATCCAAAAGTCCAGACAAAAACTAAATGTACATGTAGTATGAACTGATGCTCACTAATTAATACTTTTACTTTTGAGTTAATGGAAACAATTCATAAACAATCAACAAATATATGTATAGCATGAACTTTTCATATATCATGTATATATAAAAAACTATTAGTTTTAACTCTGGTTTATTAAATCTTGAGTTGCTGTTTCATAGGCAAAATTGTTGAAATACAACATTTATATATAAATATTAAACTCATGAACATAACATGTTGTCATTTGTGTTACCATCTGTATACTTCATGCATTTAATTAAAGAACAGTGTTTCAATGTACCTCACCAATTGATGGATATATAAAATTTGCTGTCAAAAAGCAATAACCACAACAAATAAGTATGTTCTTTTTTTTTTTAACATTTTTCATAAATTATAAAAATGATCTACAAGAAAAGTAGACATGTGTTGGATGCAATTCCTTACAAATTCAATATCTATTTCCAAGAGGCAAAACTCCTGTAAACATATTTTATTAATAGCCTGTTAAGTTTCTCTTTATCTTCTTTAGTTCTTGTTCAAAACACAAAAGAGGAAAAGATTGCAAAATTTACGAGAAAGTTGTTAAAAATTGACTATAAAGGGCAGCAACTGCTTAAGGGGTCCATTGAAAATTTGGTTATGTTGACCATTGTAGATCTTACTTTGCTGAACATTATTGCATGAATCTTTTCAAAAATCAAAAATTTGAAAAATTTTGAAAAAATAAGGAATCCCTTAAAAAAGTTGTAAACAAACTATCCCCCCCCCTCAACTTATTGAAATCTCCCTTGGAGCAATAACCCTAAAACTCAATCCCATCCTTTCTTTTGTAGTATGGAAACTTGTAGTACAATTCAGAGAGATCCATACACTTGATGGTGGATCCAGAAATTTTCATATGTGGGGGCCCAGTGACTGCATA
Organism: Mytilus edulis; assembly: GCF_963676685.1. Taxonomy (NCBI): domain Eukaryota; kingdom Metazoa; phylum Mollusca; class Bivalvia; order Mytilida; family Mytilidae; genus Mytilus; species Mytilus edulis. Next base: position 27,143,121 of record NC_092357.1, on the reverse strand, counting down.
AGAGGGGGACTGATCCGGACATGCTTCAGTGTTTCCCTATATAATCAACCAAAATTTTCCCAGAAAAGAGGGAGGGGGAGGGGGCAGGGCTGTCTGGGCCTCCCACCTTAATCCGCCTATGAGTCACTTAAACACAAGTTATTGTCTGGAAACTAGAAACATGCTTCTTTTTGGCCCCTAATTCCTGCATATTTTGGGCAACTAACCCAAAACTACCCCAGCCTTCCCTTTGTTATATATGTGGCACAATTTCAGAGAGATCTATACAATTACACACAAGTTATTGTCTGGAAACTAGAAAAATGCTTGTTTTTGGCCCCTTATTCCTAAACTTTGGCCCCATGACCCCTAAACTGAATCAAAACCTTGTACTTGTGGTTTTAAACATTGTGGTACAATTTCAGGCAATTGAAATACTTGTAAACAAGCTATTATCCTGAAACTAGAAAAATGCTTGTTTTTGGCCCATTTTGGGCCCCTAATTCCTAAACGGTTGGGACTTCCGACCATCATCCCCAAAATCATCCCAACCTTTTTTTGTGGTATTGGACCTTCTAAACAAAATTCATAAAGATTTATGCACTTAAACCTAAGTTATTGTTCGGAAACCAAAGTGTCTTCGGACGCTGCAGATAACGACAACACCTTACCATTATACAATCCCCAAAAATTGTTTGTGGTTGTATAAAAAGAACAAGCAATGGAGTGTTTATAGAGCTTCCAATGCTATTTTCAATAAAATGGTCCAGTAGAAAAAATATTTTTTCACAGCTTACACGAACTCAAAATGTGTAACATGTAGATAGTCTGACAACAACAAAATATTCAAACAAAGTTATCCTTTTTATTACATGTACATACCTCTCGTCATAATATAATTGCCGGCTGCTCTTCATATGCACATAAATCAATATGAAAATCTATGAATCCATCATATAATCTAGAAAGCAATGCCTCAAAGAATTCCATTCTGTTGCTTAACTTCTTCTTCTTCTTGAAGTACATGTACTTCCATAGAAAATGCTAAAAGAAATAATGTAAAATGAAATGAAGTTAAAATATCTGACAAATTGCCTTAATTATTTTTATACATGTTATATGGCAAAATTGGCTTATTTTGATCTTTTAAAACAAGACCAACAGATCTAGACTTGCCCAGAAAAAAATTATACTAGTATATATACATGTATAATATACAAGTATTAAATTATTTAAATGTTCTAATCCATCTTATTAAATCCTATGCTTGTTGTATGAATTCAACTTTATATGTGCAGTACTTAACTAAATACACAGCCTTTATAACTAATTTTCAAATTAAATGTATACATTTTTAATCAACCATGGTAACTTCTTTAGTCAATGAGACAAGGGATTTCAAGGGATTAAACTTAGCTGTTACATTTGTACATGTACATGTATAACATGTAAGGCCTAGTTACCATGGTTATTACAGACATGTATTAATGTATTACATGTTTTATATGAGACAGTTTGGTAATTACTGAAAAGCAAGGGTGTGTTAAATTTTAACCTTGTCCATCCGTCAGTACATACATTTAGTTGTACATGTATGTCCCAAAAAATTGGGTGGTCACTGGTGTTACTTTTACCTTTCTTCAGTTATGTATTGGCTATTGCTGAATTTTTATTGTTCTTTTCTCTCTAATTTTAGTTTGCCTCAACCAAATGTTATGAAACTCATATACACACCACTTAATTCCACATCTATAAATTCAGATCGAGTTCATATTTGGTGGCATCACTTTTATTGTTCTTGATTTATACCCTTTACAAATTGAAAAATGACTGATTTTTTTTGTTTCCGTTTTCTTATTGTAGTTTCCGTTTGTTTTGACCAAATGCAACGAAAATTACAAACCAGTGGCGGATCCAGAACTTTTCCTAAGGGGGGGGCCCTCAGACTGACATAAGGGGGGGCCCTCTCCAGTCATGCTTCAGTGATTCCCTATATAATCAACCAAATTTTTCCCACGAAAGGGGGGGGGGCCTGAGCACCCCCCTGGATCCGCCTATGCACACAATGCTTATATTAAACCACATAAAATTTACACTTTGTAACACAGATCAAGTTTTGAATTCTAGAGGAATTACTTATACATTTCAAGAGTTATGCTCCTTTACAAATGAATTAATAAAATTGTTGATTTTTTGTTTCCACTCTCTTTTGAAATTTGAAGTAACATGTACATGTACATGTATACAATAACTAGAACACACCCGTGATATCACGGGTCCGTGACTGATTGAAGTATACAACTATGCGCAAGCCTTATTTGAGTATTAGTATTGTCATCTGATAAAGTCATGTCGATTATAAGATACACAGTTTTTTATGCTTTCAAGTCTTTCTGTTTGAACCCGTTGAACTGGAACTTATCAGTTATTGGTAATATTAATTATTTTGAAAACAAAAGGTCCTTGAATGGAGTATTTTTTAATCAACAGCATTGTCCTATATAAGTTATAAATAAAGTTGAATTCTTTGCTTTGCTGTTTTACGTCATGCCCAACCAGGCGCGGATCCAGAGGGGGGGGGGGGGGGGGGGTTCCGGGGGTTGGAACCCCCCTTTTTTTTTGGACGATCAATGCATTTGTATGGGGACATTTAATTGGAACCCCACCTTTTTAAAATGGCTGGATCCGCCCCTGCCACCAACAAATTGAAAACTGTACCTATACGCCTTATTTTTAGTCCAGATTTTTAGTATTCGTATTGTTATCTTAGAAAGTCTTACTGATTAAAATACTACAATAGGTAACAATTTGACAATTTAGTAGTGTCAACCCTGTGGTTATGACCCGTGTATATAGCATATTAGTCCTGAATACAACTTTTGGTGGTGCGCCTGTCAGATGCGGAACGTACAGATTAGGTAATAGATAACAGGTGAATATACTATTGGTATCGGTAGCGGACTCGACCCGGAACTTCTTAATTATTGGCAATATTAATTACGTGGAAAACAAAAGGGCCTGGAGTGGTGTAATTTTTAATCTACACCTTTGTACAATATTAGTTATATATAAAGTTGAATTCTGTGATTCGTCGTTTTTACGTGATGACGGCTGACAAATTGGACCTCGTAATTTTAGTATTATAGATACATAATGATGTTTAAATTTGGTCAGTGTAAATGAGATCAAGACAAGGTCAAATGAACCTTGATCATGTTGATAGACACAGACTTGCAGACTCATTCATGCCCTATTATAAACATACATTTTACACCAAAACCTGAACGATTTTGTATGCTGCAGTTACTACTTGTATCTGGAATAAACCTTAACCAGGCAAGGTTTGGTGGTAAATAACTTGTTGTTAGCTTTGAACTAGTTATCAGTAATAACTAAGAGGTAACTCTCAAATCTGGACTTAAAGAGGTTATTTTTGTTGTGCCTGTGGTGATGTATAAATACATGTACCCTGTCTGCTTTATGTTTTTGTTAGATGTCTTTTTGCTTTGTACATGTTGTACATATCTGATGGCAAATGTGTTAAGCCCTTTTCACACAACTATCCAAGGTTAGGAGGGGGTTTAATTTGGCACCAACAAACTGGTTTGACTCCATCACATCCTGTACATGCTGTATGTTTCTGTCCCAAGTCAGAAGCCTGTTATTTAGAAGTTCATGTTGTAGTTTGTTGCTATACTTGTATATCATATTTGTTTATTTGTTCCTTGTTTTGTTTTAAAATCATTATCAGTCTGTAAGTTCCTTCATTTGACTTATAAAGCTGACTTTGCATTATGCACTTTGCTCATTGTTGAAGTCAACTTGTAAGATACAAATGAACATGTAGTCCAAATTATTATGACGTCTAGAAAGGCTATTTTTAATTTTTGCATTGACGCAGCCATTCTGCGACATAGATGTAAACAAAATTAAGTATAATAGCTTCCAAGACTTCATTATTATTTAGACTACATTTGTACTTGTATTTTAACTTATAATTGTTGGCAGGCCTTGGTGGCTGAGTGTAAAGTGGTTGGTATGTTTATGTCTTGTTCTACTGTCTGATTTAAAAAGAAGATCTTTAGGGTAAATTGCTATGTGTTGGTGTATGATCTTATAGAATACCACTAGTCTTGTTTGTATTCGTCTCAATTCTAATGTAGGCCACTGTAGGTGATCAAGCATATTTAAGACAGAGCTGGTATTGTGATATACCGGTTCTCCGGTTTACAATCAACAGTCAAATAGTTTTATTGTGAAAAAATTGCACACACATCTTCCTGTTTTTGCCAATTATAATAATAAAAAAGGTGCATTATTATATTTACTATTCGTTGCCCTTTTAAGGTACATAAATGTACGTAATCCATGAAAACAAAACACTTTCGACATTTCGAACTTTCGTTGCGTTGACTTTCTCTAGACTTTCATATCTATGTTTCGTTCCCCGGTTTCTTCTAGTTAATCGACAAGTCACTCAATTCAATTTATCTGTTTATAAGTAGAAGAAGAAGTAAAATCTGTCTCTGTCCATTCTTAAAACTTAAATAAACAGCTGTAGACTGCTGCAGATGATCGCGTGAGCGTCCATGGTTTGCGTCATAATGCACAAAACGATAACGGTGAAAATATTTCCGAGTTTTCCTGGTTTTCGAATTCGATGTGCCAAGTACGTAATACGAGGGTCTGGAATCAAAATTAGGGATTTAAGAAAAGGGAATAAGAAAAAAAAATGCAGAATAGATAATGAAAAACAGAGAGAGAATAATGGGATAATCAATAATAATTAAAAAAATTAATTTAGAATAAAGAACAAACTATAAAAAGTAAAGAATATTTATTCATTATTCATATTATTATCTATTTATCATAACTCATTCACTTATTTTACTTTATTATTGAATTAATTAGAAAGCTCTGCTGTTAGGATTATAGGCTTCAATACTAATTTAGACATTTTCTCCAATTTTCATTAATGTATTTTAAAACATATGAAAACATATGAAAATCATATGTTTTTCATATGTTTGTAAACATATGTTTACATATGTCATAAAACATATGTTAACATATGTTTTCTAACATATGTTTTCATATGTTTCAAATCATATGTAAACATATGATTGTAAACATATGTTTATCATATGTTTGTCCTAAACATATGAAAAACATATGATTTTCATATGTTTTTCATATGTTTTGAAAACATATGATAAACATATGTTGCAATTTTTCCTGTGTAGGTGAGGATGGGTTATGCACCCGTATATCAGATCGCAATCTGTATTAACAAAGACTGTATTTCCTTTATTGTCTTTTGTGTTGATAAATGTAATATTTACTTTTAATTCATTTTTTAAATGACACAAGTCTTTGTTTTTTTAGTTTAAATTAATTAAATCAGTTCAGAGCATTGAGTAACTTGCTACGCGATAATATTGTTACTCATTGTTGAAGGATGGGTTTTTGCGTACGGATGCTAGAACCTTTGTCATTTTGTCTCTGATGGATACATTGTAGTTGACTCATTCATTATGTTTACTTCAACAAGGTTTTTTCGCTTACAATCGTGTGCGAGAACAAAAAACATTGTAGTTTTAAGTGATTACACCTCAACATTCTACTCTATCAGGATGGCGGACTTGTGTTAGTGTTATGTATATGTAACATAATATGTTAGTTATTGATACAAATTTCCTTTGATATAATGAAAACAATCTAGTACTGAAATAACTAAATTTCACTCCGGCTTAAATCACCAAAAAGGTGTTTAAAGGATAGAAATATTAAAAAGTTTTTGTTTTAATTTTGTTTAAAATGCATCTTATGTAAAAACCTATATATTTAATATAAGTTTTACCCATGTTTATATGCATTTTACCATAACATTTCTAAAACGTCAGAAAACTCCACGAACTTTTTATTTTATGTTCTTCCAAGACCATGCCGCACGATCACAACCGCTATTTATTTGATACCGTTTTTCCAAAAGTTATACTATGTTAAACCTTCGAAAGCACCTATGATAATCAGCGGTTGTTTGTTGGGACTAGTGTATCTCAGTTATTTTTCCATGTTGTTTTGCATGAGACTGATTGTTTGTACGTGTTTTTCTATCTTTAATTGTTAAAACATTGTTAGTTAATGATCAACTAATGAGTTTATTCCTGTAGATACTTCAGCTTTTAGTCAACTACTGTGGATTCACTTGATTTCGTGGGTACTAATTTTCGTGGATTAAGGAAACTGTACATTTCCGTGAATATTATCTTTGGTGGTTTTGCCGAAGTTTGCATACGAGCCTATAGAAAATTTCTCATTCGCTAAAAAATGAATTTCGTTGTTCACTGTACCATCGAAAAGCATGACAATTGGTATCCAACGAATACTAATGTATCCACAGTAACACAAATAAAAAAAGTAGGCTTTATTCATGTCAATCACTTTCCTGTTAAGTTGCAGGATTGCTAAATGGACACTTCATTCGAATATAACTTTTAAAGATGACGTTTTGAACATGATTTCATGTTGATAACTTTCCTTTAAAGTTGCCTGGTTGCTAAATGGACACTTCATTCGAATATAACTATTAAAGATGACGTTCTGAACATGATTTCATCTTGATAACTTTCCTTTAAAGTTGCCTGGTTGCTAAATGGACACTTCATTCGAATATAACTATTAAAGATGACGTTCTGAACATGATTTCATCTTGATAACTTTCCTTTAAAGTTGCCTGGTTGCTAAATGGACACTTCACTTAAATATATCTTTTAAAGATGTCGTTTCACTCAAATATAACTTGTAAAGATGACGTTTCACTCAAAGGTAACTTTTAATGATGACGTTTTGAACCTAGTGACGTTTTCACTGTATTTATGTTCATTAAATGGGAATCCGTCTTTTTCTTTTTTGATCGAAACATCTTGAAATTAAAAATCAGAAACACTAATGGATTTGCAAAACTATTCAATGGAGCAAATGTATACAACACATTGTATATCAATCCGGCTTTTATATCGGCATAAAACTGTAAATATGCATCTACTAAGATCGGCGTCCAACATAATATATAAACTGAAAAAGAAAGGTAAAAAAAATGATTATAAATAATTTTGTCTCTTTTCATAGTACAGAATTTAAAAGGCAAATGAAAGAATAAAGTATTGACTATCAAAATGTAAGTTACAACTTGTCAGATAAATACTCAAATAGTTGATACCAGAAAAGAAGTACTAATAAAAGAAAACGAACTTCTAACATGTTTAACCCCGCCATATTATTTATGTATGTGCCTGTCCAAAGTCAGGAGCCTGTTATTCAGTGGTTGTCGTTTGTTTATTTGTTACTTCTTTCATTTTTTTACATAAAGAAGGTTTTTAGTTTTCTCGTTTGAATTGTTTTACATTGTCTTATCGGGGCCTTTTATAGCTGACTTTGCGGTATGGGCTTTTCTCATTGTTGAAGGCCGCACGGTGACCTATAGTTGGTAATGTCTGTGTCATTTTGGTCTTTTGTGGATAGTTGTCTAATTGGCAATCATACCACATGTTATTTGCTATATTAACACTGACCATTTATTTATTAGTTTTGTTTGTAAGACGGAAATAAATGTACTCAAGTAAGTGACTTCCAACTATTTTTGAATCGAGCACCACTGATTTCATAACATTTTAACAAACACGCCTGTTTTAAGTGTAAAATATATATAATTTAATGTGATTGTGCATCAACATTTTTCATAAATTTACTTGGGCATTGCTTAAGATCAGCACTTCTTCGACCAATAATGACATTTTGAAATACAGCTTCTAGTATTAAATCAAAGGTTAATATTTACATCGAAAAATCAGAAAAAAATCATTGCCTGTGCTTTGAATAACTGCCTTTATTGATGCTGTAATATTTTCTCTTAACTGGTACTCTTGTTTGTGTTTTTTTAAGTATTGTAGGTATTGACCTGTTAAAAAGTTATCGTGTGTACCGTTTGGTAATTTCCTGATCGAGATTTAAGGAGGAGACCAAATCCCCCGTATGTATTTTCGCCTTAAATGTTTTGTCGATGCTGTTTTGGTCTGCCTATGTTTTCACCTTTAGTATTTTCTGTCTTTTTTTATTTTATGAAACGAGAATCGTAAGATAGGGATACAAAATTGTCTCATTTTCAATTCTAAGTTATTTTATGTAACATAAAAAAATTAACTTACCACAAACAACAACTAGAAGTAGTTTTATAGTCTTGATTTTTGCATTTGAAATAACCCGATTGTTTGGAATACTTTCATCTGTAGTATCTATAAAAATGTAAATATTAGCCTAGTATTACACAATTTGAAATCCTACATTCTTATCTATTTTTAACACAACTGGGATGTGTAATTGCAACTTTTCAAATAAGGGCTCACATCATAAACATTGATAAACTAATTGCTTCGAGATAACATTCAGATCATAAATCAGACAATGCTTTGTACTCAATTTTTCTGGTTTATATTTCATCATTTTCCTCAAAACACAAAACCTTTTTCAGATTTCGTAGGCTCATGCAGTAAGACTATTGTTTCATACAATTTGAACAAGGGGAACGTTTGATAGAGATACGAACCAATTATCAGTGTATCTGCATATTTTTATTGTAAAACATCATAAAAGGCTTGATACTGTGTAGAGCAGCTGGTATTTTACAATATAAATATGATGAACATCTGATGATCGATTAAACGGACTGTTTGATGGGCGAAAGACACAAAGGGGACATTCAAAGTCATATATCGAAAATAAACTCCATTGCTAGAAAAGAAAAGACAAACATACAGCCAATAGTACACAAAGACAAAACATAATAAACTAAAGACTACGCAACACAAACCTTTAATAAAATTGGACAACTTATCAACGACGATTAATTCGGTTTATAATAACGTTCTTGATATGTCCGGGTCATATATATTTATGCCAGGTACATTTTATTTGAAAACAGTATCTGAGGTCATCTTTGTTAAGGAATGACATGTAATGTTATGATTTGATGAGCTGACAACAACAGACAGTAAAATCCCTGCTAACAGAATCAGAAATACTGATTTCGTCAAAGTTTGCACATGAATGATATCGAATAAATTTGCTAGTAATAGTGATATCCTTCTCATTCAGAGTTTACTACGGAAAGTAAATCTTCACTGTGTATAAATAGATAAGACTCACAAAAACATTGAATGTTCTTACCTGTATCGCTTCTTTTTTCCGGAATAAATCCACGTTTTTCCCGTCTACGGATTGTTATTAGTATACCAGTATAACATATAACGATCACAACGACTGGAATTATTATCATAAGTGTGGTATCAATATATAGCATTGCCTGAAAAATATAAATAAAACACCTTTGAATATATGCATACAAGTTCGAATAAGCTATGTACATGATGCAAACACGCCGTCTGTTAGAGTTGTGGGAAATAGATAACAGTCAATTTATTTTATTGAAAACAGTTAAACGAATATTTAAGATATTCAATAACGAAGGGAATAGTTTAACTTTTTACAAATTTTACAACTAGATGAAATTCACCACATTTGTATAGAATCGCGACATAACTCTAGCCATATTTTCTTTTTTGTATTATGTTATATAGTGTTTTTTGCTATGCTTTCATACATACACACATTACATACTTTGTTTTTCATTTTAAGTGATTCTATGGTAAAGAGTATATATGTTTTATTGTTCAACAAAACGTTCCCTGTTTATTTCAAAGATCAAGCCGAGGATAAATTAGAGAATATTTTGATTATATTTATAAATGATATTAACATGAATCCCATCAAAACCATTTTTCTATTAAACTCACCTCCCTGTATGGAATAATATGATAACAAAATGTCTTCCAGGACTTAGTGTGAACAACGTACTGTATAGCAAGAACTGCTCCAGTAATCCATGCAATTGATACCAAACCAAATCGATATTTTTGTCCTTTAGTGGCTGCAGATAAAGGTCTTACAATAACGTAGAGTCTATCAATAGACATTACAACTATCGCATATATAGATACATAAGCTGCGAACTGTGAAAAAAATGCGTACACAATATAGCAGACATGTTTATTCCAGGGGACTCCAAATTTGTTGAATACCAGCTCTGGAAAAACATAAAAGAGTCCAAGACAAAGATCTGCAAACATAAAATAGTTACAATTAGAAGAATATTAATTTGATAAACAAGTTTTATGAATAATTGAATGGTACGAAATACTTAGATACGTTTGACGTACTTTCCCATCAACATGGGTACATAATATTTATCCGCTAAGACCTCGGCATGAATAAGTAAGAAAAAATCTGGTCAGTTCAGAATAATTTATTCATGTAAAGTGACATGTCTTTTTGTGGACTGTTCTCTTGTTAACTAGCTCATGAAAACACCCGGCTCAGTGTGTTGGAAACAGGGTAAAATGTTCATATGACATTTAAATGCTCGTTTCTTGAACATTAATTTTATTTTCCTTTACAAGATGAACAGCTATCATCATTATCTTTCTTTTTATGGTTTATTTTAAAAATTAACAATCTTAATGTCATGCATGCGCTCTTTAGATTTAACCAGTAACGAGTGTAGTTATTGCATATGATTGTAGATATGTAATCTATAATGGGAATATTGTATATTTATAGTTAAAATAGCTTTGAGAAACTACAAGTACTCTTGAATGATTACCCTTTGTCACTTGTGTGAGGAGTCACGTTCTTACCTATCGATCTTTATAGGTTGTTTTGCTGTTTTCATGTTACTGTTTCACTAATGTCACAGGTTAAAACATATTTGAGAGCTAAAAAATGTGTTAACCCGTCATCTACCTGATGCAACGGCTTAGGAGTTGTTGGTGGTTTGTGACTGCTTTATTCAATTAACTAACTCTGTTCTTTTTTAGTATAAGGGGAAGACAAACTGACAGTGTCGTTGTATACGTTAAAAGTTTTGATCCTTAGTTACGGCCAAACGGAGGTCTGTAGTGTAGATCTTTCACGATTGATGTTTGTCATTAAAACAGAAAAAATCCTACATCCTCACTTTATTTTATATTTTGGTTGACCGTAAATAAAGGCAACTGTAGTATACCGCTGTTCGACTTTATCATATGCAAGTATGTTAGTGATATGAAATAGATACCAGAGTGCTATATATGCTTTCAAATGTGGATGGATAATGTTATCCTGATCAATTATTATTTTACATTATTTTAGCAGTAATCATAACAGGTATAGATAAAGCAAGATGTTGGTAACTTTCGATTGAGCGAGTGACTTTACCAATGTTAAAATTCCTTACAAATAATGTAAACATATGTACCAAATAAAACAAACAAGTCCATTGGGACCTATACACTACTAACAGAGCAATACTTGGTGTTTAAATGAATCAACAGTCACATGACAGAATCATTCAAAAGACACTAAATGAGAAGTTATTCTTAACAAACATTTCTGCACGTTCATGGGAACTCTATAGCTAATAAACAACATTAGAAATCAATATCTGGTCCTTAAAAGCTATAACTATAGCAAAATGAATAAATTCTAGTCTGCCATCATATTCTTAAAAATGCGTTCAACTAATTATCCCTCCGGAACCCCCGAGATCACTCCCATGTCAAGGTATGGTTCGTGATGATCATTTTTTGTTTGTTTTCTGCGATGGTTTGTGTTCTTGCTTATCATTTGATCGTTTTAAAATTTTTGTCATTTCGTTTTCTTTGAGATTGATTGTCCTGTTTGTGTCGTTCGCCTCTAATATGTTAAAACAAAACGAATATTTTTGTACGTAGATTTATGAAAGTTGACACTTTTGATAACGTATACCTGCATTATTGCTAACCTCATATAATTCTTTTGCAAAAAGAGAGGTGGAAATACCAAATGGATATCCAACCTCATTTGTCGGAGACAAAATTACAATGCTATGGCAAAGAACCAAATACGACGGGAAGACAATCCGCACAATACACAGCTCAAAACAAATAAACCATACTAATACCCAGGGATCTCAAATATTCACGAGCCGATTTTCCGCCACATGTATTATCGGTCGACTGGTAATGTATAAGCACATAAGGCCACATTCGGCGAAGTAGCACACAAAATAGTTATACCTGATATTGCAAGATTAGTAACGAAAAATCCCATTCTCGTCTTCTTCTTCCGTGATAGTAACAATACGATAACAAGTGAATTGAATGCTATAATACCAAGGAAAATCACAAATGAAATCCATTTTAAAATCACCTACAAAAGAAAATAGTATAATAGTTGATACCAATATTACAAAGTGAATACACATATTACATAAATTAGTTAAAACACATATTAAACACTTCATACCTTACTTTGTTTGTTATTTGAGGAATTGGTGTCTACGATTTAACTTAGTAAAGCACTACGGAATTGATTCGATCGGTTGGAATGTTGATTTATAGAGTGATTTATTGTTTTGACAAGTATTTGTTTGATGACCCATTTTCGACCTAGCTGTCAAGGAATTTGTGAGTTATTAGTTTTACCTTCAACACAATATAATTTAGTTTTGATTTTGATTTAAACAGCTGTACATGTATTAATGCATGTAAAACGACATTGCATGTGTTCTAAATAAATAGAAATATTTAGCTTGAGAATGTACAAAAAAGTAAAAAACATAGCTTAAACATGTTTAAACCCCTTAATTCTGTAGTTGTAGGTTGAATTTCTGTTAATATTAACAATGCAATTTCCCATAGGAACTCCTTTAACGGCTAAATCTGTACCACTTTTACTATGAAGTTTTGAAAAAAAAGCTTATCCTAGAATTAAAAGTTCATATACACTTCAATTTTTTCAAAGGTCAAAATATAGAGCTGTGTGGCATATTTCCAACGTGTATATGCCCTGAACTTTTCAGAGTTTAAACTAATACTAATTTTCTTAACTATCCTTACCTCGAATGAAGGGTTACCACATATTTCAATGTAAACAATATGCACATGTATATCTAACAATTCCAAGTTATGTCTCTATGAGATGGAACACAGAGAGCATAACTGGGAACCAGTATGTAAACAAAATGAATTTTCTATGAATATTCTAAATCTCCCCAAAAGAGGCGTGGTTTGAGAAACAGCTGTAATTACAAAATGCAACCTGTACAGGTTGACAATTAATTAGAATTTAGAATTTTTTTCTTTTTTGTTATTATTGGTATCTGAGATTCGAAAATGTTAACTCCAAAAACACATCATCACTAAATGACATAGTTCTGTTTCAAATCCCAATGTTTTAAAATGTTCCTTATCTAGGTTAATAGGTTTATAATGCAATGGAACCGAAAGCAATCAATCACTGTTCGCATTAAGACAATCAGTTTCCTTCTTTTCAATGACATTAGGTCGTTCCATATGTGAAAAATATAAACTAACAATGTAACAGACAAACATATATGGCAAATTGAAATATTTTTTGATTGATTGGTGATTTCTTTAAGCTGAATTAGTTTAATGAGCTATATGGCGTCGAAAAACTGATATATTTGTATTAAGATAAAAGTCAAGACAAGACAAAAATTACATTCATGCCCAAACTCAGTAATGTATGAGTTTTCAACACATCAGAAGTTTTTTTTTAAAGAGAGACAGTAAAATGATCGAAAGACAACACTACTCACAATTGAACATTGCAATGCGAGCGAGTCCCACAAGAAACTAAGGGAGACCGCATGTGCCCCAGAAGTGTAAGTTGATCCTTCTTAGAATGAAGCGCCAATTGTTTTGCACATGTTAGTTCACTTTGTTTTCTGTCAATAATAGTCAATATTCAACACCAAATAATTGACTCTATTAGACTTTTGTTTTTCATAATATTCAAGATTCAAAAGATTCAACAATGCCACAACATGTAAACTATGTCATTCAAGGACAACAACTCCTAGACAGAGTCCATTTGTGTTTTCAACCGCCTTAGTATTTTCTGCAGTTTCTGTTTTGCTTATCATTCCTAATTTCCATCTAGTTTAAAAGGTGTTTGAAAAAAGATATTGATGCTCGTTAACTAACCTTATAATGCTCAGGTGTATCACTTGTTCCATTGCTGTGATTAACATTTGTCGTTGTATTGTTATAATATTCCATACTGGTATTTCTTCCTGTAAAACAAAGTTATATTATGGTTTGTTTTGTTTCCTGATTAACGACACAGTACAATGTATCACAAAGACCTGACAACAGGAACTACACGAATACCAACAATGATGATGCATTGTTAATCTTGCTGTCCATTCATACGATTTACAAGTTTAGAGTTCAGACAGTGATACTAATTGGTATAATTGACCTCTTTCCAGTACAGGCATGACACTTTTTGCAGTGTTTGATATGTAGACATTTATTAAAATACCTTTCAAAGAGGTTTCAGTACCAAAGTAAATGCTTTCTTTGGAAAAAAAATGTTTGGACAGGCTATTTCAGTTTGGATAAAAAAAATCAGGATCATTTATGTTCTTAGTCGAACTATTAGCTGCCATTTTGAATTTGGCAGCCATTTAGGATTTTTTAAAGATGGGTCCATTTCTCAGTATATTTAAGTATCATAACTACCACTTTTAAAAGTAGTATGCTTTTACTATAGAAATTAATTAAACCAATGTATTGATTAAGTCTCTTGACTATTGGCGGGCAATTTTGTGTATTGCGGCCATTATTGAAATTCTTTTAGATGGCTTCATAACCTAAAATATATTTTTGTATCATGAATATCTCTGTGCAAAGTTGTATGCTTTTACTATGAAGGGATCAATCAAACCTACATATTGAACTTAGCCTCTTGACGAATGCCGATTATTTTGATTTTTGACGGTCATTATAGATTTTTTCAGATGAATCCATATCAAAAAATGTTTATTATAACCATATCTAAAAATGTGCAAAGTTTCATGCTTTTATCATAAAGTGATCGATTGTGCCAAAATATTTAACATACATTTGTAGCTGCTGGACTATTCATGCTACACGGTCATCATGTAGATAGACTAAAAGTTTTGGTAAATGGAAAAAATAAATATTGATGTATCGTATATATATATATGTATAGGGGCCAGTTGAAGGACGCCTCCGGGTGCGGGAATTTCTCGCGACATTGAAGACCTATTAGTGACCTTCTGCTGTTGTTTTTTTCTATGGTCGGGTTGTTGTCTCTTTGGCACATTCCCCATTTCCATTCTCAATTTTATATATATATATATATATCTGATTTGGATGTATAGTTTGATAGCATAACACAAAACTATTATCTGCTGACTTGAATTCACCCAAAAGGGATTGGTAAGTACTTCTGAATGATTTATTGGGAAACACATCCAGAAATCTTTAGCATGTTTAATGATAGTCTTTTTTTTTTTTACCCACGGCGTTGATAATGAATTTCCACCTTTCAATTCTACTGTCCCTCTGGTGTTGATATTTTTGTGAGTTTTGTAGTAAACAATTTAAAAAAAAAACCCCAAAGACATGACATAAATCCTGTAGCGGGATATTTTCGCTACGTTTAAAACCCTAAGGTGGCCTTCTGCTGTTTGTTCTCTTTGGTCTGGTTGTTGTTTTTTTTAGAAATTCTCTATTTCCATTCTCAATTTTATTATCCATTATGGAAAGGACCATTCAACAAATTCTTTTAACTGTTTACAATACCTTGAATTTTTCAAAATGCTCTTGATAACGTTAGCTGTATTTCACAAAACCCTCGGAATTGTGAGCCCTAAATTATGTTTAAGATTATATTTTGTTGGCCTGTTAATGTTTTTGATTCGAGCGTACCTCATTTGTCAGTTTCTTATGACGGAACAGGAGTCTGGCGTACAAACATGTAATCCTGATATCTTTAATGAATTAACTTTCTTTATATGAAAAGACTAAGAATACAGTACCTTCAAGCATTACATTGCTAATATTTGGAGGGAAAATATTTATTAAACATTATATTCAATTAATTTTAAGAATGTATTCGCCAAAATAAACCAATCAAATTTGTTTCTAGTGTTATTTCCAATATTAAACAACTCAGTAGCGGCGCCTACGATGTGTTTTTATACATCTGACATTTTATCAAATGCATTTAAGTTGATAGATTTGTAAACAATTTCTAGCTTTATCTGCGATAAAACCAATGTTTCTTATATAGGTGTCATATGAACGAAACATCTTCGAACGGAAAATAACTTTGACGTAAAATTGAGACATTAAATAAAAACCAATCACGAAACATTCTTTGATAAATGCAACAAACGTAAACAAGGGGAGTCTACAATTGCATTGCCTTTGAAATGTTTAATCGCCGAAATTTCGTCAAAATAGCATCAACAGTTATGGTTGATAACATGATAAATATTAAAATTCATTTGCAAACATTAAATAATTACCTTACCTTGGTACAATTAGACATAATGGTTGGTTTAACGTCGTCATGTGGGTTTGTATGGAGTCAAATTCCAAATGGGGTTAATGACCTCAAGTTTACTAGAAATTGTAAGTCATTGGTTACTATTAGTGTATATCTTGCTCATTCAGGGGCGTAGCTAGAACCAAACGATGTGGAAGCAAATACCGCCGAGCGGAGCGAGGCGAAAAGATTTTGGGACCCTATTATGCAGATTTTTTTTTTTTTTTTTCGGTTTTCGGTCATAGAACGGTTAAAAGAGGAGCTATATGTAGATAAAAATTTATGAATGTAAAACTATTAATAAATCTTCTGAATATAGTAATAGTAATACATAAACAACACATATTTGTGATACAGAATTTACTCAAAATTGTCCAAAATCTGCTCTTCGGGTCTGGGCAGAAACAAACTTCTCTATTACTTTGTCAACATTCACACTGAAATCCCGATGAATATGCAGTAATGCTATGTAACTTTCGTTGTTCATTGTTGATCGTACATCGTACATACGTAGTACCGTGACTGATAGATCTCAGGGCCATCATGGCATGGTAGCACTCGCGAGATGTTATAAACCAGCGTACGTGTCCGGCATCGAGCAACCTCCCAATTGAATTCTTCAGAATTACATGCTAGGTCAGTTTCGTATGTTTCAATATTGAGATTTGTTCGTTTGTGATACATTGTATTTCCTACAACACGATGAAGCAGATACAGCACAAAGAAGCGATTTTCTGATAACTTGACGCGACTCCACTCTCCAGTTGCCTTATCATGTGGTCTATGAACGCAAAAAATAATGAGACTTTCCAATACTGTTTTGGCGTGGTTGCAGGGTGATTGGCTCCGGTAGTCTGTGAACCACATCGCCTTGGCATATTTTCAACGATATCTAAGGGATCTGATAATTCTAATGCCGATTGGTACATCTCATTCCAAACTGATGAACTGTACACTGTAAAATGTGCTCCAAAACTACATATCTTAGACTGAGTGTTACAAATTCAAAAGTAAAAATCTTGTAAAAGATACAAGTAACCTTCGATTTTGTCATAATCTCCAAAAAAAATTATTATTTTGAAACCAAATGTCGTTATTTAATGATATTTCATCAATTAAAAAAAGTGACAACATAGGTGTTTCCTTTAACATTCAAATTGACAATCTATAAATTTTTATTTTGCCATTTCTTTTTTTGCATGCCGAATCAATGTGCACGCAACTTCGGAGCTACGATCTTTTTCTGAATGAACAGCTTCATCAACACTTGTAACTAGGTTGTCAAACTAATATCCGGAATAGACGGAAAAGACACCAACAGTCTACATTCCGATTGACCAAATCATCTGTCTCTCTTCTGATTTTTGTTGTTGTGAAAACGACGTAGAAGCACGTGCTGTCGTGCCTCCAGGTAGCTACGCCCCTGTCATTGTTATACGAAACTTAGCAAGAAAAGTCCCATCTGTGATACATTTGTCAAACAGCTGACATAAGTTTAAAAAAAAAAGTTGATAATAGTGAAGAGTCTATAAATCATAGGTATGCAACAATTATAGATGTGGATTATAACAAACTTGTTAACGCATCACATTACGCTTTACAGTGTAAAACTGTTGATGTGCTATTAAACGAACTGGAAAAAATAGAAACAATTTTTAGAAAATGTTTCTTTAAGTTCCAAATTTAAAAGATGATACCGGTTTTTTTTAACGAGCCATATCGACGTGGTGTATATGGACTAGATGTATGTCTAGCTCACAAAATTATGAATCTTGTTTTATGAATTCGATCTGTGATCAATTCTAAGATTAGATTGGTTAAAAATTCAAAGGTTTGTTCCGAAAAAATACTTCTTCAACAGAAATGAGAAGGACTACTGACGATAAAAGCCAACTAAAGTACGTTCATTTGAGTTTTATTATCATACAAAATGATCAATATACTCAAATATTCTCTTGGTAACATACGTAATTAAGATGCAAAACAGTTATATTACAGTAGCAACAGTTCATCGGGACAGTATCATGAGTATGTTGAAATGTTGCTATAATTCGAAGTTTAAGATAACAATGAACATTATCACTAAAACATCCGGCACTCAAAGAGTTTAAAATAAAACAGAAAGTTATAATTTAGAAAAGTGTAAATAACGAAACAAATCATCATAGAAGTATTATTGACAATCGTTCACGAAGCATATACGAGAAAATAAAATATAATATTTAATAAAATAGCAAACCGATATATTCTTCAAAATTTTAAAAAACATAATATAAAATAAACAAACTGACCTGTTTGGATAAAATCAAGTCGTCATTCAAAGCGAGAGGAAAATCATAAAACGACTAACCTATGTTGTATTTTGAAATCTTCTGCTTCTAACACACTAATGCGACGTCTGTTATACTTGTGGTATTGTGTCAATATTGATCGATATAACTGACTTGAAAGAAAATTAAATCCACCTACAATACAAACCAAATACATTATTATTTCCCAAAGGTCAATTTGTCACTTTTTTTTCATTTAAATGTTACTTGTAACAATTAAAAAAAGGCTTTTTTTAGGATAATATCACATAAAATCATTGGTGTAACGTCATGCACCTAATATATTTTTATTGATCTTAGTTTATATTTCTAGATGAGCACGTTTCGTTCTTTAAAACTGAGCACTGGATTTAAAAGAAATAACTGGTTAAATTATGTTAAAATAATGTTCACTCATGACATATCCTATAGACACAACAATGATATTGGAATATAAAATAGCAAGTAACTTAAATAAGTCAGCACGGACGTCTGCGACACAAACACAGATTTATTATAAAAAAGATATGGTATGATTGACAATGAGAGAACTGTTCATGAAATACTAAACCGAAACAGATATTAACAACTATAGGTCATCATACGGCCTTTAACAATGAGCAAAGCCCATTCCGCATAGTCAGCTATATATCTGGACTCAATACCGATATTTCCGATAATACATGTAAAACAATTCAAACGAGAAAACAAACGGCCTTATTTTTATAAAAAAAAAAAATGAACGAAAAACAAACACGTAGCACATAAAGTTTGCTATTTCACAATGGCACTCAGTTTTCTCGGAAGTTACTCTCGTTTTGCTTATGTACGGTAAATTTTTGTAATAAAATCACATTGTATGTAGAAAAAGATTAACTGCTCTCTTTTTTGACCATTGTGTTTTTCAATTTCAAAACCTTTTTGTTTTTGCTTTTTTAAGAACATGTAATAATCGAAATGTATGTAGATGTTTAAATCAACTTTTTCTTTTAACAGATATTCGAAAAATATATCAACTACAATATTTACTTCCAAAAGTAATCTAAAACTAGTTATCAAAGGTACCAGGATTATAATTAAATTCCAAAAAATTGTGCCAAATACGGCTAAGGTAGTCTATGTCTTGGATAAGAAAATCCTTAGTTTTTCGAAAAACTCAAAGTTTTCTTAACAGTAAATTTATAACAATGACCACATTAATGATATTCATGTCAACACCGAAGTGTTAGCTACTGGGCTGGTGATACTCTCGGGGACAAATGGGCCACCAGCAGTGGCATCGACCCAGTAGTGTAAATAATTATCAAAGGTACCAGGATTATAATTTTGTACGCCAGACGCGCGTTTTGTCTACATAAGACTCATCAGTGACGCTTATATCAAAATATTTATAGAGCCAAACATTTACAAAGTTCAAGAGCATTGACTATCCAAAATTCCAAAAAGTTGTGCCAAATACGAGTAATGTAATCTATGCCTGGGATAAGAAAACCCTTAGATTTTCGAAAAATTCAAAGTTTTGTAAACAGGAAATTTAAAACAATGCCCACATTAATGATATTCATGTCAACACCGAAGTGTTGACTACTAGGTTGGTGATACCCTCGTGGACGAAACGTCCACCAACAGTGGCATCAATCCAGTGGTGTAAATAGTTATCAAAGGTACCAGGATTATAATTTTGTACGCCAGACGCGCGTTTCGTCTACATTAGACTCATCACTGACGCTCATATCAAAATATTTATAAAGCAGTGGCATCGACCGAGTGGTGTAAATAGTTATCAAAGGTACCAGGATTATAATTTTATACGCCAGACGCGCGTTTTGTCTACATAAGACTCATCAGTGACTAAGAACATGCCAAAAAAAAAACCAAACGCCACTTATCACAGATGAACATGAGACTCACATTTATTATGTTCAAATATGTGTATAAAGAGTTTCAAATAGTCTCATTGATGCCAAAGCAAAACCAGAATCTCAATAAAACAATTCAAACAGATATGACCAAGACATAATTGTCTAAATACATTTATTCTAAATAATGCTTTTGGACTTTAGATACGATTTATCCAAGCATGGACACGACAAATTAATTTTTTAAGATTGTTTGGTTTGTTTTTGTAAAAGAACGAGAATTTTGTTAAGCATTACTGCTATTATTGTTTACGGTTGATTTCTTGAATTATAAATTAATCAGGAATTTTTGCCATGTATACTTGTATTTATTTTGGTCATCCTGTGACCACACATAGCTTGCGGTATGATTGTTTTTACAAATGTTTAAACATTGCTTAAGGAGGCTCGCGGGTATAAATCAATTTTTTTATTTAAAATAGGATTTCGCTATATTTTTCTATACATGGACTTTATCTTATACTTAATAGAAAATTGAAATAAAAAAATGGGGTCACCAATCATTTACGCTCACAATCTGCCATCGAAAGAAGCATACATATTTGTTAATGTCCTTTTTTTCTGCTGAACTTATAGAGGTAATATCGAAATAAAAAAATAACTCAATTACAAAAATCGCTAAAATTTTACAATTATTGAGAGTATGTACAGTTTATTCGAAAACAACAATAAAAAATATAGGTCACCGATGAGTTAAAAAAGATATTTGAATTTTAATGCTAAAAAATGCCTTTTTTGCACCAAAGGGAGATAATTTGGAGCTTTTCCAATGATTTCTACATTTTAAAAGTCATCTTGGGCCAACACGAATTGATTTGTTGAATGATTTTTGAACTATATGATAAAGTAACAAATACTAAAGGTAATAAATAAAATGTGTAATGAAAAAAAAATTTTGAATTGTTTTCTTAATTTTTTATACCCTCCATCCTCCTTAATTGCATTTGTGCACAAATAATTTTTATCAGTAGACTACTTAGACGTTGCAGTGATATTTGTAATGAAACATGTATATCAACATTGCTAATTAGGAATACAGAATAATCGATATTATCAACTTAATTTTTTGAAGTCAGAAAATTCTATATATATATAATTGTATTTATAGTGTAATCTTTTATAACATTTACATTACATACATTAATACAAAGTCAATCATCCAGCCCTCAAATGCTTACGAAGCTCGGGCAATTAATATCTATAATTTGCGCTAATATTGAAAATTAAAGAACATTTTAAAACAAAATTAATGTATCACAATGAGAAAGTAACTGCGTTCTGATTTTTGAAATATTGAATATATAGTTTGACACTAGTTTACAGTCTCTATTTATCAATTTAATGAGTATTCGTCATCAGAAAGAACGGAAAGGTATATGTTGTTACGTTGCTGAAAGTCAGCGAAGGCATTGTTTCTTTTACACAAATATAAAGGACATTTAATTAAAAAATATTTCTCGTCCTCAACGGATACATTGTCATGATTACAAACTTTACAAAAACGTCTATTTGTCGGGATACCACGATAATGCCCAAGTTCTAATTCCAACGGAAAAGTCCCACAACGCATTCTGGCTAAAGTCGATCTCTGTTATCGTGTCATATTAGTGGTAGTGTGCTGTTGTGTTTCAAAGTTTGTTTCAAGACATCTAAAAGTTTGTAATTTTGGCATGTTCACAATATCCAGTTTCCATTTATTGTGATGTTTTTGACGGAGCAAAAGTTCTGAGTAGTTGGCCATTAATTTTACACTTAGTCCATTTGTGTAGTTATTGTTAAATAGTTCCAAAAGTTCACATTTTTCCATCACTGATTTTAGCTCGTTGTACCATGTTTTTTTTATATTTTCTGATAAAGTTGAATCCCATTGGAAAATACGATTTGGAATTCGACCTACGTGCATACTTGTTATTCTATGTCAAAGTCCTATCATGTTACACTGACGACGATATGTGCAGGGGTCCAACCCATATCACCACAAATAGCCGGAATCCGGTTACATTTCCCAACTACCATAAATGTCCTGATTGCACTGTATTGGAGTCTTTCAATATCATTGTAAGGCTTGTAACCCCAGACACCTGATGCATAGTCCATGATTGGAACAACTGTACTTGTACATAGTTTTGTGTGTTTCGTAATCAAAACCATCATCATTTTGATGATAAGGCACCAAGTGCTCTACTACAAGCTGTGACGAGTTCGTTCACGCACTCATTGTATTCAAGAGTTTCAGATATTGTAAGTCTTAGGTATAGATATTTTGGTGTGTATTCGATAGTTTTGTTCCCCATCTTAAATACTCTGTCTGAACACGGAGATAACTTTTGTCTGATGTGCATTACTTTCGATTTATCACAGTTCACTTGCAAGCTCCCTTTCACAGACCAGTTGTTTAGTGCTGTTAATTGTTTTTGCAGTCCATTTTCTGTATCCGGCATAAGCACAATATTGTCAACATATAGTAATGTACTGATTTATATATTTGATACACAAAAACACGTCTTAATATCCCATTTTTTTATTTTGTCTTAGAAATTATACATGCTGATATTATTTTACATTATGACGAACTCATCTGGTCTTTCAAACTAAATCGACACAATCATTGTGTTATGTGATTGATTGCATGTTTTTTTTGCAGTTTTGCAGTACATTCATTTCTATCGAAATACTATTCAAAATCTTTATTTTTCATGTTTTTATTGAACCAAACAGTAACAAGTAGCAGCCACCTTAAAAACTGAACACACTTAATAAAAAATATTTTATACAAATATGTTCAATTACACAATCGACATGTTTTCAATGTCTTTTCAAAATCATAAAATTGACATGTATTAGCAAAGAAAATGATGAATAACTGATTAACAATTGACGCAAAATAAATATTAACTTGCCTCATTCAAGATTGACAGACTTTGCTAGAATTGTGGTGTTCTAGTCCACAGAAAGACATGTTACCGTACCCGAACACCTGATCAGTATTCTAACTTTATTCTGACCAAGTAATAAACAGTGTTTAGCTAAGAACTAATTAAAACTCAATTTGCAGTTTTTGGTTAGTATTCAATGCCATGACCTTCCAATGTCTCGACCTACACGCTATCACGATACCTCAAACGCTTTATTATAGCAAGACTGGCAATACTGATTCATATTTTTTTTTTGTATATAACGCGGACACACATTTTTTTTCACCGCAATTGTGGCTATTGCTTGGACGACTTTCAACTAATAAAATACACATTCCTCACGATGAAAAATGTTCTTTGCATTATAATTTTAATTGTTATCTCTTTCGTTATATGTCATGATATAAGCCTAATGGTAAAGAAAACTTTTTAAAGTATTGTATTTGGTAAACACAATGACAGTTTAAAAGTTTATGATAAATATTAATACCACTTAATCGATATTCCGGAAGAAAAAAAATAAGTTATCAAGTGAAAAATAAAAAAATGTGAATCGAATTAAAATCGCATGTTTTGACCGATAAATACATGTTTCATGACAACATAAAAAAAAATCATATACAATCGCAGTTATTATTTGTGCGATATTTGATATCTGCAAGTAATTCATCTTTAAATGTATCACAGTATCACACATAATTCAATTAATTGAATGTATTTACATATAGGGAATGATGCCGAGGGAAAAGTAATTAAATACATAGAAAAGGGAAGATGGATATATATGACCCATTAACATACCTATTACTACAGAATGATATGTAACCTCACTAGAAGTTCGGCCAATTGGTATACTTGCTATAAAAAAGCTACCCAAGGTGTCATTATCACACGCAGTTTTATCTCTGGAGTAACAGTATATTTTGGAAGATGTATTTACTTGTCTTGTTATTCTATAACATGATGGTAGACCGAGCTAATCTGTCGATGGAAAGTCAAATAAACTGACAAAGAAAGAAAGACACTTACCAACCAAAAACTTTAAAAGATTTAACTTGGAGAATTTTTTTTAGTTATCGTAAATTGTTCTCATTGCATATGATCGATCTCAGATCAAAATGTACATTCTTCAAAGGCGATTGAAAATAAGTATTTATAGTTTTAATTTACAAAAATATACACATTGAAGATTTTGGCAATTCAAAGATCCATATATACAAGCTATTTCCTTTTGATTTCAACATACGATGTGTTGATCTGTGTTTTACACCACGCGGTATTAATGTGGTTAAGCAAACTTTTGTAAACATGTTTTTGTATGATAAGTAATTGATAACAATTAAATAGAATTGTGTGAAATTCAATTCAGATCTTTTAATTGTTTACAAATCCTGTTCCTTCTTCGGACCAAGCAAACACAATTAAAATCATTACAGCCGACTTCTCCAGTTTTAACATAATATATTTGCCGCTGAACAAACTGTAAAATAACAAAAATATGCTCCGTAAAATCTGTAGGATTAATTTTATAACATTAAAATAAAACTTAAGCTAAGTGCAATATAATATCATGTTCCGTGATATTTCAATGTTTAAGAGCATTGTGGATTAAATCTTTCAGCTGATTTTTCAAACTCACACGGAGAATGGTGCTCTAGAACTTTTTGTAGAAAAAGACCGAGATTTAAATTATCCTGAAGTTCATTAAAGATTTTTTTATCAGTATTCTTCAATTTACAGATCAATTTCTGTCTTGATAAATGCATACTTAGATAAACTATTTAATAGTTTGAAACCTGATAAAGATAAAGACTGTCTCATCGGATATCTATAAATTTTCATTTGCAAAAATATGATTAGTTCATAAAGTGATTTGACACTCATTATTCATGCTATCTTATAAATTGTCTGACAATAGATATGAAATATTCATTTTACATCACGATCCCATTACACAGAGAATTTTATTATATCTAAACATCTTGTATCGTTTGAAGGTAGAATATGTTGATATGTTTTCACCGATCGTAGGTTCTATTTCATTTATAAACTCTAAAATAAAAATGTACTGACATTACGATAAATAAGTAGGTTTTTTTACTAAGTTTTGAACTATTTTCGTTAAGCATTGTACTGTTATCTGTTGTTAAACCAAAGAACTGAATACACCAAATGACTTTTATGGATTAATTGCGCGTATTCAAAGGGAAAGAGAAAATAGTATTAGTTTCTGAACTAGGTTTAGGTTTATTTGTAAATTTAGTTTAGTCTTTTTTATTTTGTTCTGGTGTTACATTCTGAAAAGCAAACATCAATCGTATAGTAACTTATATGCTTATGCTGCCTTGTGCATTGGCATTGGTATAGTTCACTTAACAACTACTTGTAAAGGATGTTTTAAAATTAAACACGTGATATCTATTCAATCTATTGTTTTGTGCTTTTATT
Organism: Mytilus edulis; assembly: GCF_963676685.1. Taxonomy (NCBI): domain Eukaryota; kingdom Metazoa; phylum Mollusca; class Bivalvia; order Mytilida; family Mytilidae; genus Mytilus; species Mytilus edulis. The sequence goes on along the minus strand of NC_092357.1, from coordinate 27,117,093 downwards.
TTATCAAAGGACTTTTCGACAAGCAATGTTTGAAGCTCATGCTTTTGTCCCATCTGATGTATAACAAAGTACACGATTATAAAAAACGCAGTTATTATTTTGATAGGTTAAAATGACCTTCAAAAACAGGATGTAGTGTAATACATTTTCTTGAATAAAAATAAAGATTTTATATTGCATTACTTTTTTCGATTATTTTTTTCCATTATGTAGCAATAAATCACGCCTTAAAACTGAAGCCTATTTCCAACTTCGGTTAATTAATTTTCGAATGAAATAAACATGATAAACATATCAAAAGACATTCATTATGAGGCATTAAGACGATTATAAATCGATGTTTGCTTGATAGAAATTGTAATGTTATGGTTTGCAATTGTTGACCTGTTTATATAAAAAGAAGATGTGGTATGATTGCCAATGCGACAAATCTCCACAGGCTATGGCTAGCCCATTTATAAAGTTATGTAGTAGTTAGTTGTTGCACTAAACTTTAATTTAAATGATTTTTTGAAAACGACAAAACAGGTGCGATACCATTAATTCATGTAAGAAATTGAAACGATTGATGTTTTTTATAAAAATGGTTGGATATTGTATGACACAGAACTTATTTGAAATAATACTCTATAACAGATTGGACCAATTCCATTCTAGTGCATGTTTTAATGTTTTTCACTGTTTCATCATGTTCATCACTGTAAAAACAATATGAGTTTCACGCGTAATAGGTGTTAGGCTGTTCTACAATGGAATGGATTATGTTTTGCCCTTGGTGAAGTGTATGCCGGAATATCCTGTAAGATCTTAAGACAATTGATGAGTGGCCCCAAATGAAAATGGATCATACTTTATAGTCAACCGTTCTGATTAAGTAACATACTATAAAATCATATTTGTGGTTATCGCATATCACCTTTGATTAATTAGTAATACATCTAACAGACTATGCGGTATGAACTTTGCGCATTGTTGAAGGCCGTACGGAAACCATAGTTGTTAATGTCCGTGTCATTTTGGTTTCTTGTGGACAATTGTTTCATTGGCAATCATACAACATTTTAAAAACATATTGTTATGCTATCTGTACATGATGAACTACTTCGAATTTGCCGTTTCGTTATATTATCATTACCGTATTTAAACGAGGGGTAGATTGATTCAACATTGCTTTTTTATTATATAACGGCTGCAGCTTACTTTTTCTTGCATCAGATGTTTTAAAAAAGTAGACCACGCTGTTATTTGTTTTTTTAGACCAACCTGATTAAATATCAGCATTTATTAGTTGTGTGATGTAGTTTCTGAAATACAAATAGCACGTTTGTTTTTCTTCACTGTGTAGGAGTAATATCCCCAATGCAGCAATAAATCTTTCAAATCGATTTCTTTTCTGCCTTTTTTACGTTTTTTTTTGTGTATACAAAACAACACAACTCATTATTTCTATCAGACATGAATTCCGTAATCAGGTTCACATCACATTTAATATCGATTTCAGTTTTACAAATAAGTCTTAGAGTTTCAATCAACCATTATGTTAGATTTACAATTATTTCCAAACGTGCCCACTTCTTTTTACATTCGCCTGTGAATAATGTCCGACCATTTGATTTGAGATATTTGATGTGATTTAAGCTTGCGTTATTTTCAAAGAACGTTTCCTATGTATTAAACAATCAAATTTCTAGAATGAGAGGTTAAAGGGTTTGTCAAACTTAATAGACCTTTGTCAATAGTTAAAGATTTATATTGACAAAATAAACATTTCACTGTTATAAGTCGTTGGTAAGCCATCTGCACGACGTATACAAGTTACTTAATTTTATTCTTTAATCTCTTGTTTATTCTTTCAACAACTGATCATGAATAAATCTCTATTTTGGTGGGGAGAAACCTTTTTACATTTGAAGTCCATAATTCAATTCAAAATGGAAGGACAACTGTGTTAAAAGAGACAACTATCTGACCAAAGCGCAAATACAGCCAGCTTATCTCGCACCCGGCACCAAGCTCAGCTGGTCTCTGAAAAAGGTGTACAAATTTTGCGAAACTGGTCAAATATCCTGCCGTGCGATAGCCACAGAATCGCGGTTTGGGTAAGCATGTGTTGTGAGTAGTCAACCTTCCCCTATATCACTAGTCGATGCATAATACACACACAACACAAGGTACAGTACAATTCAATTTAAAATAAATTCGAGTTCGATGTTAGAATAATTAACATAATACAAAGTTATGATATCAATAACCTTACAGGGGTTATTTTGGCGGATGTAAAATTTCGCGATTTTTATTGAACATGTTAAATAAGGTATACGGAAAAAAATGGCGGTAACTATTTAGGCTGATTCGATACTTTTATCAAGACCTCTGCATGTGGGCTTTTTAAAAGACAGAATTTATTTTTGGCGATTTTGTTCTATCCGCAAAATAAGCGAACATGTACACCCCGCGACAATAAACCACGATAAGGTATCATGAGGTTGTGATACAATAGAAGAAAAAAACATTTCGCAAATAAACAAAATAACGACAATTTTACAAATTATTATGCGACAATAACTATCTTCAATTGACTGCTCGAGAAGTAGCGACATATCTAGACCATTTATTGTAAAATTGAGACACAAAATAAAAATACTCACAAATAAGGGATAATCATGCCATTTATGTATCATAAACAATATATTTTGTATTTTACCCTTTTAATTGACATTACAATTCAAGATGGCCTGTGATTTTAAAATCCATGTTTTGATATGAATTCCGTCCTCATTATTGTTAAACTATTTGAATATTAAGAAAATGATGAGCATAATCCTATACTTAATCGATTTGTGGAAACAAAACAAACAGATAAATTAAAGGGTATACACTTTTTCTGCCATTTAGTAAATTAATTTACTCATACTGCTTTCTGTATAAATGCAATATAATATTCAAATTGGTATATTCCAGAGCTTGTTGTCATAAAATCTTTTTATCAAATCTGCAATCGACTTGATTATTTTTTAAAAGTGTTATTCTAATGTCCCCTTCCATTTAGTAATATAAAGTTTCTTATGGATTCGAAAGCACAGACGATAGTGATGTTTCCAAAATAAACCTTGTAACTGGTTGCTCTGAGGGTAAAGTCGTATTTGATTGTTTATTATGGAATTAAGAAAAAGAAAAAATAACTATGGTTTAGTTGTATGTTAGTCCAAGGGAGGAAAGTGAATTCCGAATCGGTATTTGGCTTGACATCATACTTTAAGAACAAAAACAGTTTTACCGATAACTCATAGCATTAGATTACGTAACAGAATGAAACTGTTGTCAAAATATAGATTACATTTATCATATAAAAATTTCTGTATTAATGTCAAAGCCTCCGCAAATATTACATAACATTGACATGATTGGCGTAAGGTCTCTTAAGGGAAATATTGGACATTAAGTAAAACAATTTGATTTCCGTTATCATCTTAATATTTGCAAAAATAATCGTGCAATGTTAAAAGAAGAAACAGTAATATCAAATGTGTTACCGAAAAATAAAGTTCAATATACAAAAGAAGAAGTGGTATGAATGCCAATGAGACAACTGTAAACACATAAACAAACGACAACCACTGAATAACAGTAACAGGCTCCTGACTTGGGACAGACACAAACATAAATAATGTGGCGGGTTTAAACATGTCAGCGGGATCCCAACCCTTCCACTAACCTGGGACAGTGGTATAACAGTACAACATACAATGTAAGAGCGAACTATAACTATCAGTTGAAAAAGGCTTAAATCATCAGATGGAAAAAAATACAAGTGGGCGTGGCCGGGTACTTGTACATCCCGATAACAAAAAAAACACAGTTATTTTACAGCTAGTTCAAAGCCACTTACAACCAATAAAAAAATCATGCATCTAAGACTAAACTGTTCTGTATTCATAGAAAACAAAAGTTGATGTCGAACATGACTGGTAGTAATATCGGAAAATTGCATATGATCGATATAGAATAATGGCATTTTTGGTTTTGATACCGACTTTATGATACTGACTTTATCAGCAAAAATAATAAGTGATCCTGCTACAGAGAGCTGATGTACTGGCGAATAAAGTCAGGACATCAAATCTGTTTTTGGCATAACTAGGTTTTTCATAGTTTGGAAATATAAAGTAGAATGAAATAGTTAGTAAAACTACTTATACGTAAACAAAACGTTAGAAACGTTTTTCATTTGTTTGAATGACGGTGTTTTCAATTATTCGATTGTTACGGATGGCCTTCAGCACGCTACATCGCTGTACTTATCCATGACGTAATTGCCTTATAATTTTCGAGTATAAAGTCGGTCCATGATTTAAAAAAAAAATAGCCAGTAAGCATGGTAACATCACAGTGAAAATGTACAAATTGTAATACACATGTATATATATCGAACCATGAATTATAAATGAGTTTTCAAGAGAAATATGTAAAAGGAATGCCACTAAATGATTTTAATATGCTTGGAAAAAAAGGGCGTTTTTTTCATTTTTTAGGAACTAAATGAGAATGATTATAAAAGGGATTGGTTTATCAGATTGTCAGCTGATTTCTTGGAGTAGTTAGATAGGAATAATGATAATACAAATTTTTTATCAGAATAAGTTCAACAATTATCATATCTGTTAATCTGAATTATGCAAAATATAATTAACTGACTTTAAATAGGCGTTAAGTATATAAGTGTACACATCATTTAAGCAAGTGAACTTGACATGAAAGAGCTACTTTTATTTAAAGTTTGCTTCGTATTTTGATTTCTCCAACGATATTGCCATAAATAATAGAATGTATAAAAAAACATGACGATTCAAACTATCCTAATCTTATTTTCAAATGACAGAGAAGTAAACATACCATCTGTGCCATCTTATGGCGTTTACAAATCTCAATTAAAACGTTAAGCTCTTGAATAGTTATACTTTACGTGATTAATAGATAGGAGTGTGCTCTATACACACATACTGATCAAAAAGAGTTTTGAAAAGGAGTTATTAAAAATCTATGGTTTCATTACAAATTGGTTGACCGATATTTTTTACACAAATGTTAGTTTAAATAGGTGATAAAAAATATTTTATACTTGATAAATCAAATCATGTCATTAAAAATATACTTGTTATTTTAGACAAGTACAGTTGTTTCTTGATATGGGATAATTGAACTGTTTTCATTAACTTTATATGTTGATAAAAAAAGAAGTTTTATGATTTAGAAATTTAATGATTATGATAACAAAACGGTAAAACATAATGTTAGCTGCACGTTGAGAGTAGGCAATAGTAATATACCGCTGTTCAATGGTTTAACATCTATCTAACTGAATTAAATTTAGGTCACAAACCAAAACGAAAGGAAATACATCAACTATAAGAAAAATCATAAAGGTTAACATTTCAGTGTTTATATAAAATAAGATATTTGTCCAAAAAAAATATTTAAGAAGGCGTTTATAACCGATGTTGATAATCTTTGATAACGTTCATAAAAATACACATAATATCAGGGAAAACATCATCGACGAATTTGCAAGAATAATAAAAAAAAATACATACAGTTTTGTATTTACGATGTATTTTCTATTCAATTTTACATGGAAATGTCGGATTTGTTATACTACATTATCTATTAATGAATATCTTTTTGATTGCCTTGATTTATAAGAGCTGATTGATTATAAATCAAGTAACTCATGTTAAATACAGACGACATTATGTGATTATATGTTAAAGAATCTTACATACTGTATGAGCATGTAGAATGTCAAAAGCAATTTATATGATAACTGATTACATTTTTTGTTATCGTACATATGATAGTATTTATCTCTTATCAAATTACTCCAAGCAGCTGTTATGCATATATGACAAACCCTTGTTAGCATGCATGAAGCAGTGGTCAAGCCGTACAGATTTGTAAAGTATCTCTTAAGAATCGAATAATTTATTTGTTTAATATTCCAAATAGTTTGATTTCATTAAAAGTAGCAGCGACCAAATTTGAACTTATTTAAGGCATAAATGCGTCCATCTAATATATGGTTGAACTCTGAGTTTAAAAAGTAAAATACACAACAAAAAACGAATGGCGAGGAACATTCTAAATTGAAATTGTCTAAGCAAATTGCAAAAAATAAGCTCAAACACATCAAACAAATGGATACAAATGTATTTTTTTTAAATATTTGATAAAACAAAATTAAAACAAAAAAAAACAAATCATATTAATAAACTCATCATATATACCAGGATTTATATTGTATATTTACGGCAGACGCGCGTTTCGTCTACAAACGACTCATCAGTGACGCTCGAATCAAAAAATGTTTAAAAGGCAAAATAGGATACGAAGTTGGATAGTATTGAGGACCAAAAATTCCTCAAAATTTGCCAAATACATCTAATTTTTCATTGTTAAATGGGTTAACAATGAAAAATGTGTTAAACTCTTCCGAGGGCACTAAAATATAGATATGCTTGTCAGAAACCACAATACAATCTTAGATTGATGCCACTCTTGTCACTTTGAGATACATGTGTCTATCTAAACAAAATCGATTCATTCTTGATACGTTTGAAAGTATTATATTAAATATAGCTGATTAAATTCATAAAGTTACAGTGTTTGTACCCAAACCATTTAAGCTTCATTGACTGTAGTCAGTAGTGTAAATATTCCAATAGTTTATTGCCCTCCAGTTATATTTTTTACAATGAATTTATGAGCCAGAACATCGCTTAACTTCTAATTTATTTATAAATAACTTTGAAGAATCTTTCTTTTGCATACAATATATTCTGAATTTCGTAAAGTGCATAATGACCTTGAAGATTTATATTGTTTATTTGAATTTGAATTTGAAATTAAGTGACAAATGAAAAAAAAAAAAATTGAATTTGGCTCGTAATTAACAAAAACAAATACTATTTTGTTTTTCTTTTCACATAGTTAGTTGCTAGTTCATTAGCTTAGACACAAACATTGCTGATGTTACTAATAACCTGGTAGCGTAAATGATGAAAACACAACATGAACAGATAATATGGATACACACCCTGTCAGTGTATTGACCTTATGACTTATTTGTCAAAATATTCTTCGCTTATTTAAAAACCAACAACTTATCATGAACAAATTACATCGTTTACTATTTTTTTTAAAGAGACGAGGGAAACAGATAATAGATAAAACAATGAACTGTCTTTAAAAACTCACTGAAGATTACCTATCAATTCCTGTATTGAAATTGCCGTATCAAAATATAGTGCATTGACAAAATCTATCGAAAATACTTAGTAGATTGAATGCGGATACCCTTGTAAGGAAAGCAATTATTCATGATTACCAAGGGCACTTTTTGTTCATAGGCATGTATATCTCGACCTGCTGATAAGGTATTCCGCATAATGTTTGGGAATTTTGGATCCTCATTGCTCTTCACCTTTGTACTTGTTTGGCGTTATAACTATTTTGATATGAGCGTCAATGATGAGTGTTATGTAGACGAAACGCGCGTCTGGCGTATTAAATTATAAGTCTTGTACCTTTAATAGCTATTATCAAGGTAATTATTTCTCACGAAAAAAAGACATGCCTGTTATTTATTTTAATTTTTATCCCACTAGTCTAAAAATGTTTACCCGTCAAAATAAAACTTACTCACACATGTGATATCCGTGTGGCAAACTGAGGTAAAGAAATAATGATCAAAGAGCAGAATTTTGTGAAACGTTAACCCCATCAAAGCCAATTTACTACACGTTTAAATCAATTCATAAAAGCTTGAATACATTTTACCTCATCTCTCAGTGTAATTGAACGGAAGAGACTTGACTCAACACCGACATGTACGCCCATTATTCGTTAAGCAACACAGCAATTGATTTCCTTTTAACGCAGTCTTTGTAACTATTTTTGTGACATTCATATGAAGCTGATTATTTCAAAAAATAATTGCCTTAGTCGTTGATGCCTAGCAAGGGATATCATCATTCAATTCATATAAAACACATTTGGTTTTTTGACTTGATAAAATTAGATTAACAGGAAGTTAAACGTGATAGATAAAATAGGATGTTGGATAATCAGCAATAATACAATGTACATGTTACAGACAGCAGATCAACGACCTGTTATATTCATTGTCAACATATTTTGATAACATTTAAGATCAAGGATTTCCGAAGTACCTTTTACTTGTGAGATTGCTTGATTTTGACAACCAACAACTCTACGTTGGCCTGAGTATGGGTAAGTGTATGAACAAAACGAGGTTAAAGTTATGCAGAAAATAAAACTTCACCAGACATTATCATCGGGGGAATCATCATTGTGGGAATACCATGTAACTTGCATAATTTGCCTCAATTGTTCGCACAAGGACTACTCTATCCAATGCAAGTTGTTGGAATGTCGTAGTTTTTTGTTATAAAAAATCATTTAAACTTGATATTGTGATACACTAACAATTGACATAACACAAAGACAAATCAACTTGAACTCAAATAAGTAACTGGCAATAAATCACTGGTGAATCTGTTTTTTTTACAAAAAAAGCTCATTATTACGATTAACTATTCAATTTTACATTAAAGTGTCTGATTTTTAAAACTACATTATCGATTACTGAATATCTTTCGAATAGCAATGATTTAATAAGAGCTGATAAATAATATATCCGATAAATAATGCTAGATAAAATATACATGCATGTAGTGTGAGTATACGTTTCAGAAGCGTAAACAACAAGCGAGCATGTAGAATGTCACAAGCAATTTATATGATAACTGATTACACTTTTGACCGTTCATACGCATATTATATATAGCTTATCAAATTACGCAAATCAACTATATTGTATTTCTAACAAACCTATGTCGGCAATGATGAAACAGTGTTAAAATCGTACATATTTGTCTAAGTAGGTTTTAATAAATATTTCCATCTTATTTTAGTTCATCAAATAGCTGGCACATTTCATCCTAATTAGAATACAAATGCGTGCCTCAACTATGCGGTTAAATTTTGTGTTTGATACTGATTTGTTATCACTATTTTCAAATGTTTTATAAAATTATGAAAAAATATAAAGACAATCATCACCAGCCCAGTTGTCAGCACTTAGGTGTTGACATGAATATCAATTATATTGTCATTTGTTTAAAAATTTCCTGTTACAAAACTATTATCTTTTCGAAAAACTAAGGATTTTCTTACCCCAGGATTAGATAACCTTAGCCGTATTTGGCACATCTTGTGTTTGTTTGTCTTTATAACTTGTTTTAACTGAGAGTTACTGACGAAACGCGCGTCTGGCGTACTATATTATAATCCTGGTATCTTTGCAGTAAAATTGACAATAAAAATCTTAGCTTTAACGCTTTCCTGTCGCTTACATATATATGTTCTTAGTTCTTACCCATAAACAAATCTGAGCTTCAACTCTCTCTTGTAACTTTAAGATGTGTGTGTCTCTGTTAACTGAATCGATTTCTTCTCGAGACATCTCAACTGTATATTTATTCATTTTTGAAGATTTACATAACGACTAGCAAAATCATGAATAATGTCAAACACTTTTGACAGTTAACCATCATGATATTAAATATATTTGATTATATTCAGAATGTCGTTATGCTTTTAGCTTTTACCCTTTCAGCGTCATTAAACTATAACTAATGGTGTAGTTATTCCCGTACATATTTTTAGGTCTTTCCACTTTTCTGTGGAAAGACCTATTGTTTTTCTTCTGATTATTTTTTTTTTCTTCCGCCTTATTTTGTTCTTGCGATAAACATTTGTTTCGCAATATGTCGCTTTGATATTTGGTATATGATATCGAACAGTTTATGCGCTTTTGAAATTTACCCTGCGTAACCGAATACTTTTCTTTGTAGGAGTTATCTCCCCAAACACTGTTTTCCTTGTGCTCACAACTCCTTCGCAACCGTAAAAGATAACGACAAATTTATTTTACAAAATTGCTCGTTATATCCTTTGCATGATTTGTCCTATTTTGACCGAAGCAATATGACCGCTCCATATGAGAGTTATTTCCCCTTATGCATCTGATATTAGTGATATGCATTTCTATCTTATAAACCATAAGTGATAGAGACCTAGGATCTTTTGATTTGAGGTCCTTGGTCCAAAAAAATGAAAATTAGGTCAAGGTCAAAGGTCAAGGTCATATTCTAATATTTGAATTTGGCTTATTTTCACTTATATCCAAAGACCGTATAAGATATCAACAAATTATTTTTACTAAATTGTTAGTTGCGACATGTCGTTACACATGAATTTTTATTGCAAGGGCACGTTGAACGTAAAAGGGAGTTTTCTCCCCTCTTCTATTTAAAAATACGTGTTTGGTGATATAAGTCATTAACCAAATATAATTAAGACCTATGGTCTTTTGATTTGAGGTCCTTAGTTCATGACCTTGAAATTGATCTCAATGTCATAGCTTAATTTGACGTTCTAGATTTTGACCTTTGCTTTTATTTTATATGTAGATATGATAAAGTTATGAAACTTTTGGAAAAAGGTATCAAACCATTTAACCTTGAAAGAAACAACCGGAAGTGACCTTTTGTAAACCGGAAGTAGCTATTTTTAGTACTTTATTAATATAAAAGTATATAGAACCAGATATTTTTGGAATCAGTGTCAAGTAAATAATCAAATATAATCGTAAGTAACATTTTTCAAACCGGAAGTAACAAATTATCTCCCTTATTTAAAAAAAATGTATGGAAACCAAATATTTTTGGAATCAGCATACTAGAAGCTATCATTTGACGATCACAACTTTCATATCAAAATACATTGTTTTGATGGAAAGACCTTCAATTGTTCTCTGAACAATTGGTTTTTAATTATATCTATTTCTATTTTAACAATGTATTTGTGTGATCAGAATATCGCTAAACTACTATGTTTAGACGTTTTCTACATACAACATACTCTGTAAAGTGCGCCGTATACTTGGCGATTTATTTTGTTCAAATGAATTTAGAATTGAGTTACTTAACCAAACAGAAACAAATTGTCAAGAAAACAAATAGACATTTGAAGTAAACATTAGAAATGTAATTGTTAGAATTAGGGAATTCGGCTCCTTTATAAACACAAACAAATACTTTGTTTCTTCTGACATATTATTTTGATAGTTAATTATCTTAGACACAAACGTTATTGATGTTATTTATGACCCAGTAGCTTTAATGCTGAAAACACAACATACACTGATTTTTGACTACACACACTTTCAGTGAAGTGTCTGAACCACTGATTTGTCATTCGCACATCATTTAAGAACCACAAACTTACCATGATCAGATAAAACCGTTTTTCCAGGGACTATGGAAATAAATATGCAAAAATGCATTAATCTAATTTTGAAATTCCACAAAATATCTATATCTTTGTCTGTAGTTTTCTATTTTGTTTGTGTAGCATTATTTGTCTGTTTGGTTTTTTTTTAAATGTGTTAGCCATGGCGTTGTTTATCACTGTATACTTTGATTTCAATTTTTATTTCAGTATGTTCAAATATAACACCTTTGTACCAAGCAGAATCAGTTATTTTAATAACAGAAGGTATATGAAAATTAATAAAATAGCATACATTTTGGAAAAAGGAAAAATTACTTGTTATAAATGTCCAGCGTTCGAAAGGTCAACACACAGACATTCGTCAAAGAAAGAGAAACTTACTATACAAGGGATAACATTTAAAGAACTCAATCAGCATTAGTCGAATATAATATGATACAATAACAAAATGATAAACCGACAGAAAAGTCCGCCAAGTCGTATAAATATATATATATGTATAAACATGTATTATTTTATCTTTTAGTTTCTTGTGTACAATTTGGAGTGTAATACGGCGTTCATGATCACTGAACTAGAATATATTTGTTTAGGAGCCAGCTGAAGGACGCTTCCGGGTGCGATAATTTCTCGTTGTATTGAAGACCTGTTGGTGACCTTCTGCTGTTGTCTGCTCTATGGTCGGGTTGTTGTCTTTTGGCACATTCCCCATTTCCATTCTAAATTTTATGTAAATATCGTACAAATAATGTCACACTTACCAGGCAAGTTATGAAATGTATCACTTTAAGGTTTTATTCGTCGCACTCTCACAAATTCAAACGGAAGAACGAATGAAGATTTATTGAACAATCATCAGCATTGTTGGCAGAATTTTCGAAATCAATTGGACTTTACCTCGAAAGATATATCATGCACCGAATTATTAATCTATTTAGTGCATAAAATCAAGTTGTTTGTTTTTTCCTGAAGTTAAATAGTTGATTCACATTAAAACCCATTCTGATTTAAGACGTATTTAAACTAGATTAAAAAAAGTCAAACGTTATAAATAAAAGAAGATCTAAGGTTATAATTAAGTATAGACAGCCAGTCAGCGTTCAATATAACCTTTTGTTCATTTTCAATCTCTTTTGCAAACTTGTTTTAATATACAATGCCAACAGATATTTTGCAGAACAACAAATACATCAATTAGAGAGAGAAATACAGTCAGCATCAACCTATCAGGATATTTTTTATAGTTGGTTCAACAAGGCATTATTTTGTAATGTATTGTCACACACTTAGATTGATTATAACATGACCACGATGAATTCAGTCTGGAAAGGTCCATCCTAATTTTCTTTTACAGAAAACAATTTTCGTTTATTATAATCTTATTCAGCAATCTATGAACGTGTAATGGAACTGGTTTAATAGTAGGGATAAGATAATGTTTAAATACTTAATAGAAAAAATTCACACGACTTCAAGCTAAAACAAAATTAAAAAAAAAAATTTAAATCTCACCTGCTTAGTCTTCTCTTCTGTGTCCGAAAATATTGTATTCAAATTCGATAAGATATACCAATCCACTTCGATATAGTTTCCTAAATACTAATTCTAGTTTAACATGTCAATTTGTATTTAACTTAATCATAAACGATAAATACCAGTACGGGACATAAGTGTATCTTATCTGTATAGTTATAGATACATTAAGTCAACAATATAACTAAAGTAATTGCATATTAAAGAAAACGGTCATGTAAACCATTCAAAGTATCAAAATAAATATTGTACACGAGATAATAACCAGGATAAATTTACATATGGAACTCCGGTTCAATTCGCTTCTAGTCCGAATTATTTGTCCTATATTAATCAATTGATAGATAAAGAACACAATAACACACTATAAATGACTAAATCGAAGATATCAACATAAGCTATCAAGTACTGAACATGCATCTAAACGAAATGTTTGTACATATATCTGCCAAACGACAAGTGCATTGATCAAATCTCGCTTAACATGCCCAAGAACTTCTTTTAACAATTATTTTCGAAGAATAAGACATGCAACTGACATCATTAGGTACTGTTTATGGTTATGGAATGTTACTTCTTCTAATTGTGCATCTGGCTTCAAGGTTAGAAATTGCATGTTAGTGTTATCAACTGACATAATGATTACTGATTAATACGAAAGACATAATCGGTGTCATATAGTAGCAGTAAGTCTTTGCAAATAGCATGGTATTAAATATTTGGAGACAAATCAATGTTATTCCCTGTTTACAAACATATGTCTAGGTCTAAATAACTTAACATTACATTTCTTCACTTCAATATTAAAATGAAATTAATAGATGGTCAGAAATATACAATTTATGTGTACTTGTCACGAAATAGAAGATCAAATTGCCCTGTGTCTACAGCTCATACACTTAGATAAATTATAAATTTCTGACATATCCCATATTTTGTGTCTTATTAAAGGTATATGTCTGATCAGAATTTCATTATTTTACAATTTATTGTCACTCGATTTAAAGATGTCCAGCAGAGGTCTTTATCATCCACTATTTTAGTTTCTTTTTTATATCAATTATCGAATCATCTGAAATTATTTTTTTAGTGACCAAACAAAATTGTGTTAGGGAAGGGGTAAAACGATTTAGAAATTGTCAAATAACTTCAAGATAAAACACACAATAAAAAAATATTGAAGTCTCACCTATCATGCCTATTTAGTCTTTTTTTGTTATTCCTTAATATTCATCAACAAATTTAAACGACAAATTACAATTAACATCAACATGATTTATTTTAAATCTTTTGAGTTGTACATGTCAATTTTTAATTATTCACTCAATCCCTAATAATTGATACTCGTACGGAAAATAATTGTATCTTATTACTGAATTAATGAATAGTTTAGAATGATGTATATAGTCAACAATATGACATAGGAAATTAGAGATTCAATAACATGTTACTGTTAACCTTTGAAACGTTTAATGAATTCACTTTAAACACCGACATGGTAATAAGATCGAAATAGAGGGTCCTATGTTACTTATTGATTCGATTAATGTTTGGCTCTGCTCGGTCTATTATTTATTCTTATAAATTACATCGTCAATGGCAAATCAATAGGTCAAAATAAAACACTTAAAATTAAAAATACAGATCAACAACACATTTGAAACACTGAACAAGTAGTTATACAATATAAGCTATAACTTGACCCCATAACAGACGAATAGTATGTGCGTGATTTTCATCCTCCATTTCAAAACACATCCTTTATGATTCAGTGAAATTACAACTAAAGATGCAAAACCTTGAAAGTTTATGTGTTGTTTAATATTGTAAAAAAGATATTGCTACTAATGTAAGTCAAGTCTAGACACTGCATGCTACTTTTATCAACTCACAAAACTGTTTATCATGAAAGATATTAACATTATATTAATATTAATATGTGTTGGAACATAATTGTAAACTTGGTTTACAATTTGTATACTTGCTTTGGTGTCGTAGGAAAAATTGGACACCAATATAACATCGACTTGGGATGAGGAATAAGTCACCATAAACCCATAAACTAGTCGTGTGGACCATTTCTGCATTTAATGAGTCGTCCAATTTATAGATACTTTATTATATAATCTGCAAGTATACAAATTGTAAACCAAGTTTACAACTATGTTCCAACACATATGAACAATATATTTGACTGAAATATTTGCATGCAACGGAGCTTTATTCTGACCTTAACGTACATACCAAAATGCGGCTTTCAAGCCATACTGAATTATATATATGAAATACTAAAGTAGCTTTACTTTAATTGAAACATTTAAAACATGGCTAAAATAATAAAGAAATTTACAAGTACTTAATAGTATGTGTATTACTTTCAATGCATTGTCAATATGAATTAATTTTATATATATGCCAACATATTAAAGTACGTTTTCTACACACTGTATGTGTGATTGTTATTATAACTTCAAATATCACACATTTAGAACTAGTAGATATATCATGATATAAAAGAGTATCCATACAAGACAACAACATACATTTTCATGAGCTAGACTTTAGAAAAAAACAGATATAAGTCATGGATCTCTATAATGGAGGGATGATATAACTATGAGAACATTGAGTATAGCAGCAGGGGGTAGTTGATCATATCACAAAAACGAATATAAGATATACTCTCATTCTCAGCTAATTTTGAATTCCAGTTGTTAATGATGCTTTATAAACAAATGATTGAAAACATAATGTATGTATATTGATTTCAATACATTGCAAATATCAATTGATTGAATTGTATGTGACTAAAAGCAAACATTTTCATGAGGTAGACTGTCGAACAAAGCGGTGGTAAGGCAGGGATCTCCATTAACAAATTGACTTGGAGTATTGTTTTCACTTTTTCCATATCCAAGCTATAATTCAGCTGTTGTATTTTCCATCTTAAATTAGCGTTAACTTGATTTGGAATGTTTAGTCTAAACACGTTGATAAAAGTTGTTTTATTATTATCCAACTTCTGTACACAGCTTTCAATTCAAAATTAGATCGTTGAAGACAGATATTATAACATTAAACTCATAGCACATTTTATTTAATTGTGCATCAAACAATCTGCTAACATTTGCAGGCAATTAACCTAAATGATACGAGTTGTAAAAGGAATAACGGAATCATTTATTAAAGCACACATTTCAGTAATGACCGTTTGTAAAAAAAGACAGATTACTAGTATTGAAGTATAACGTTATTTTTTTCCTTTATTTTTTATCTGAAATGTAGTCAACATGGTCAAGAAATTATGTATGCTACAGGAAAAAAACTAATAGGTTACTTATCTCTTTAGATTGTGAATATTTGGATTAAAATGTCGAATATTCAAAAGATAATCAAACTTGTTTTTTATCATTCTTTCAGATTAATTCGTTAATTTATTTTTTAATAAGCAATGTCCCATCATTTTATATATCAACACTGCAATCCTACTTCTATGAAGAGCATTCAATGGAACATCCGTGCTTTGAAAGCTGTTACCATTAACCAAATAAACATATAAATAACCTGATAAGTCAATTGATCTAATTATTATAAACAACAGTTAACATTTACTGTTTATTAGAGTTGTAATAGTACTAACGGAAAAATGTAAAAAGACACACATTCCTGCAGAGAAAGAACATATCTTATATTTACATAATGAGTAGTGGCATAACATCAAAAATGCCATCAGCGTAAACATATACTTATCGTTATATACTATTTTTTTTCTTTTCAATTCATCAAACAAATAGTTTTACAAAGTGTTTATACTACAAACGTAACCAACATAAACTGAATGTCGAATTTCTTTGATTTTAAGCAATTGCACACACTACTAAGTTGCTTTTTAACGAAAGTATAATAATAAAACAAGATGTCTTTACAGTGTATAGATGTTTACTTATTATACTCAATTTGTTGTTATTGATTACTATAATGTTGAAGTTTTGTTATTATTGTTATCAATACTGTCATGGACCGTCTTAGTAAATCGGTTACGGTCTATTTTGACGAGTTATTTACAAATAAATAAAATCACACGGAATTCAAAATTTGAAACCTGGATAGAGATATCGGATTCTAAACTCCAAGGCTCGGAAAATCGATAAATGTTTCACATGAGATTTATTTCAGCTATACATAAATATATATTTAGTGAGATGCTAATTTTTATATTTTATATCCTTCAAACTTATTGTAGATCTCATGGAGCACACATAGCTACTGTTCAATAAAATAAACGGTACCAATTTCTTGCACCAGATGCGCATTTCGACAATTCATGTCTCTTCAGTGATGCTCGTGGTCAAAATATTTGAAATCCAAAGCTTACATAAAAGATGAAGAGCTATAATCCAAAAGGTCCAAAAAGTATAGCCAAATCCGTGAAAGGAATCAAAGCTTTGCATGAGGGAGATACATTCCTTAATTTATAATAATTTCTATCATTTTGTAACAGTAAATTTTAATAACACAAAAAAATCCGTATTTTCATGCCAGTACCAAAGTACTGGCTTCTGGGGTGGTGATACCCTCGGGGACTAATAGTCCACCAGCAGAGGCATCGACCCAGTGGTAGTAATAAAATTAACGGTACCAATTTTTCTTGCACCAGATGCGCATTTCGACAATACATGTCTCTTCAGTGATGCTCGTGGTCAAAATATTTGAAATCCAAAGCTTATATAAAAGATGAAGAGCTATAATCCAAAAGGTCCAAAAAAGATAGCCAAATCCGTGAAAGGAATCGGAGCTTTGCATGAGGGAGATACATTCCTTAATTTATAATAATTTCAATCTGGCTCCGAACAGGATTTCATTAATAGCATGATTCAGAATATGTCTGGTAAGTTGGTTATCCTAAACATATGATACATATTTATTTAATAGATAAGAATGCATTCTGATGTATCAATGATGAGCAAACGTATATTGGCAAGAACCGCTTATCTCCTACACCCCCACATATTCCACGACAACGCAATTCAATACAAGTAAACACATAATATACTAGAACACACCCGTGATATTGCCGGTTTGTGACTGAATTAAAGTATATTAATATGCGTAAGCCTTATTTTAGTATTGGTATTTTCATCTGACAAAGTCATGCCGATTATTATAAGATGTACAGTTTACTCTTCTTTCAAAATGATTTTGTTTGAACCAGTCGACCTGGAACTTATTAACCATTGGTAATATTAATGGGCCTGTATGGAGTATTTAAGACAGACAGCTAGATACCATAAACATACTATGTATACACATGCCAGAGTCAGAGCTTGATTTGCTATATGATATAAAAACTAAACTGACGAAAAAAGGTCATTTATTCAAAATCATAAAATGCAAAAAATACATTTTGCAAATAAAACATTTGACATAAAAGTTCATATTTAATATGAAATAATAATACATAATTAATACGAAATTACATCAACTAATATCATGTCAATTGAATAAATGACAAAGAATGGCAAAGGTGGGGAGAAAAATCTGCCCCATAAGTAAATATATATACATATCTACTTCAAAAGATAACATTAAGGGCGGTATGTGGGTGGGAATTTTGAACAAATTGTTTGATAAGAATCACAAGTTAACACATCAAATGCTGATGATAAAAGAAAGTGACCATCATACACTTACACGTGAACTCGTACTGACCCGCAAGATCATTGACCAATAAGAATGATGATATCCAATCATGCATTGGTCATAAGTGAAATGTCTCTGCACATGAAAACATGTTATCTAATTTCAACAATTTATCGTTTAATTAAGTAGGACATTCTGACCCTTTGACCAGACTAGAGACATCATACATTTACAGTATTAAAAGCTGATTCTTTTATTTAAGTCGGTTAGAAATAACCAATTAAAACAGAATTATCTTCTCTGCTGTCTTAAAATATTTTATTCCGCCTAATTTTCAATTAGGAAATAATATTGTTTTTTTTAAATCAACAGCATTGTCCTGTATTAGATATGAATAAAGTTGAATTATTTGATTCGTTGTTTTACGTCATGTCGGCAAGCAAATTGAAAACTGTATATACGCATTATTTTAAGTCCAGATTTTTAGTATTCGTATTGTCATCTTAGAAAGTCATACTTTAGTTTAAATACTACAATAGGGAACAATGTGACAATGATTGAATATAGTAGTGTCAATCCTGTGATTAGGACCAGTGTATATAGCAAAATCCTAAATATACCGTTTGGTGGTGCGCCTGTCAGATGCGGAACGTAAAGATAAGGTAATAGGTAACATGTGAATATACCATTGGTATCGATATCGGATTTGACCCGGAACTTGTTAATTATTGGCAATACTTATTATGAAAAGAACAAAAGGGTCTGGAGTGGTGTATTTTTTTATCAACACCATTGTCCTATATAAGCTATATATAAAGTTAACTTCTCTGATTTGTTGTTTTGCCCAATGACGGCTGACAAATTGGACCTCATTATTTTAGTATTATAGATAGCTAATGAAGTTGGTCATCAACTTCTAGAAGTCCTTGTTAATTAATGGATCATTTCCATTTTGAATAGTTCTAAATAGTTTCTTATGTTGCCTTTTCTGATATCGTACTTGGACATTATTAAGATTTGATGTGAACATTCGGATGATAGAACAATGTAAATTGGGATGATAGAACATTGTACATTGGGATGATATAAATCTCACAAAACATGTTTAACCCCACCATATTTTTTGCAGCTGTTTCACGTGACGATTCTCTTGCCTTTATAAGTTTTTTATTATTGTAAATTTTACTTTATTTATATGTTAAGGAGTGTGTTGACTTTTGACTGTTGTTTTGGGTCTTGTTTTTTTCTGTTATATCAATGTATATATTTTTTAACTCATGTTTCAACTCTTTGTAAAGTTTGATTATTTACAAAAAACAAAAGATGTACCTGATGTCCTTGCAATAATAAATATAATTAATAAACATTCTGATATTTGTTGTTGTTGTTTTATATTGCAGTTAGGATGCATCTGAGAGTCCACTGTAACTGAAAGTCGACTTAACGTATTTTTGACAGATATGCTACCAGCTTTCATTTGTCAGCTGCTTAATGCAGATAGTTACTCAGTTAACTACACCTTTACGATTTTTAATTGAGGTACATAATTATTGAACCGAAAACTAATTCACATAGGAAGATGGTTCCAGCTTCAAAAGGGGTCGACATATATTAAAGTTTACACAACAAGCAACACAGTTGAGGAAATTGCCGTCTATCTGAATTATATTGTTAATCTGGAACCACACTCGACAACTTTCACACTCATTGTTATCGGTCTTCATGTAATTATTAAAGAAGGATCTAAATAAATTAACGAAATTCGGATTCATTTTATGGTTCTGATGATGCTTATCTTTAAAGTTTAACAATATACCACACATATTATTCTGTCTGTTAGCAGTCTAAAAACATGACAAAGTATTTTTGTAGTTTATGAGAATGAACACATGACATCACGATGTATGATTATTTTTAAGGATCGTCTATTTAAGGCAAAATTTCAACTCGTTGTAGGCAGTCCTCCAACTGTAGAGACATTGTAAAAGTCTGAAGTTATATATGGTAACTTGTATTTGTAAAAATAAACACATGACATTAAACATGTAGGTGGTGTGCATACGTCTAATGTTAGGTTACAAAGGTGATTGACATTAGATAACATTTCTCACTTTAGTCTTCTCACTCATGTAATAATTAAAGGTGATAAGTTAATTTATTGATGTGTTGACCATTAACTGACATCTTCGTTTAATACAACGTCTTGAGTTAAAGTGTAACGTAATTGGTGGTTTCCTAATTGTCAATAATGTACGTAGGTATGACCCATCGACACCATGTTAGCCTTTGTAAGTATTGTATTTCAACAATTAAAACATCTACTTGCATCTATAGAGTTAAGTTCAAAGAAGGCTGATACATTGTATTTATTCAGTAAAATGGAAAATTCACTGATGATTGCTCTATCTACCGGGAAACTCAAATTTGCAAAAATGTTAATTGAAGGAGGCCAGGACATTGATTTATGTAATTCATCAGGTGTTACAACTCTGATGCTGGCTAGTAATCTAAAAGTGGGGGAAGAAAATATACAGAAGAAGTTATGGATAATGAAATGCATTATTGAAAAGAAGGGAAACATGAAAGCTGAGTACAATATTGGGCGGACCGCCTTAATGTACGCACTTCATTCCGGATGTAAACCAACAATACAGTTACTAAAATCTCATGGCCTTGTGGACTCCATAAACGTTCGTTCAAAATCAAGAACTAAATCGGGGGACAACGAACTATTTTTAAGTATTTGAATTGTTATATATCAGGTATACCATTCTGAATTTTACCCTTGAACGTGCGAAACAATATAGTAATTATGTTTTCTAAAATTGATTGTACATAAGATAACTAACATTTTATTGAGTGATACAATTCAAACTCTGATGATGAGTCTGAGAACGTAATCCACTAATTGTTTGATTGTTTTATTAAATTGAAAAAAAAATATTGTCTATCTTTTCTTTATTTTATATTGTATCTCCTGCCTATTGTTGTAAAATAATTTTTGTATATTACATATACAATCAATTACTTCAGGTGTAGTTTAAAATTTATTACGGTACATGCATTTACTATATATGTTATAGATGCATATTTGCAATTTAAACACTAAAACATATAGAATGACACATGTTTATGTTCCTATAAGTGTTGATCTAAATCACAGAATGACACTGATAACGCTACAATATTGCACAACATCAGTATTAACAAATGTCTAAACTGGAATCGAATGATTATGTTGAAGGATTAAGGTAGTATTTCTGTTAGTACTCAGACATGTCAGAATTGTCATACTAAAGAAAAAACCTCTTGTTTTAATATTTGTTTAGAAGGACAATATGCCTTCTCTAATTTAATGTTAATTCTGAGTTTAAAATGATAAAATTTAACATTTTAAAGTCAGTATAATATTTGTTTGCTATTTATACTGTCTTTATGACTAATGTGTGAGATCTTTTTATATTGTCATAATTATCATTGTTTATCATATTTTTGGGGGTAAAAGGAACGAACAAAGGCATTAACAGGGGGAACAGGGAGGTAAAGGTACAACACATAATTTAGGTCACAAAAATCAATAACAAAACTCGTTTTTGAATTTCGTAGGAATACACACGAGATATATAAGTATTTTAACATTATAAACGTACTATTTATACGTATATCACCCCTGACGGGCCAAACAAACAAAACACAACCAAAAAAATAAAAAAATTAAAAAAAGTAGGCAGTAAGATTTGATTGACGCGAGTTGTAAAAATCAGTGTAAATAAGATGCTATGGCTTTCTGTGAACTACTGCTTTTAAGATCACGTTCAGCATACTTGTTGTTATTTATTTATTACATTCTCTTCCTGAAAATGCATTTAAGTGTCCACTGGAAGCTACCTAATCTCCAGAAAAAAACTACCCAACGTACCGTTTTAGAAAAGGTTGAAGATGTAGACGTAAAAAGCAAAACTAACTCCATATGTTTGAAAACATGATAACATGTTAAAGATAACAAAAAATCCCCTGAACTTATATTCAAATAAAAACATTTGCTTTATTGTCAATGATTCAGACATACATCAATCTAGTTTCTGACACATTTTAACACTAATGGCTTGTCATTCTTGGATTGTTGACTCCAATCCATAAGTTCACGTTTAGCTTCTGAATTTGTTTGGAATTGGGATGATAGCCAATATCTGGAAGTTGTAGTTGCTTTTGTCTTTCAATGATTTTGACAAAAAAAAAAGCACGGAGGGATCCAAAAAAAGGGGAATCTGTCATTATAAAAATAAATAAAACACACAGATTTGCCTCTGGTGTAGGTATTTATATTTGGAATGGCAAATTAATGTGTCAAACGTACATGATGCACACCAACTGTAGACTAATATCTGTGTGCTTATCTTTGTATTTCCTTTTATCATCTCATTGACATAAGATCGTGGTAGCTGTGAATAAATATGTAAAGGAGAAGGAAATTTCACATTATTATTGTATGTATAGAGGCAGGAGAGTTCAAACCACAACCGGAGGTATAGCATACCCACATTTATATGTTGTGCCCCCCTCCCTCCTCCCCTGCACTTTGTTATAAAATAAAACATTATTTTGTGTCATAATTGTTGCTGTTGTTTTGCAAGGTATGTATCTCTACATTGTATTTGCTTGTAACGAGAAGGTATGATGTCTCCAAGAAGGCAGTTCAAATGTTGGAAAAATATGATGATAGTTTAAAACCCAAGCAGAACAAAATAATAGATCAAGGAACAAAATGAACCAAATTAGGTTCAGGTACCAAAGAAAACAATTAGGTACAACTCGCAAAGGGTAAAGCATTCAAAGAATATTGAAAAGAAACGATGCGTTCTGTATATGACACGCTTCAATAATAGATGTACAGTAATTTCGGCAACTGAAATCTAAATAATAGGTGCACAACTCATATTTTGTCCATCATGTTACCAGTCAAGGTAGCACCTCACTTGTTCTAGAAATACTTCAATACAAATGTACATTGTATGAAATAATATACCGTATATACCGTATAGTAATACATATCTGTAACAATTTATTTGCGATAATGTAAGATGCATTTGAGTTTTCTTACAAAGTTTGACTATCCTATTACCATTTTGTATCTCCTGTTACCACTACCTCTGAAACAGGAGGAACAGTAACAGGATGGACAAATTAGTACATAATCAAAAATGGTTTTAAAATAGTCACTCCCTAATAATTGATGCAGTGTTCTTTCCACATACAAATTTTAACCATGTCGTTACGTCCTGTATCTACGCCTATGACGTCACCCTTAAAATCAGCCGCTATTCAAAGGAGAAACTAGTTTTATTTCGAAAACAAATAAAAAGATAACAAACAGGACAAATATTCATGAACAGACATTCCAGTGATTGTCGAATATAAGTTTTCATGATTTGAAACATAGAAAGTTTTTTTTTTATTTTTAATTATAATGTTACTAAATGTTAATTATCAAAGATGAACGCATGAAAATTGACAAATTTTCATACGTTAAGGAATATAAAAAACATTTAAACACTAATATTTGCATGTACTATCTTGCATAAATATAACGTGTAAACTCTTATGTTAAATTGAAACATTATGTCAAACTTATGTCAAACTTAACAATTAAACAGACAATAGACAATAACCGAAATATGTACATTGTCTTAAGTGACTTGTATTATGTTTTTGAAAGATTGCATACTCGAAAGAAGGGATAAGCGCCGTTTGGATATTTACGATATCAAAAACACAAATAGGTGGAATCTCATTCTTGATTGCAATATTCTTATTTATATTTGTCTTATTCTTAAAAAGTTGTTCGATTGATTTTCAACTCCATTATTCATTAGCTATTTTGAATTGCGGTTCTTGTATTCTATAGATCATTTTTATAAGAACGAACACAGAAGGATATAAATGTATGGGGGAATTTTTTCCCAAAGATGAGCAGTCTCATTTGCTGACATGAGTTAGTGATAGTATTACACATTTAGAAACATTTAGAAACAAAATATGAAATTTTGTGTCAACATACTGTTAATGTTCACTGCGAAGCTAAATGCGAGAAAATCTGCACGTGTTGTGAGTGTGACTGTTGTTTATCACGAATAACAACTAGTATACAAGGCCTTTCTGTCAATGAAAAGTTATCTTACATTTAGCATAAACATTATTTTTCTTTCATCGAGCCTTTGTATGTCTGAATGATTCTTTTTTAATTTCAGTTAGTATTTGAAGTTTTCGAGTTTTTATGATACCATTTTTTCTGAACTAGTACACATTTCATTTATTGGCCATTCAAGGTAAATTATTCACATAGTCTCAGTTTTTCTACACCAACGTTAAAGGATGCATAATTTGAAATCAACTTGACGATTTACTGTCCTTATCCTATTTGTTTTCTGTAAATTTACCAGTGATGTGCCGTTATTGTAAATTTGGAGTATGAACACTTAAATTACGCAGAGTCCTTTAGAGTTTTAAACACAAAATGGTTAAAGTGGGTAGATGTTTCATTCAACATGTTCAAACAGCTCCAATTTTCAGAATAATAAAAAAAAACACGTTAGGATACTTGCATATATTGTTTCAGAAACACCCGTGGTTAACATATCACACTTCCCCTCAACTGTTTTTGAAAGATAAAAGATGTCTATTTAATAATAGTCATGTGACCGTGACGTCATCAACGTTTTTTCATGGTTTTCTATGGTTTAAAATGGAATTTAGAATTAAATTATAAGAAATGATTGTAATAAATATTACTGTTAAATAACTACGCGCGTTATTCAGTGTGCCCCCCCCCCCCCCCCCCCCATTTTTAATGTTATTTCTTCATCATGTTCATAGACAGAAACAATATTACAGTCATTCCTTAATAAACAAAAGTTAACATATGCTGTTCGTTATAGTTGCTACGCTGCTAACGGGAACAATGTGGAAACAAAAAACATATATTC
This sequence comes from Mytilus edulis, assembly GCF_963676685.1. Lineage (NCBI taxonomy): Eukaryota > Metazoa > Mollusca > Bivalvia > Mytilida > Mytilidae > Mytilus > Mytilus edulis. Next base: position 27,091,564 of record NC_092357.1, on the reverse strand, counting down.
ATTAAGAGATAGAACATTTTTCTTAAATCTACATAATAAGTAGTGGCATAAGATCAAAATTGCCATCAGCGTAAACATATCCTTATCGTTATATACTATTTTTTTTCTTTTCAATTCATCAAACAAATAGTTTTACAAAGAGTTTATACTACAAACGTAACCAACATAAACTTAATGTCGGATTTCTTTGATTCGAAGCAATTGCACACACTGCTAAGTTGCTTTTTAACGAAAGTATAATAATAAAACAAGATGTCTTTACAGTGTATAGATTTTTACATATTATGTCCAATTTTTGTTATTGATTATTATAATGTTGAAGCTTTCTTGATATTGTTATCAATACTGTCATGGACCGTCTTAGTAAATCGGTTACGGTCTATTTTGATGATACGAGTTATTTACAAATAAATAAAATCACACGGATTTCAAAATTTGAAACCTGGATACAGATCTTGGATTCTAAACTCCAAGGCTCGGAAAATCGATAAATGTTTTACGTGATATTTATTTTGGCTATATAAAACAATATATTTAATGAGATGCTAATTTTTATATTTTATATCCTTCAGACTTATTGTAGATCTCATGGAGCACACATAGCTACTGTTCAATCTGGTTCAGAAAAGGATTTCATTAATAGCATGATACAGAATATTCCTGGTAAGTTAGTTATCCTAAATATATGATACATATTTATTTAATATATAAGAATGCATTCTGATGTATCAAGGATGAGCTAACGTATATTGGCAAGAACCACTTATCTCCTACACCCCCACATATTCCACGACAATGCAATTCAATACAAGTAAACATAAACCATACAAGAACACACCCGTGATATTGCCGGTGTGCGACTGAATTAAAGTCTTCAAATATGCGTAAGCCTTCATATTTTCGTATTAGTATTGTTATCTGATAAAGTCAGGCCACTTATTATAGGATGTACAGTTTACTCTTCTTTCAAAATCCTTTTGTTTGAACCAGTCGACCTGGAACTTATTAATTATTGGTAATATTAATTATTTGGAAAACAAAAGGGCCTGTATGGAGTATTTTTAAATCAACAGCATTGTCCTGTATTAGATATGAATAAAGATGAATTATTTGATTCGATGTTTTACGTCATGCCGGCAAGCAAATTAAAAACTGTATATACGCATTATTTTAAGTCCATTTTTTTAGTACTCGTATTGTCATCTTAAAAAGTCATACTTTAGTTTAAATACTACAATAGGGAACATTGTTACAATGATTGAATTTAGTAGTGTCAACCCTGTGATTATGACCCGTGTATATAGCAAAATCCTAAATACACCGTTTGGTGGTGCGCCTGTCAGATGCGGGACGTACAGATAAGGTGATAGGTAACATGGAAATCTGCACGAATTATAACAGGCAGGTATATGAGCAGATACTCGCTAGTGACTATGAAATATATTTACATTACCAGTAAATAACAAGTGGTGCACTAATATATAACCATTTTATACGAATAGGCTCTGCAAAAGTGATCGATATTAAACCTGCGGTAAATGATAATGTACAGCAATGTCGTTGCAAAAATAAGCACAGCATAATATATAAAAAATATAGACGAAATAGGCAAAATTCATTTCTGTTTTAATTTTAATTAATAAATCAACAATATATCTATTACATTTTCATCATCAATGATTTATAATATCACACAATAGTCTGCAAGTTCTGTTCTGTAATGTACACAAACTATTAAGAAATATATTTTCTACGTTTTTACACACGTTAAATTGTCAAGTCACACAAATGAGTGATGGTAGCTAAAAAACACTTTAAACACTACCAAAAAGTGTGTTGTTCCTTGATAATGTTCTCCTTGATTTTAAACGAATATTTGTAGAGTCTACAAGTTCATGAGTTTTAAGTAAATGTATTATTTGTTTACATCCAGAATGCAGAGCAAACATTAAAGCGGTCCGGCCAATATTGTCTTCAGCTTTCATGTTGGCTTTGTTTTCAATAATGCATTTTATTATCAATATCTTTTTCTGTATATTTTCTTCCACCACTTTTAGATTACTAGCCAGCATCAGAGGTGTTACAACTGATGAATTTCAAAAATCAATGGCTTGCTTTCCTTTAATTAACATGTTTGCAAGTTTGAGTTGCCCGGTAGATAAAGCAATCATCAGTGAGTTTTCAATTTTTCTGAATAAATACAATGTATAAGCCTTCTTCTCTTTGAATGCTTCACCCTTTGCGATTTGTACTTAATTGTTTTTGACAGGTTTTCTTTGGTACCTAAACCTAATTTGGTTCATTTTGATCCTTTGTCTATTATTTTGTTCTGCTTGGGTTTTAAACTATCATGATCATATTTTTCCAACGTTTTAACTACCTTCTTGGAGACATCATACTTTCTCGTTACAAGCAAATAGAGATACAGACCTTGCAAGACAACAGCAACAATTATGACACAAAAGAATGTTTTTTTTTAAATTCCAAAATGCGGGGGAGGGGGGTACAACATATAAATGTGGGTATGCTATACCTCTGGTTGTGGTTTGCCTCTATACATACATTAATAATGTGAAATTCCCTTCTCCTTCCAATATTTATTCACAGCTACCACGATCTTATTTCAATGAGATGATAATAGGAAATACAAAGATTAGAACACAGATGTAAGTCTACAGTAGGTGCGCATCATGTACGTTTGACACATTAATTGCTATAAGAATTTCTAACCACTGATATATTGCCTTCTAAAAGTTGTAGGTCATTTATACATTTGCCACTAATTGCCATTCCAAATATAAATACCTACACCAGTGGCAAATCTATGTGTTTATAATTTATAATGACAGATCCCCCTTTTTTGCACGCCTCCGTGCTTTTGTTTTTGTCAAAATCATTGAAAGACAAAAGTAACTACAACTTCCAGATATTGGCTATCATTCTAATTCCAAACAAAATCAGAAGCTATTCGTGAAATTATGGATTGGATCCAACAATCCAAGAATGACAAGCCTTCACTGTTAAAATGTGTCAGAAACTCGATTGATGTATATCCGAATCATTGACGATCAAAAAAATGTTTTATTTGAATATTAGTTCAGTGGAATTTTTGTTATCTTTAACATGTTATCAAGTTTTTAAACATATGAAATTAGTTTTGCTTTTTACGTCTACATCTTCAACCTTCTCTAAATACGATGGGTAGTTTTTTCTGGAGATTGGGTAGCTTCCCGTGGAAATTTAAATGCATGTTTAGGAAGAGAATATAATATATCAAATAAATAACAACAAGTATGCTGAACTTGATCTTAAAAGCAGTAGTTCACAGAAATCCATATCATCCTATTTACACTGATTTTTATGACTTGCGTCAATCAAATCTTACTGCCTACATTTTTTTCATTTTTTCATTTGTTTTTGTTGTGTTTTGTTTGTTTGACCCGCTCAGGGGTGATATACGTATAAATAGTACGTTTATAATGTAAACATACGTATATCTCTCGTATGTATCCCTACAAAATTCAAAAACGAATTTTGTATTTGATTTTTATGACTTAAATTATGAGTTGTACCGTCACCACCTTGATCCCCCTGTTACTGCCTTTGTTCGTTCTTTCTACCAAAAAAATATGATAAACAATGACAATATAAAAAGAACTCACACATTAGTCATAAAGACAGTATAAATAGCAAAAAAAATATTATACTGACTTTAAAATGTTAAGTTTTATCATTTTAACTCCAGAACTAGCATGAAATTAGGGAAGACACATTGCCATTATTATATAATAGTTCGTTTCTGTGTGTGTTACATTTTAAAGTTGTGTTTCATTTGTGTCGTTTGTTTCCACTTATATTTAAGTGTGAATTCACATTATTATAAAACGTGTCACGGTACTTTTCTATCCCAAATTCATGTAATATTTAGTTTTGATGTTATATTTGTTATATTTGATATTGTCATAAGATTCCGTCTAATGCTTAGTGTGTTTCTGTGTTTGTTACATTTTAATGTTGCATCGTTGTTCTCCTCTTATATTTAATGTGTTTCCCTCAGTTTAAGTTTCTAACCCGGATTTTTTTCCTTCGATTTATGAGTTTTGAACAGCGGTATACAACTGTTACCTTTTGAACAATAATGCCGAAGGTACAAGCATAAAAGTAAAACCATAAAAGAAAAAAGAAAAAAAGAAAAACTACACCCAATGTGAATGAACAAGCACAGGACAATATATGACGAACCTTTATATTACTAGCCAGCATCAGAGGTATAACACCTGGTGAATTTCAAAAATCAATGTCCTGGTCCCCTTCAATTAACATTTTTGCAAGTTTAAGTTTCCCGGTAGAAAGATTATACATCAGTGAATTTTCCATTTGTATAGCGAAAAACAAAATATATAGTTTCCAAATAAAACCTTAGATATCAAGTAGGAACTTCTGTTCAGAAACATGTTTATACAGGCTAAAGTGTGTCAATAGGTCATACGTATTTGGCACAACTTTTTGGAATTTTGGATTCTCAATGCTCTTCGACTTTGTAATTGTTTGGCTTTATAAATATTTTGATATGAGCGTCACTGATGAGTCTTATGTAGACGAAACGCGCGTTTAAATAAAAACTAAGGATTTTCTTATCCCAGGCATAGATTTCTTAACCGTATTTGGCACAACTTTTTAGAATTTTGGATCCTCAATGCTCTTCAACTTTGTAATTGTTTGGCTTTTTAAATATTTTGATATGAGTGTCACTGATGAGTCTTATGTAGACGAAACGCCCGTCTTGCGTACTAAATTATAATGCTGGTACCTTTGATAACTATTTCCTATCGTTGTTTTATACATTAATCGTGACGTTAGTGTCCTTGTTTTAATAGAACCCTTTCGACTAATGTCTTTTACGGGAAATGTTTGTCAAATTTGTGCGCCTTTGTGACCTGGGACTTAATTTAAATAACTAGATGAAAAAAAAATCGGATCTGTGCCAATGAGACAATCCACCAGCCATGTCCCAATTTTAAAATAACTTAATGTTGTTTTGTTCAACTTGTTGAAGTCATTACCTTGATATATTATAGTTCTTAACTATGTCATTTGCATGTCATTTGGTCTCTGAATCAGGGTACTTTGCTAGAATCTATAGCTACACCAAAATATCAATATTTTGAAAAGACAATGCAAGAAAAATTTAGGAAAACAAACTGTAATTTAAATTCTTTTCGAATCTTTTCCAACCTAATATTGAAATATGAAATATTAACGGACGGATCACAACGAAAGTTTGACAACGGGTCCAGTTGATCCAACCCTGGGATTTCGTCATGTGACTCATATTGGACAATTGCGAATCACCAATTGTTCGGTTTGGACTTCTATGAGGTTGAAAGCATTGACTCTATGATCTCCGCTCTGCAATGTCTGCTGCTGGAAAACTATCCATTGACTGTAATAAAGCATACTTTAGTAGAAAACGATATCAATCGTTAATGGATACATAACGTCCAATGTTAAACAAAGAGCAATGTATGCACACATCGGTTTGCTATAACCAGATAGATATATTGAGCACATCTTCTAGTATATCAGTCTGGATGTGTAAACAAAATACTTACTCTTAGTTGACTGGGTCGGGCTTTTGCGGACAATACTAGCAAATGAAAACATAACATTGGAATTTTCATGCATATGTAGCGCTAGCTATACTTGAGTTACCATGTTAACTTCTCTCATAAATACTTCTGAAAGCAATATATTTGATAGCCAATGTTTTATGTAAACCAAAATAGTTGAGGAGCTACATATAAAATCCCTATAAGAACATTCGAATATAAGTAGATCCGTGTGAATCGATTAACTATCTAGGCAAACAAACTACCATAAAACAACTAATATATGATAGGATTATGTTAAAATGCAGTTATCTCTCTTCCGATGTAGAAACATTGTTGTAGCTGAAAACATTTAAAGATTCAAATATTTAAAGATAAGCATGCGTTAATTACAGATACTAGAGACTTTTATAAGTAAACTGACCTTGTATGGTATCTAGGCGAGTATCTAACTAGCGGGTTGGGCTCAAGTGTAGAATTGATGTCCTGTCAGTAGCATTAAGCCACGATTTTTACATCAGTTGACATATGGAGCAGGATCTTCTTGCCCCTCCTTGGCACCGGAGATCATCCTATGTTTTTGTTGTGGGATGCGTGTTGCTTAGTCCTCAGCTTTTTTAATGTTTGGTGTAATTTGTTTGAATGTAACTCTGGTAACAATTGCCCTTCTTTTTCAAATTCACTAGAGCTCGAAAAAATTCATCAGAAATAAAAATGTGTTCAACCATCATTAAAAGATAAAGTTGTCGAAAAAGCTTAAGTTGTGTAACAAAAATAAACTTGTTTCTGAAAAGAAAAAAATCAAAATGGTGAATTTTACTTAATATATAAATAATGCAAATTTTAAAGAAAGTGTATAGTTTAAAAATAACAGTTTGTAAAGCAAAACAATATATATGTTGTCTAAAAAAAATGTTTGCGAAGTGATTTCAGTTCATAAAAGAGGGACCATAGATACCAGAGGGATAGTCAAAGTCATAGATAATAAACAAGAAAATGACAACGGCAAAGCTCACAATAAGTAGCGCTTATTGTCCTTACATTTATTACTAATATGCAGAACAATTATTGTGTGTTTTTTTCATGTTGCTTTGGACTCTAATGCAAAGTATCATGTGTCATTAATTAATCATGGCTAATAAAACAGATACAACTACAATATACAGATCAAGTTTGAATTTAATAATGTATGATTTAGAACTGATGAGTTATGCCTCGTTGAATTTTATGTTGAACTTTCTGTGTTTTTTGTTGTGCTCTAACTTAAGTTATTTTTTTTTTTTTTTTTTTTTTTTTTTTTGTAATGTGTTTATTGGCAAAGAACTACATGTATATTAACAATAGTAAATAAGTTCATAGTACATCAGCAAAATCGAGACAAGTACATAAAGTTGATATTTTGAATCCTTCTATAAACATATAATATTATTAATAATAATTTGAAAAAAAATAGAAAATCTTAATCTGAGGTAGCATGGATTGGGTAGATATTTTTATACGTGAAAGTTAACTTATAAAATCATTCTATTAGTTGGAGCCAGGGGTTCCAGCAGGTGTACGCTCTTTGCAGTGGTTTATTTTTATAGAATATTATTTTTTCAATAAACAAATTTTCTTTAAGATATTTTTTTAAGGCTATACTATTTAATTGTCCACATTGCATTTTTGTTTTGTATATATAGTATTTAGTTAATAGTATTATGAGATTTCTTATGTAGTTTTTTTCTGTTTTTTCTAATATCCCAAATAAGACAATATCTAAATTAAGTGGTAGTTCAATTTGGACTTTTGAATATATCCATTTATTAAGTTCTTCCCAAACATCAAAAACTTTTGGACATGTCCAGAATATGTGTTCAATAGTTTCTATTGAGTCCGAACAGAAAGTGCATTTATTGTTCTGTGAGACTTTAATTTTGTAGAGTAATTTATTAGTCCCCAAAATTCTGTGATTAATCCTGTATTGGAGCCACTGTAATTTTGAGTTTTTAGTAATGTAAAACGGAAGTCTGTATATTTTATTCCAAATAATATTATGTCTATTTAAGATTAATGACCACTTTTCCTGTGATGTGATATTTGTTATTTTTTCATTTAAAACATTGTACATGTCTTTTGATCCTTTTGTAGATTTCATAAAAATAGAAATAGTAGTTGGTATAATTGGCCCATAAGGCTTGATAAGCTGATTACTTTTAATATTAAGACTTTTCATATAGGAATGAACAGCTGACATTACTCCTTGAAATATAGAAAGTTGGTATCAATATCATATGTTTTTTTTAAATTCCTGCCAATTCATTAAATGTCCATCATTATCAATTAAATCATTTATTAGCCAGACGCCCTTTTCAGACCATTTTTTATACAGAGGGATTTAATTCCCAATTTTAATTTCTTTATTATTCCAAAGATTAGATGTGATAAAATCGTATTCATTCTTAATAGCTATTTTGGTTTGTAGTTCAGTCCAAGCATTAAAAACCTCCTGCCAAAAAGGATTTCTTACTTGTGTTCTTGGACCTACCAAGAATAATTCATTTAATTCAATTTTTTCAGTACAAGTTAGTAACTTACAATAATTATTAGTTTGTTTGATTAATCTTCTTATCCAAGTTAGTTTTAAGCCTTTGATGTATTGTTTTAGATTCAACATGTTTAGTCCACCCTGTTCATATATTTGAGCAATTGTTTCTCTTTTAATTTTGTCTGGTTTACCATCCCAAATAAAATCAAATAATTTTTTTTATGAATTGATTTAGTAATCCATTATTAAGATTTGGTAAAGTTAGAAATAGGTGATTGAGCTTTGAAATTATAAGACTTTTAATTATAGTAATTTTTCCAATTGGGGATAAGTATTTGTTAGACCAGCTTTTCATTGTTCTTTCTATCTCTTTAAATTTGGGTTCAAAATTTAGCGTTTCCATTTCTTGTAAGTCTACTGAATATTTAATACCCAAGAGCGTAAATCTGTTGGAACCCCACTCCAATTCCCACTCTAAATTCATCTTGAGACCAGACCATTCAGCATATAGTTCTAAAACACAAAGAGATGCATCTAAGGACTCTGGTGAACCATCTAAAATAAGTGTGGTGTCATCAGCATATTGCGATATCAAAAATTCTGAGTCTTCAATAGTAATACCTTTTATATTTTCGTTTTTTCTAAGTAATATTCCTAAAATTTCTGCACATAACAAGAAAATGTAAGGGGATAAAGGATCCCCTTGTCTGCAACCTCTTTCAATTGTAAAAAAATCTGATAGAAAATTATTCTGCGTTATTGCTGATTTGGTTTTTGTAAAAAAAGTTTTCACCCAATGTTTTATGGAATATCCAAAGTTGAAAAAATCAAGAACTTGTTCTATGAAAATCCAGGATATTGTATCAAAAGCTTTTTCAAAGTCAATGAGGAGGAGAATGCCTGGGATATCATTTTCTTCAGTGTAGTGTAGTAAATCGTATATTAGTCTGGTGTTTTCACCAATAAATCTACCAGGTATAAATCCTGTCTGGTCATTATTAATTAATATTGTTAAAACTGACTTTATCCTTTCTGCAATACAACTTGATGCTAATTTATAAATATTATTTAAAAGACTAATTGGCCGCCAATTCTTCATGTATTGTTTTGGTTTGTCACCTTTTGGTATGCAAGTTATAATACCTTGTTTTTGGGTAATAGACATTTCCCCTTGATTATAGCCATATTTAATTGATCTATGTATAAATTTACCTAGTATATCAATCCAAAAAAATTTTAGGAATTCATTTGTGTATCCATCCGATCCAGGGCTTTTCTCATTTTTCATTCTTTTAATTGCATCAGTCAATTCTATAAATGATATTTCCCCTTCTAACGACTCTTTCATATTTTCAGATAATTTTGGTATATCTTTATGGGGTAAAGCATTGCTCAGATTAATAGATTTTATTGTCTCATTTTTGGAATATAGATTTTTGTAATAATTTTTCGCTTCATTTAGAATTCGTTTTTGGTTTTCAATTATATTTCCTGATTTATCAATTAATTTAAGAATTGTTTTATTTACATAATTTTTTGTCTCTAAATTTATGAAATATTTTGAAGGTTTCTCTCCTTCTTCTACCCATTGTGGTTTTGACCTTATGTATTGACCCCTCATTTTATTTTGTCTGAGAATTCTCAGATCTGTTTTCTTTTTTTCTATCTGTTCCAAAATTTCATCTGTTTGGGTTATTTCTTCCAACTTATTTATATCTTCAGATAGCAAATGTTCTAATTTATTTGTTTCTTTCTTTTTAAATGAAGCATACGATATTGTTTTCCCCCTTATTTCAGTTAGCAATGTTTCTAAAAATAATTGATCACTAATTGTGAACTCAATTTCACTAGAGTCTATTAAGTTTAGGTTTTCTCGATTATATACAAGAGAAGCATATTGCTCTTTAGTTTTATTTATTACCTCTTTAACAATATGGACATAATTTGGATCATATAGAAGAGAGTTGTTAAATTTCCATAAACCCCTCCCAATTCTAAAGTTATTAAGTTTTATTTGTAAAATAATAGGTGAGTGATCTGATCTATAACTATTTTGTATCTTTAAGTCATGTACATTTGGATAAAAGCTCTGTGAAACTAAAAAAAAATCTAGTCTGGCCTGCTTTATAGGGTTTGGTTTCCTCCAGGTATATCTTTTACTTTCTGGATATAGTTCTCTAAAGGGATCAGTTAGGTTGTAAATTTTCTTTTATATCTAAAACTTTTTCCTTGGTTTTTGGATTATTTATATTTAAGTAATTAAAAGTATCAAGGTCTTGATTTTGCACTAAGTTATAATCTCCTGTCACAATGACGGTATGATTATCAAATTCTTCAATTATTTCACTAACTTTATCATAAAAATCAGGGCTGTCACTGTTTGGACCATATAATGTAATTAAAGTAATATTGTTATCTTCAATTTTAATATTCAATCCTAATAGATTACCATTTTGATCTTTTTTACTTTGTGAAATCTTATATTCAAAATTATTATTAAATAAAATGGCCACTCCTCTTTGATTTGAAGAAAAGGAACTAAAGACACATTCTCCACCCCATTGATTCTTAACAAATTGTTCATCTTTTTTCAGAAAAGTGTGTATCTTGAAGACAATACATGCTACAATCTTTTGCTCTTAGATAGTCTAAAACATCTCTTCGCTTTTCAATTGAATAAAGTCCTTGGCAGTTGTATGAGACAATCTGAATAAGATTATTTTTCATTTAGAGTATAAATGACACAAATAGTTTGAAACATAATTTATATATAAAATGACAGAAAAAGTCCCACACAACTGGCAATAAGTAAAGAAAAGTTAACACACTGTGTGTTTATGTAGTAATGGTCTGGTCTCTGATTCAAACATGATGTTAATAGTAATACTTCTGCTATGATTTCTATATCTTCATGTAAATTTGCCAATAAAATAATAAACAAAATAAAAAAACATTGTAAAGAAAAGAAATAAAAAAAAGTTGAGTAAAAAATAAAGGAAAATAATAAATAAGAGCAAGTTAAAAAATACAAGATATATACCTGCAAATGGTATAGTCACCCAGCTTACTGAAATTACAATTTATAGTCTTCTGTATGGAGGGGGGGGGGGGGGTATTTGTTATACTTTGATCAAAGGTTAACATTATGAAATGATCATTCATTGAGTTGAAAATATAACTTGATTTATGAATAAATCAGCTGTACTCATCACATCATTCTTTTGCAGTTTTAATTATTTAATATTTTTTAAATATACTGAGTAGAGCTCTTGTTTCAAACTAAAAAAAAAATCCAAATGCAATGAATATCTTTTGAGTTATTTCCCTTTGATTGTGAAAAGTAGATTTGTGTTAAATCTTGAAATTATTTTTGTCTTTATTTTTCCTAAATTGTCACCTAAGAATGTTTTAGCTAAAGTTTTTTTTTTTATTATTTTCAAGTTTCACTGTCAAGGTTTCATTGCATGTTTATGAACATCTTTGGTATAAATGTTATCCATTAAGAAGTCTATACTATAGTTCCTGAACTTTAGTCCTAAAAGTGGAATATGTAAATGCAAACAATATATGTAACAACAAATATAACCTACTACCTGTGTTTAAGGAACAATGTAATGAGATATTGCAATGTATACCAAAGCTTCCTATAAGTCATAGCTTATTGGACAATCATGACAATTGTAAACTTTATGCTAATTCTGATCTCATCTACATTTATCCATGTGTACAGAAAACGAAAGGCCTGCTTTAAATTTCAATATAAGTTATGAGGAAACTAGTTATCACTGTTAATTAAGAAGCAACTTAAATTATTAAGTCTAAGTTATATGATTATGATAACATTGTTTTGTAGTAACATTAAAAATTGTATATATTATTTCTGTTTTTACACATGTGTGTGTCTGAGTGTTTCCATATATTATGTACATGTATCATATTTTATTATATGTAGCCGTCATTTTGAACCAATTAATTTTCTTTACCAGGATACATGTAAGTAAGTCATGGTAATATAGCGAGAGTTCTTGTACATCATTAAATGTGTACATAAGTAAATCTATTATCTATGGAACCTATATATATCAGATAAATCAATATGAAATTAATTCGCCATCTCAGAATCTAACGCAATGTGAGTAAAACGTACACCAAATTATTTTGATTGGTTTATGAATAATATAATGTAACTTAATTGGCTTAAAGTTTTGTAATTACATGTACATCTAAATTTCAAGAATAATCATTTTCAATTGATAATTGGCCTTTAGCTTCTGAAACGGTGAATTGTCAAGTTTGATAACCACATGCTAAACATGCTAAAGGCATATATCTTGGTTTAAATACAAAGCAAAAGCAGGAAATTTGCAAATCAAAAAAAGCTAATACAATGCAACTATTTTCTAAAGCAAAACATAAATAAAAAAAAATCAAAGCAAAATCACAACATAAATAGCAAAAGATAAGCACAGAACATAAAAAAAAAGATAAGCACACAACAACAAAAAATAGAATAAGAAAATGCAAAAACATCAAACAAGCGCACTTTTTACTTACTGTTCTTTTTTTTTTTTAAACCTGAAATATATATAATTAAAAACCAATTGTTCAGAGAACAATTGAAGGTCTTTCCATCAAAACAATGTATTTTGATATGAAAAGGTGTGAAACTAAGTTTAAAATGTCATTTTAATTGTCAAATGATAGCTCCTAGTAAGCTGATTCCAAAAATATATTGTTTCCATACATTTTTTTTAAATAAGGGAGATAATTTGTTACTTCCGGTTTGAAAAATGTTACTTCCGATTATATTTGAATATTTACTTGACACCGATTCCAAAAATATCTGGTTCTATATACTTTTATATTAATAAAGTACAAAAAATAGCTACTTCCGGTTTACAAAAGGTCACTTCCGGTTGTTTTTTTCAAGGTTAAATGGTTTGATACCTTTTTCTTAAAGTTGTATATCTTTATCATGTATACATATAGTATAAAAGCAAAGGTCAAAATCTAGAACGTCAAATTAAGCTATGACCTTGAGATCAATTTCAAGGTCATAAACCAAGGACCTCAAATCAAAAGACCATAGGTCTTAATTATATTAAGTTAATGAGTTATATCACCAAACACGTATTTTTTGATACGTGAGGGGAGAAAACTCCCTTTTACATTCAACGTACGCTTGCAATCAAAATTTACATCTTACGACATGTCGCAACTAACAATTTAGTAAAAATAATTTGTTGATATCTTATACAGTCTTTGGATATAAGTGAAAATAAGCCAAATTCAAATATTAGAATATGACCTTGACCTTTGACCTTGACCTAATTTTCATTTTTTGGGACCAAGGACCTCAAATCAAAAAATCCGAGGTCTCTATCACTTATGGTTTATAAGATAGAAATTCATATCACTTATATCAGATGCATAAGGGGAAATAACTCTCATATGGAGCGGTCATATCGCTTCGGTCAAAATAGGACAAATCATGCGAAGGATATAACGAGCAATTTTGTAAAATAAATTTGTCATAATCTTTTACGGTTGCGAAGGAGATGCGCTAACAAGGAAAACAGTGTTTGGGGAGATAACTCCTACAAAGAAAAGTATTTGTTTACGCAGGGTAAATTTCAAAAGCGCATAAACTGTTCGATATCATATACAAAATATCTAAGCGACATATTGCGAAACAAATGTTTATCGCAAGAACAAAATTAGGCGGAAGAAAAAAAAAAAATAATCAGAAGAAAAACAATAGGTCTTTCCACAGAAAAGTGGAAAGACCTAATAAGTACATGGTTTAAGAAACATGGATATATATATACATGTATATATTCATTTATAGATCTAAATAGCTGGCGGGAAAAACATGAAACATTTAAATAAATAACAAGCATGCTTGTTAAGAGAAGAAATTATATACATTGTATGCGCTTGTTATTTAAATACATTTCAATGACCGTCAATATATTTTCAAAAGTAAATTAAGTGTATCATGGTGGCAAAATCAAAACAAACAATCCTCATTTATAAGGTAAGCAACAGAGAGCCTCCCTCCTAAGAAACCACTTATCTTTTGAGTTTGTACGTGTTTGTAGGATAATACGGGTTCCGACAACCTTGATTCTTGTTTGCAGATGTTCCTCATTCCTAATTTTGTAAGCCAGCTTTGCAAGCTCATGCCTAGATTCTTTCATGACTGGGGGTAAATCATAAACAATGCGCATGTGTTTGTTTGACAAGTTATAACCTTTAGATATGGCGTACTGCTTGTCTCCATGATGGATAAAGCGGACAATTATAGGGGCAGGCCGTCTAATCTGGTCTGATGTTTGCCTAGATGGAATACGATGCGCATTGGCAATAGGGAAGCTTTCGGCCTTTTCTTTATCTGTTTTTAGATCTTGAATGAAAAATGTATTCAGAACCGCATGTATATCTTCATTATCACTTTCTGGCACTCCATAAACAAGGGCGTTGTATTTTATCTCATGTTTTTCTAACAAAACCTGTTGTTCATGCAGAATAGAAATTTTTTTTTCTAGACTTGTTCTAAAAATATTCAACTTCTTATCTGCTACCCTGTTAATTTCTAGTTCAATGTGGCCTACACCTTTTTCTAGCTAACTTAAGTTTGCCGATTATTTGAAACACTAAAATTATTCTTAAGTTTTGGTACTACATTTGTTGCCGTTTAAGAGTTATACCCGTTTAGAACATGTAACTGTGCGTATCTGTGTCCAAGGTATCCTGTCTTCAATTCTACCATCTTGTGAATACACAGAATACAATGAAGACATTAACAAAGTATAAAATAATAAATATATAGAGAAAATAATACTCGGACGACATTTATTACAACATTTGAGCGCTATGTTAATCGTCGATATCACGTAAAATGCTAAACGATTTGTTTATTATTGTTAATGCTTCGTGTTATGATGATCTGTTTCAATTTAGTAATTATGTACGTTTGATCGTAATTCATATCGCCATGACATTAAAAGCAGTTTTTCTTTTTTTTCGTCTTTCATCTTTCAAAATTATTAATTATGATAATTGATATGAACAGCTGTTACTATTCAGATTTCATAAACTAATTGACTGAAAAGAGTCTAGAACAAGTAAACAGAGAAGTTATTAAATATTTACCCTCTACATAACATTCTAGTACGTGTGTTATATATTTCGATCAATAAATCAACTTCCCGAGTTTGTGTGCCTGAACAAAGTCAAGCAATATTGACAATGTCAAAGTGATAAGGAAAACAATTTTAATATGAAATTAGATAAACCGTAAATATGTTAACAGATAAGTACAATACTCTACTACCAACTAAAGGGAGTGTAGGGTGTTCATATGTTACAGAAGGACGGTCACAATTGAATTCATTTCAGACTAACTGTGGATAGCTCGACGAGTTTCCCAAAACATAATTTAAAAAGTATTCAAATATAACATGTATAAGTAGCTTGTTACTTTTAGAACAGTTGGGAAAGTTTTGATAATATAAAGCAATGCAAAAACATGTACATTTTCATTTGTATATTCTATAAAAAGTCTATCAGACAAAATTTATTTATGAACGATATCCCTGCACGCTAGGGTTCTATTTCTGGTTTTATTTCATTCTAATCTCTCACAAAATCGTCTATATTTACTACCGAGTGGTTTTCTTCATTAATAGTAAGCTTTTTCTGTAATGGATATATCAGCATGTTTCAGCTTAATTTTTTGTTTTGTTTCATGTCATTTTAAGTAAAATAACGTTGATTATCTTCTACCACGTCGAGTTTCTATCGCTAAAAGAACAAATAAAAACACAAATTTTATCTTTAAAAAGATATAATACACCAGTTTCACATTTAACTGCGCATGTCTAATCTAATTAGCAAAACTATGAAATCACGCGATAATTCTGGAGAGTTTATCAACTTGGGGCTAACGGTTGTAAGCAGTAACAATTAAGAACCCAATTGAGTGTTTGCGTTTACATTTCTAACAACATGAGCATCATTTGAATCAAAATATAAAATTTATATTGACCAGACAACTTTAATTATTAACAATTGACACATAAAAAGATTTTAAAACGGGACTACTAGTTGCTGTGTTGTTGATTGCAGTAATATACGATCTGATATGCCGCCTTGCTTTATATTAATTGTACCTTTAAATGTCACGAATTCACGCTGAGATTGTTCCCCTAACGGGAAGAATAAATCAGATAAATAAGCGGGGCTCACTTCATATACATAGTATTAGGTCATAAATTAAGAAGGCAATTAACACCTTGGCCCTGTGGAATCCTCGTTTCACCTTGTATAATCTCACCAGGTGAACATTGATAAAACGTACCTTTTTCTATATATAGTTACTGAAAAAGGGCGACCATTTGATATTTTTTTCAATTTTTGTACACAATTATTCCCTGTACTTTGTGTTGCAGATCATTTTTTTCCATCCTAACTAGGTCATAATTATTTTTTAGGAAATTAGTCTAAGAATATTATTTTTCTACCCCCCCCCCCTTTTCCTCCTGAAAATCAAATGGTCATCCCCTAATACAGATGTTGAAAATCTTAACCCTGTTACCTTGTTAACACTGAGATATCATGGCAAGTGTGGTTAATGCCACTGGGAATATTTTAATGATTTAGGAGGGGGTCATTCAGCATTTGATCCTAATGTAAGGCATACATCGCTCGTTGTAAATACAGGATATTAAATTACTTTTAATGGCACGAAAAATGTTCAAGTTGAAAAAGTTGAAAATTACTCGCACCACTGGCACTGCACCTCTGCTTAGACGAAATCGATCATGAGCATAGCTTAGAAATTAAAATCATATTGAATGCATTGTATTATAGTCTGATCTTTGAAAATTGAAAATGAACCTGTATTTCTGATACGTATTTTAAACTGCCTTATATCTCACTTCATTTATATCATGGCCGTCTAAAACATCATTGACACCGAAACATTTGTAACAAATGTACATACAAATAAGCAGATGTGGTATGAGTGCCAATAATTCAACTGTCGATCAGTCAATGTCACAATGTATCAAAAGTTTAACAACTATAGGTCAATGTACGGTCTTCAACACGGTGTTAGGGCCCTGTCAGGCTACTACGTGTCTACTACAATCAATAGGAAAGTGTTCTATTGATGTTCCATGCCATGTACGCTAAACAGGATAAAACGCGTGGTGACCCCATTTTTTCTATTGTTTTCTGAACGCATTTTATAAGAGCAATTTTCTCACATTTTATTCTGGAATTCTAACATTCGTTTAACCTTCAAATATTCATATAATGCTACTTTTACCTTAAAAATGCCTCTGTTTAATCCATACAAAATGCTTCATATTTTCACAGCGTATAGCTTGAAAACAAACTCGGTGACCTATCATTGTCTTTTTTATATTGTTAGCATATCACAATAATTATGTACTACATCTTTGACAAGAGTATGTAAGGAAAAATTCTATCAATTTTCGTTGAACATTATATATTATACTTCCCTACTACAATTATTTGAAATTTCGATTATTTAGTAGTGCCGGTATCTGGTCCTTGTACCCATAAAATTTCATGCAAACGTCACCATAACAGTAACCTGTATTTTTTTTAAAGGAAATTAAAAGTTCGAGTCTATGATACTAAACCTATATGTAGGCCGTAACCCTTTACATGCATGTGAAGAAGATGTAAAAAGTATTTAAGAAAAACTGAAACAGAACTGAAATTAAATGAATTTCTGATGTTTAGACTGTTTTCTCTTTATCAATTTTTTTTTCTCTTTTCACGAAAAATCCAACTAACATAAAGCAATGTACATAGCGCAGTAAATATCAGCAAAAGAAAGCAATTACAAGATTATACTGTGTTAAACCCATTTTACTAATAAACACAACTGTTATGAACTCTTTACAGCAACACGATGACTAATTTTCTCGTTTGAATTGTTTTGTGTCGGGACCATTTAGAGAATACTATTTGGTATAGAGTTTCTAATTGTCGAGGGCTGTATGGTAACATATGGTTGCTTTCATCTGTCATTTGCTTCTGGTGAATAGTTGTCTCGTTTGCAATCATACTCGATCTTTTTATTTTAAATTGATGTTATTCTCTGTATAGACGGTAAACCTATTTATTCTAAATATATAAAATAAACGATTATTAATATCTTAAAAATAAATAATCTCCTACATACATCACGAGAGACAGATATGTTGTTCAACAATCGGTTGATTTATTATTGTGTTACTAAATAACAGTAGCCCCCTGTCACATATGATATCGTTAATTATCGCAAAATTTAAACTCAAACGCGCATAAGATTTCGAAATCAGCGTTGATTAGCAGCTTATGTGAAACTGGTCTATTGCACGCTTAAATTATTTTTGTGTTATCTTTTAATCTTACTGTTTATCTTAACACCATCTGTCTTTTCAACCCTGAGTGATTTTCTACAATAATATCAAAAAGACAATAGCTTCATTCCAGTGCACATCTGATCATTTTTCTTTAAAAGATTTACTTGAATTACCATAAGACTTGCGGTTTTTATCTTTCACAGATTGCTTACCACGCTTTGGTTTGATATATATAGTTCACTTTAATGCTATTGAGAAAATGTGTTGTTAGCAAACAGTTTGTTTAATCATATAAATAAATGCAAACAAAACAAATGGTTCAGGAGGTGCATTTGATTTTAATAATATTCGTTCCAATAATACTGTGAATTACATCGACCAAAGAGAAATAAAACTTGCAACTTCACCCTGTAGGCTACGTCATATTTTTTGTAACTTTCATTTATTTGTGAGTTGTTTATTCATTTGTATTATCAAGTCGGTATTCTGTGTTGATAATGAATATAGATAGATTTATCATCTGTTGAATACAGTTTGTTTACACAAAAAAGAATACCATATAGCGTCATTAGAAAGAAACGGTGAATTATCTGTATAATTTAATTCTGTTTTTGATTTATCTGAATCTTAACACCATTATTTTTCTCGATCTACAGTGAATTTGTATGTGTTGGCTGAAACATCGTCACGTATTGGTTGATTTTCTGAAACCGAAATTATCCTGTTAATTGAACAGCACTTACGTATTTATTCTGTACAACCTGATAACTATAGACGACACCACCGCCTTTTGTATTTTGTAGTAGGGAGCTTGTTGTTTGTGGACTTTTTTTTACCGAAACTTACATATGAAAAGCGTTCTTTAATCTATATTGGTATACATTTATAATTTGTGACTTGGATATGATGTGGTTTCTTTCATTTGTCTTTGGCTCATATACCACATCTTCTTTTATCTAGATACATTTGTCTTAGATGCATAATTTGTTACATTTGTTGTAATTGGCTTTGCACTAGACGGCAGTAATCTTTGATCTGAAGATAGTGTCCTTTTGTTTTGGAGATGCACAATTACACAGTGACGTCCAAGATAGTTTGGTTAGATGTATTTCTTTGTATCCATCTAATGAATTACGAATGTTCAAATTGATGTTCATGGTTTGTTATACTGCTGTACTGTGACAACATTGACAAAGGTTACAGGTATGATATGAATTCTGCTTACATGTTCACCCTCGTCACATGCTATATGTGCCTGTCGGAAGTCAGGAGGTTGTCATTGCATGCTTTTTTTTTATTTACTGTTGCTGCTGGTCAAATGTGTTGTTTTGTTGCACAAGTGTCTTAAAATAAAGGAAGGGTTGGTTGGCGAATACATACTAAGCTCCTTTTCTCTTTCTATGAGTCACTTCAGTGTCGTCTGTTTGATTGTTAGATATTTTTTTTTCGATATTCTCTATATAGATATCTCGTTAGAATTGTTTCATGTGTAGATTCAGGGCCTGGGTAAATGTTATGAGCTTTGCTTTTTTTAAAGGCCGTACGGTGATATATAGTTGTTTTATGTATATGTCATTTTGTATCTTGTGAGGAGTTTCAACAAATTGTCGGCATTCCTATGAGAACGAACTGTGTGCCTCTCCTTGCCGACCTCTTTTTATTTTCATATGAATCGGAGTTCCTTCAGACACTTGTCAAAAACAAGAAGATCAAAGAAGCCAGGTTATTTAATTTCACTCTCAGATATATTGATGATGTTCTTTCCATTAACAATCCGAACTTTTCTGATTGGGTTCCATTAATATACCCACCAGAACTAGAAATTATAGAGACTACAGACACGGCTTCTTCCGCCTCATTTTTAGACTTATACCTCGAATTTGACATACACAGTTATCTCAGTACCAGAATCTATGACAAACGAGACGATTTTAATTTTGAAATTATCAATTTCCCCAACCTTAGTAGTAATATACCAACTTCACCTGCATATGGATTATACATTTCCCAACTTATCAGGTATTCAAGAGCTTGCAGCTCCTATTCAGACTTTATAAAACGTCACCAGTGTCTGAGCAGAAAGTTGATGAACCAGGGGTATGTCAAAGAACGTCTCGTCCTTTTTCTAAAAAAGTTCATCGGAAGATATCCAGAACTTGTTGATAAATATTCCGTATCAAATTCACAAAGAATACAAGATGTCTTGAAGTATAGATTTTGCGTATTGACGTTGGTTATCATCTTAATAACGTGTTATAGTTTTTTTTTATTTGTCCTTATTAATATTACTTGTACTGTTAAGTCAGTGTTTTTTAGATATTCTTTTCAAGTGACTCTGTGGTTATGTAAAACATCATACTTTGAACGACAAAATTATTTCTTTTATTAATATTACTTTTACTTATGTTATTAACAGGAACTTATTACCTGCAAAGCAATAAGGTTGCATTTAACCAAAACTCAATAGATCCAACGTGTCTTCTCTGCACTGAAAATTCAGAAACTGTTGAACATTTTATTCTAGACTGTCAACCTCTGAATAACACTCGTATACCATACTTGCATGAATTAGACTGCTTTTTTCGTAGCATTAAAAACTGTGATAAATGCTTTAACCTAACCAGCTTAGTAATAAATAAACAGCTTATTTTAGATCCAAGTAGATTATTATCCGCATGTGGCTGTAGATGCAAATGTATGGGCATCTGCTTCAAAGTAGAGTATATAAATATAAAACTGTGCTATGCTTTACATATCAAAAGAAATGAACTTTTGAAAGCTTTACCGTCAAACAAACGACAGGGCCATTGAATGTAGCCAACATTCACCCCCACGGGCGTAGATTTTTGCTTTTCTTGAATACCGAAGACCCCTGTAAATATAATCCTGTAAATATATATTGTGAACTATTAAACCGATTCTGAAAAGAAGTGCTCCTTTAAAGGAGGGAATTCCTTACACAGATACAGATACAGATATGGATCTTGACATACTACGAATGACAAAACTATTTTATTCAATAACTTTTTTTGTTAAGTCTGTTTTTTATGATATACATTTGACGTGAAACTGTTCTTATGTATCCCGTCATACTTTGAACCACACAATTATTTTATTTATTATTATTACTTCTACTGTAAAGTCTGTTTTTGTTATATCTACTTTACGTGACACTGCATTTATGTATGTCGTCAATCGAACGACAAAATTATTTTTATGTCTACCTGTGCGAATTTCAAACGCGCAATTTTACACCAGTACAGAAAATCTTCTATCCATTACGGGTAGACTTTACATAGATAAATTAAGTCGTATAAGAAACGCAATATTAGTATGTTACATTTGATGTATGCCTTTTTGTGCTTCTTCGTTACATTTGTTGTTTTTATAGTTATATTAAGATGATAACACAATACTGACTGCTGTACCCCTATTTTTGACATTTTTACACTTTGAGTATGTTTGTTTTGTTCATGCATCGTTGACAATGTAATGGAATTTGATGTGACTGTCATACAAGTGTGAGGTTTAGCTAGCTATAAATCCCGGTTCAATCCACCATTTTCTACATTAGAAAATGTCTGTACCAAGTCCGGAATATGACAGTTGTTATCCATTCGTTTGATGTGTTTGGACTTTTGATTTTGCCTTTTGATTTTGGATTTTCCTTTTTGAATTTTACTCGGAGTTCAGTATTTTTGTGTGTACTTTTTTCTCATTTGCATCCATTACGCATCTTGTTTTTTCTAAAAAAAAAAAGATTACATCAGTTTGTATTTAAGATCGCATCACTCTTCGATTGCTGTAGCGTATATCAGCATGTTTACTGTTAACGTTACAAAAGAAGGCTTTGAAGTACATGTCCATTCAAATTTTCAATGACGTGAATCGAATAAATTAACGACTTGCAATTCTTTTCTTTAAAATATTGTGTTTTACCTGTTGGTTCTGTTTGTTTTATGTATTTCACTTTAATATTTATATTAACACTCATTTCAGTTACCCGTGTTTAGTCAATAAAAGTAGCTTCCCTGAAGTAGATTTTCTTGAGGTGCATTTTATATTTCATTCATGTTTGGGGAAAAGATAAACGTGAATTACTTCGATCGAAGTCAAACAACTTGCAAGTTCATCCTGCAGGCTGCGTTTTTATTTTTTGCTATTTTTTGCTATTTTGATCTTAATTTAAGATGTCTTTTTTATCTCATTTTACAGTTATGTTTTTTCTGATATGAAATCTAAATAACATAATTTGTAATCATTTAGCGAGTACAAATGTGTGTTGGAAGTTATACAATTATATAACGCCGTTCACAAGAGTTCTGAATGCTGTGAATCTATTTTCGTTTTATCTCATTGTATCTTTGATAAACTCGACAACTTCGGTTTCTTCATTACACAGTGAGTTTCTATCATTAATACTGGATATCGATACCATTTTTATTTGCCAACTGTTTGGGATTTTTTAATGAAGATTGAAGACTATTCATGTTTAAACACATGATGATAATGATGTGATCAAATATATACCAAACGGTATCATGAATCAATGAAAGAAAAAGTCACGCATTATTTTGATTTATTTATCTGATAATTTGTATACGCAAAGTTTTGTGTAAAAACTGTATTCTACCTTTAGCTGTATTGTTGATCGTTTAAATATTGTTAAATCTATTCGAACTATAAGTACAACTGGTGTATGCTTCGCATGGCTGAAGGCAACATCTGACATCTTTCAGCAAATACAAATAAAAGTACATATAATAGTAAGCCGCAGTTGATCTTATAACATCTTATCTTTGTTTTTAACAAATGTAATACAGACACATTGGGTTTAAAGCTTAATAGCATTATAACATGATAGAATGATAAATGGTATTGTGACACAGTAGAAAAGGATCGGATGTATATATAAGTATAAAAACAAAATACATCAAGATAACACATCACCAAAGGTAAGTGTAAGAATATATAGGTTCATGCTAATTAATGTATTAAATTGCTAAGTATTGTAATACGCAGAAATTACTCAAGATCATGATAATTAATATAATAAGTTAAAATAACTTAAGTTCAAGCTAATCAATGTATCAAGTTGAAATTACCTAAGTTCATGATGATTGATGCAAAATATTGAAAACACTTATATATCATGTATATATTTAAGTTCATGATAATAAACTTCATAATTTGAAACTACTTTTGAATAAGATACTTTAAACTGATTATTGTTGATTATAGATTATGTTCAACCATATTTACTTTTACACGTCGTGTGTCTTTGAAATAAATTACTATTATAAAAAACAATAACACATTAACTTTTAATAAGGAAAACCATTTAACTGTTGTTTATGTAAGGATAGGAGCTGTAAAAAAACTTTTATTATTTGTCCTCAAACATAGTTTGAACGTTTGTATGACAAAGAACACTGACATTCATGATCACTGTGACACACTTGATTTATCTTGCTAATCCAGCTTCAATCCAATAGTTTCCATAGTAAATGTCTGTGCAATATCAAGAATCTGACACTTAGTTTCTCGTTCCGTTCGTTAAAAACGTTAGATTGTTTTTTCGTTTTTTTATGTACTTGTTTACAAATTAACCTCAGAGTTTTGTGTTTGATTTACCTTCCATCATTACCGAACTGAACAAAGAAATAACTCGACGGATGCCGTATACGGTGTAGGAAATGCTTACCCTTCCGGAGCACCTGATTTCACTCCCGGTTTTTAGTGGAGTTCGTGTTGTTTCTTATTATTATTCATAACTGTTTATGTAAATGTCCTTTGGTTTTGTGAGTCTTTGTTTACTCCTTGGTTTTGATTGTTATTGTCTTATACATTTTAACTACATTACGTAAACTAACGAATCTTGAAAATCGATTCAAATGAATGTATTATTTATGCTAGTGAATCTTTTGCTAACATAATCATGTTGTAAGACAGTTGATTCTACTTTCGTTCCAGCAAATCGAATTACCGGTCATAGTCGCAAACTTTGAAAATATGGGATTAGGGTAGTGCTGCGGTTGTTAAACCGAAATGTTTTGATACCAAGCTGATTTGGCCGTTCCCATTGTCAATTTTTATGTTCTGATATTATATTAATTATATTTTTTTCATACATCAAACCATAAACGTAATCAGTCGTTCTGGTATAGGAAAGTTTTCATCGCATTACATTTTGACCAATAAAGGGATCCGTCTGCTGCTATCATTTTGATATTATACTTAATAATACAATGTGATAATTATGATAATGATTCAAATGTTAAATTGAAAAATACCATTGGCTAGAGGTATAGGGGAGGGGGAAATTTCATGAACATGTTTAACCCCGCCGCTATTTTGCCCCTGTCCCAAGTCAGGAGCCTCTGGCCTTTGTTAGTCTTGTATGATTTTTAATTTTGATTTCTTGTGTATAATTTGGATTTTAGTATGACGTCCATTATCACTGTACTAGTATATATTTTATAAGAGGCCAGCTGAAGGACGCCTTCCGGGTGCGAGAGTTTCTCTCGCTACATTGAAGACCCATTGGTGGCCTTATGCTGTTGTCTGCTTTGTCACATTCCTCATTTCATTTTTCAATTGTATCGTTCCTATTAGACACAGAGGCATGATGACAAAATGATGTCTTCCCGTTTAATAGTATAGATGTTCAACGCTTGACGGATTGTTCTACGGTTATGCATTTGTAAACGTTACTGCTCTTTAAAAGTGACGTATCACATAAAAACATACACAGCTGTAAACAACTGTCGCTGATGTAATATTGATTGAAATGCCGTTAACTACAGATATACAAAGATAATTGCATTTCAGTAGAATTGTGATGATAACATTTGTTACCGGAGTTAAACTACCATCGATTTATACACTTCAATACCATAGTACAATACAAGCAAACTTTGTTTTTAAGACGTGTCAAAACACATGCACTTGTCATTGGCAGCATGTTCCTTCAAATCTACCCGTCAGTTGAAATAAACTCTTGTACATGTTGATAGCTTGTTGATTAGATTCATTATAAATTTATTGTATCCTTCTCTTATTATGTGTTGAAGATTTATGTCTCATTTTGATATAACATAAAAGCAACAACTGTTCCTCCTAAAATTTGCAGATTTATTTTTTCAATACATCAAACATGTCAAAGCATTTTAGAAACTTGTAAAGTCTATCTGTAGTGATTTAACAGCATACCATAGTTTACAAACGTACTGATGTTCATGAATATTCTAACGCAATAAGTTAATTACAACACCTAGAAGGAGTAAAACTGGTTATAATCAAAAGAGTCAATATTGTTATCATTAAGTATATTGAAAAAAACAATATTCTGTTATTTATTCCTCATCCATTTATTAATTGGAATTTTGAATTAACATTCTTCTAAAATTATGTTAGTTATAACACGAAAACATTCTGCTCATTGATGGTCATTTATCAACATAACATATTTTTAGTTCAATATTAGATATTGTCATAAAAGTACATGAAATATGCCAGCAGCTACATGTATTCATGACCAAACAAACAAATAATCACTTAATTCAAAATAACTTTTAAAGCAGACGAAATTTAACGGTAATTTTAACTCTGTTTTGAAAAAAAAACAAACATGGAATGTGATGTGCGATTTTCAAGAACATGCTGCAAAAGTCTTTCAATTTATTCACATAATACGTGGCTTACATGTAATTTTCAATGCATTTATAATTATTTGAGTCTGCATGGATAAATCAAAACATATGACAAATGCAGGCCATGAAACAAAATTTTGAAAATATTTTTGTGACTTGTTTCATAATTTAAATAAAATTTACCCTCGTTCTCCGCCGCCCCGCAAAAAAAAACACACTGGTATTACCTTATCTAGATATTTGTTTTGACAAGTTGTCAGTTTGATTGATTTCTTGTTTGGTCGAGGAGTATTTTTCTATGTTTCTATATGATTTACTTTTTTTTTACTACATCAATACATTTTCCTTTACTACTCATAAGGTTAAATAGGACCGACTTGTTTGTATTTACGGCATAAACACGTTTAGCAGACACACCGGAAATAAAATAAAAATATTTATAATTTACTTTTGGATATGAATTTGATGCCTGTAAGTCACATCACAAATCTGATTGATCCCGAATCGTGTCGAAATAAAATAAAATATGTTCAAATGAGCAAATTGTAGAAACGACAGCATTTGCATGAATGTGCCTCTACATTAAAACTGTTCAAACAATGCTACGAGGAATTTACAATCGTATCCCATCCGCATAGTCTTATTTTAAACGAATTATGCTTTACGGTTGACTGATAGAATACGTATGTGTTTCCACTCACCAGTAACACATTTAAGGATGTAGTAATAGAATAATGATAATTCATATCAGATGATCGGACTTTTTTCATACGATACAACATGTACAAGATAAAGTAGTTTGCCCAATAACACCCATTTTTACTCAATAAAGACTTTTGATCTTTTGTATGTTTTTTTTTAATTTTTAGAGATAACAGTTCCTGATTGCACAAACACATGACCTCATCATTTCCATTGCAATATTAATCAGAAATAGCGAAGCAGGATTTCAATTTATATGCATTATTTTATGTATAATCATCTTGGAAAAAATCTGAAAACAAGGAATATACGTAAATTTGAGAACAATTACCACGGAAAAATTATTCTTATGATGAATTATAGTGTGTTTAGTTATGCTTTCGCATAGCATGTAAATGTATATACTTATTTATGATAAATCCAATATTGACATTGTGATTGAAGCATTATTAACCTATTATGTGTAATTCAAGGTAATTGTTTTACATTAACCATCTGATTCACTGCTTTACTCATCCAATTTCTTTCAATTTGGACATGTAAAGCTGACGGATTTTTATTATGGAATATAACTACGTTAAACAAAACGTTAATACTTACATTACGTTAAAGGACCTCTGTTGTTGTGTAATCTAATATGAACATCGTGTTAACACTTAATATGATATAGGTGAAATTCAAGATAATTAACTCTCTGATTCACTAGATAACTCACCCAGTGTATTTCAATTTAGATATGTTTATCTGACAGATTTTATATATGGCGTGGAACTAAGTTAAACATAGCGTTACAGTTTACAATAAACTAAAACTAAGTTGAAGGGCCTTTGTTGCTGGATCTACATTCTATACTTATAACGGAATTTAATAGTGATCCCTACTAATAAAAGTAAGTATGTTGTATGGGTTCTTCTTGTCTAAAGGCTTTGATCAAATCCAATACACTTACACATATTTATTTTTTTTAATATCAATAATTGATATCTGATTGAAAATTATGCAGAGTGCTTCTAAAATGTGTAAGTAATCACATTTATTAAATACAATCTCTATAACTGAAATTTAACGATACAATAAATTATAAAACACCTAGGAAGATCCAGTTTCATTCTATAATTAAAGTATTCATGTTAAGAGGTCTTTAGGGTCTTTGTTAAACGTAACAATTATCGCATTTGACCTTAAAAAAAATCTAGAAACAGTCGTTCCACAAAATAGTCTAAACTGTATGAAACTATCGGTCATGTCTGTACGTTGTTCGTTATTCAATCAACTGTGAAGTGATCTGCAACGATAATAAACAGTTTTACAGTAGGTGTTAGTAAGATCTATGCTTTAATAGTGTTGTGTTGTCAAATGGATTCATGTGGCACGAGAACGTGTTGTTTTCACAACTTTTACAAATTAAATACTAAAAAGTTTATACTTTACGGGCTTCATTGTCTTCAACACAGTTTTACTTTTTAACTATAACATTTGACAATGGGGAATGCGCGTTTCGTCTACATAAGACTCACCAGTGACGCTAAGATCAAAATAGTTGTAAAGTCAAACAAGTACAACATATACAAAGTTGAAGAGAATTGAGGACCCAAAATTCAAAAACAAATTATCCAAATACAGAAAGGTTAATTTATGCCGTGGATAAAAAAATCCTTAGCATTCGAAAAAATCCTTAGTATTCGAAAAAAATCCTTAGTATTCGAAAAAAATCATAGTTGTGTAAAAAGAGAAATTTATAAAAATGACCATATAATTAACATTTATGTCAACACCGAAGAGCAGACTACTAGGTTAAAGGTACACTCGGTGACGAAACGTCCAACCGCAGTGGCATCGACAAAAACATGCAAATAATGATAATCGTACAAAAATAACTAGTTAAACTCTAATAATATACATGTATTAAAGAACCCGGGTTTCACGTATCTACTGGTTCAATCTGAATGAGGAAAGGTCAAGACGAAAATTCATAATTATTTTGCTTCGGCGTAAAATTTGAGATATTAGATACAGAATTAATTGTGTATTAGATGATTAAACCGACATAACATAATTTCTCAAATTGTTGTTGTTATCTGTTGTAAATTAATCGTAATGTATTCACCTGTTTCTGTTTTATCAATTACGATTTAGAATCATTTCATTGTATACTTCATATCCAATCTCCCCTAAATGTGTTTTAAAACATCAATATTATCATTTCGTTTATTCGTTTATGCAAGTACATGTAGGGCTTTCAGCATGGATATAGTTCATAATATGACAAGTGGAAATGTTACCTATAATCAGACCACAGAGGACGTACCAACAAACAGTGATTTGGTAAGTTACGTAACTTATTTACCTTACGTTTTAGTCAATGTAATATGTTATTAAACAAAATAACTAATATCTGCTATTTTTTTTATTTTAAGCTCACCTGGCCCGAAGGACCAAGTGAGATTTTCTCATCACTTTGCGTCCGGCGTCCGTCTTCGTCCGTCGTTAACCTTTACAAAAATCTTCTACTCTGAAACTACTGGGCCAAATTCAACCAAACTTGGCCACAATCATTATTGGGTATTGGGGTATCTATTTTTTAAAACCAACCAAGATGGCCGCCATGGCTAAACATAAAACATAGGGGTAAAATGCAGTTTTTGGCTAATAACTCAAAAACCAAAGCATTTAGAGCAAATCTGACTAGGGTTAATTTGTTTATCAGGTCAAGATCTATCTGCTCAGATTTTCAGATTGATCGGACAACCCGTTGTTAGGTTGCTGCCCCTGAATTGGTAATTTTAAGGAAATTTTGCCGTTTTTTGTTATTATCTTGAATATTATTATAGATACAGATAATTTGTAAACATCAATAATGTACAGCAAAGTAAGATCTAAAAATATGTCAACATGACTAAAATGGTCAATTGACTCTTTAAGGAGTTATTGTCCTTTATAGTCAATTTTTAACAATTTTCATAAAATTTGAAAATTTTTTCTAACATTTTCCTCTGAAACTACTGGGTTAAGTTCATTATAGATAGTGATAGTTGTAAGCAGCAAGAATGTTCAGTAAAGTAAGATGTACAAACACATCACCATTACCAAAACACAATTTTGTCATGAATCCATCTGTGTCCTTTGTTTAATATTCACATAGACCAAGGTGAGCGACAGAGGCTCTTCAAAGCCTTTAGTTTTTTCTTTTACGTGGTTATCTATACAAATCAATTGCTTCTAAACACAACCCGCGTGATCTTAACTGGTTCCATACGCTTTAACGTCTCTACATGGCTTTACACAAAAATCTGAATCTAATTTTTTGAAATAATCAAAATTATTAATAAAATACAAAAAAAAATACACATTGATAATGTCACACATTATTTGCTATTCGTAATTACAATGAACATCCATTGGTAAGATCACTGAAAGCAAAATACTTTAAATCAAATACATATACATGTAATCTGCTATACAGTAGTTGTCGTTTGTTTATGTAATTTATGCTGTTTTTCGTTTCTCGTTTTATATATAGACTAGACCGTTGGTTTTCCCGTTTGAAAGTTTTTTTTGGGGCCTTTTATAGCTTGTTGTTCGGTGTGAGCCAAGGCTCCGTACATTGACCTATTATGGTTAAATTTTATTAATTGTTATTTGGATCGAAAGTTGTCTCATTGACACTCACACCACATCTCCTTATATCTATGTAAGTCCGGAACACGTAAGGAGCTCTATGACAAACACACAAAACTGCTAAAGATAAAGAAGATCGTATTTTAATGTCGTATCCTCGATCATTTTAATCCTGCATTTCATACAAATATGAATGAAAGTCCTTTATCTTGATGTAACCGATATTTTGAGCCCTGTAAGCATGCTTCAAGACATTATTATTATCATTAATGCTTGTTTGTTATTAAACAAATAATAAATCGATATCAATGATTCACAGGTTTTGAAATGGACGTCATTCCTCATTTTTCTTGGAATTATATGTTCTAACATTGTTGTCATTGTGTTATTACATATTGGAGATAGAAAGTCAAGAATGGGATTTTTTGTTGCTAATTTAGCGATAGCAGGTAAATTTTATTATTCGTTTGTTTAACTTAAAAAAAATGAATGTGAATCATTTAATGTATCAATGAAGAGTTTGAATTATGCGATACAACTGTTAATATAACATTTCAAACATGGCAATAACAATGAATAAGTTGTCTTTTAGTCTGAAATTTAAATTGTGTTTCTTTGCATCAACGTCTACTACAAGTACTGAGAATTTCCTTAAAATGGTTTAAAGCGATTTTAAATAAAAAAGAAAAATTGTGAAAGAAATATTTGATTTTTCTTAACGATGATGTGTTTATTTTTCCAGATTTTTCTTTAGGTCTTTTGTATGTGTTACCAGATACTTTGTTCAATCGGTTCAATGTGCCATGGAATCATCATTTGTGCTATATTTCTTACGTATATATTTCACAAGTTCCTTTTTATGTGTCAACTTATGCAATTGTGGTTATATCAATAGACCGTGCATATGTTATTGTTAAACCATTGGCAGCTGCATCCACAGGAAAACACTACCGTTATGGGCTTGCACTGTCAGCATGGGTTATTGGCTGCATTATAGCGATACCTTATGGAGTCCAAGGTAGATTTATTGAAAAAACAGGAGAGTGCATACATGAGTTGCCAAGTTTAGTAAGTACATTTGTCATTGTGTCTCAAACTCATTTATACGCTTAACCAACATATTTGAAGTCATAGATGTCCGAAATCCTGTTTTACATACATACGGCTAAGAATGATTTAAACACATATTTTACAGGACATTGAACCTAGTTTTAATTAAGATTCGTAAGAGAGGGTAAAAGAATACCACAGAAACAATGAGAAAACACATACATGTACCTGTACATGATGTTGAAAATAAAGAATTTAGAACACAAACAGCACAAAAAACAATGCATCATGTTATGTCTAATGTAAAAGGAACACAGTTAATGCCATTACCATTGCTCTGACTGCAACTCTAGAGATTGATTGTAACTAAATGACAAGGTCTTTTATGAATTTCACATGGTATTCGTTGACGAAAAGTCAGATTCATACAAATAATGAAACGTTATGATTTAAATGTATATGGTCCTTTTCATCCAATCAAAGGTTTGTCTTATTAAAATGTAAAGCAAGTGGTATCTTGATGCTATTCAACGTACCTTTTTACAGTTATCATACACACGAAGTATTTTATAAAAAGTTATTCTCCTTATTCCAGCTTTTAAACTATTTTTGATAATATTTTTCTTTTAATATAGGGATTTGTATATTTCGATTTATGCACCATAATCGTTATACCAGTTATAGTAATAAGTATTTGTTACATACTTATAATCATCAAAATACGAAGAAGAGAGACATATGGATTAATCAAAGTAAAAAACAACCAACCAGGTATAAAACAATAGTCATATTTTTGGTATATGTCGCAAAATGAAATCATAATTACGGGTGGTATTAAAATTTTCGAAGTTGATTTGAATCAAAGATAACAAATATTATCAATATGCCACGAAAAAAACAATTTTTGTCTTCTGGTCTAGACACCATAAAGCCAAAAAAACTGCAAGAAACTATTTGCTTCCTAAGTAAAAAAAAAAAATTGAACTCACAAAAATATTTGAAACTGCAGTATTATCTTTTTTTTTTATTTTGAATAATTGTTTAGCAAGGCATTTAAACTACATATATATCTTAGTGGAGAGTTCTAAGTAGAATCAAGATCCGTCCATGAATGCGTTATATTGAAAATATATGTTGTTATAATTAATATGTCGGTTTATATTTGATTAGGAGTGGATGTTAACAGAAGTATTCAAATGACAGCTATTTCAAAGGCAAAGATCAAAACCATCAAATTACTGCTGGTAGTTGTTTTTGGTAAGATTTAGCCTTTCTTAACTTTTATTGTATGGATTTTGTTGTTTCGATCTATACCGTGTTTGACACTACGTCTGATAAATGTTTGGTTATTCATTTTGAGTTATTTTTTATATGTCGTTTTAACCTTTAATTCGAATGCACTAGTCCGATGATTGTTGTGTAGTCGACACAGTTGGCGAATGGCTGTGGTCCCGAATCCAATAATGACGTACACCAATTGTTAAGTACTGCAGTTGATTAGACAATTAAGATGTACTACAGCTGTTGAGATAATTGAGATGTGCCATAGTTACTAAGACAAATAAACCTAAATACCACGATTAAACTTTGTATTTACGCTAGACGCGCGTTTCGTCTACAAAAGCTCATCAGTGACGCTCGAATCTAAAAAAGTGAAATGACAAAATAAAAAAACGAAGTTCAAGAGCATTGAGGACCAAAATTCATAAAATTTTTGGAAAATACAGCTAAAGTAATATATTCCTGAGGTAAAAAGCCTTAGTATTTCAAAATTGAAAAAGTTTTGTAAACAGTTAATTTATAAAGATGACCATAACAATGATAATCCATGTCAGCACAAACGTATTGACTACTGGGCTGGTGATACTCTCGAGGAAATGCAATGTACCGCATTGTTGAATCAATCAAGATGTACAGAAGTGAAAATAATTGAGATTTATGGCAGAAATTAAGACACCTACCGCAGTTGTTAAAACAATTAAAATATACATCAGCTGTTTTGACAAGTACGACATACTGCAGTCGTTAAACATTGTTAAAGGGGAATTGTAAAGATATAAAGACATACTGTATTATTCCATTGTGTTTACTTGTTACAAAGTACTTAACCTAGATTGAACTTAAATAATTAATTATGTGCTATTGTTCTTTTTCTTTTCAGTATATATAATTTGTTGGGCACCAATAACAATTGATTCGTTTTTGCTCAATATTAAATGCATTGAAAGCGGAACGTGGAGTGTAGTACTCTATGTCCTCGCTCCAATAAACAGCCTTGCAAATCCGTTGGTATTTCTGATTTTTAATCAGAAGATGTTCAGAAGGAAGAATATATGTTCTGAAAGAAGATAACAGTAAGGGATATCATATGAAGTGACCAATATACATGAAATAAGATTCAGACATGATAAAGAATTACTACAAAAAGAAAATAAATGTAAATATCAAGTAGCACGTTAGGATGAGTCATTATAGAAAAATTTAAAAGAAGAATATATGGTATAGCACGATATGAGAAGAGATTATAGAAGAATGTAAACAAGACTATATGAATTGGCACGATACGGCCAGCAATAAAAATGATCATTTGAATATATACCTTCTTCATTGTATTGTGACTTGAATAGCGAGTTGTCTCATTGGCATTTATACCACATCTTCATATATCTACATGTATATGCAAAAAGAAAGTGTAACGAGAATTGAAAGCTGATTATACTTTGTCAAAAATAGATATTTTTGTTTTAAATTGTTTTTATTCCGCATTTGATTTGATTTTCAACCTCTTTAGATTAATGTATTATCATTATATGACGACCTGTTATCGCCAACCTGTATTATCACAATAAATCTACTTTTAACGCAAACACAGTAATACACGAAAATAGCTGTTCCGAACTACGACTAAATTAATTGACTAGATACTACCAGATATTCTCATTTTTTGACACCAAAACCCTCAGTTTAAGTAGGTCAAGATTCATATACACTATATTTATCTCTATTTTACAGGAAATTAACAAATCAGTCCATTTCAAATTATTTTTCATAGTAAACTTTCATAAAACGAAAATTCTACGAAATAATGTTATTGTTTTTGGCATTACAACGAGACAAGGTAACGTCAAAAGTATGTTTCCATAACGAAAATAGAAAATGTAAATACCGGGCGTAGATGGTATGGTATTGATAGATTGTGGAGCCATGGAAAAGCATATGTATACAACAATAATATATAGTTGGCTTTGATTTACTGATGGCAAAATTATTTATTATACAGTTTGTGGATGGTGTAAACGTCCCATTAACACCTTATACAATTCACCAGAACCATCACACCATACACTCTGTGCCGTTACACCTTACACGTTGCACCTTTGTGCCATTATCTTTGAACACGTTTTATCTACACCATCCGAAATTACAAATAATGCAATTATATTAAAAAAAAAGAATTCTGGACACAATATTGTAGATTACTGTAAACAAATTATAATCAGGTCTTTTCAATATTTTGCATAGTTTTAAACTTTGATAACCACACTTATATACACGTTACATAATCACATCATTCATCATACACCGTTACACAATCCTCTTACACCCTACACAAAATCACCATAATATTGCACCATATACCATACACTATTACATCAAATGCGTTTTTTAATGTTTACACTATCCACATGCTGTACCAGTCGAACCGTGTTAAACTGGTAACCTTCTTGAAAAACATTATTCCAATGATTGACACGTTAACAAGAATCATTTATTAATGACCGAGCACGATAAACACCATTTCCGTTAAAAAAATATGCTTTCCGTTTGAGATAGGTGCACAACCAAATCTGTATATACATGAAAGAATCTAATAAAGACTTCAAATAAGTTGTGGTAACGAAATCTCCGACTTATCCATTGCCGGCAGTACATATATTACGTTCATTAATAGTTATCAAAGGTACCAGGATTATAACTTAGTACGCCAGACGCGCGTTTCGTCTACATAAGACTCATCAGTGACGCTCATATCAAAAAATTCATCAAGCCAAACAAGTACAAAGTTGAAGAGCATTGAGGATCCAAAAGTCCAAAAAGTTGTGCCAAATACGGCTAAGGTAATCTATGCCTGGGATAAGAAAATCCTTAGTTTTTGGAAAATTCAAAGTTTTGTAACAGAAAATTTATTAAAATGACCACATTATTAACATTCAAAACGTCACAACAGACACAGGAATAACAGACGAATTGTATTGAAACAATAAGATCGTCCCTTTGACGTAAATGTTTGTTTGTAGTTGCCATTGTACAACTAAAAAGTGTTTGTTTTCGATTTCGCTTTCGTTTTTGATTTATTATTGATGACTGTTTTCCTTCAAATGTATTTTTATTTCAGTGTTTGTTTCATTTCAACATTCAAATTTCGTTTCATTAAGCATGTTAGGTTGTTTATTAAAAAAATCGATTTAGTTATTGTTTTTCATTGTAGTGTAACACATGCGTAAAAATGGCTGATATTTGGGTTTTTTTTTCCATTTAAGCATATAGACTGATTTATTGCTTTTACATGACATGTAGGTTTTTATTACAACGTTAAATTGATACTATGGTTTACATAATGCACATGACATGCATTTAAGTTGAACAGGATTGTTTGATTTGATTTTCTTCAGCCTGTACGAAAGACCATCTTGGTTGTTTCCAGAAGCGAGATTGTTCGATTCGCAACTGGATTATGCTTAAGACTAATATACTATTATGTACACACCATTTCGGAGTAAGTGCAAATACTATTAACCAGTACGCATCGAAAACGTTTGTTGAATTTTAATGAACACCTTTTTTTTCTTTTACTTGCATTTACCCCATATAACTGTTTGTAATTTAACAATGAACAATATACGATACATAAATTATAATTGTTGTTTAAAGGATAAGATATATCATTAGTATACATTTGTTTTATTAAATACCTTTTAGTAAGCGTAAAATTTAAAACCAACGATTATTTTAGTAATTCAGGCTGTGTTATTATCGCCTTTATACTTTAGTAGACAGCATTATATTCATTGGTGAGTGCATGTTATGGGTTTACATAAAAAGAATAATAAAAAAAGTGTGTAGAATAATTGACCAACAATGTGTAGAAAAAAAACTCGTGCAATTTTTTTTTGTCCCTTTAATGTCATATTATAGGTAAAACGTTAATCATTGTTTGTTCTTGTGTAAGAATGCTATTATTGAACTAATCAGTTCATCACATGATTTATCTGTGTTTCACTAACAATTTTGACATTCATTGTTTATAATAACTGAACACGTTCACCCGTGTGTAATCAATAACTAGATAAAAAGCCAGATTTAAGCACACATTAGTACAGACTCGACGTGGTTAACATATTCACTTGCAAGTTGAAAAAGGAGGAACGAAATATACCATAGGGAAAGTCAAACTCATAAATCGAAAATAAAATGACAACGCCATGGCTAAAATTTAGTATCAATGTTTGTGAGCTTTTTCGTGACTTAAATTATAGATATTTTTGTTAATATGACATAACTGTATCTAGATATACTACATATATTACATATAGTATAATTAAAACAAGGTATACAATGTGCACTTTAAACACAGCTTAGTTATTTTTGTCTAAACTTCTAAAGAATCGACGCAATAGAAAACTTAGTTTTTAAAGTGATTATATTTACAATGTTATTTTTTATGGTTTATTTTTATCGACATTAGCCTTTTTTTTTATAGATGTGTAGAAAATCTTTCACGATGTAATTACAACCAGTCTGTGTTAACAAAATTGATATGAAGCTTGGATCAGCATTCAAAATCTTAAAACCAGTATAACAATATTGATAGTGATTTTTTCCAAATTACATTTTAACTATCACAGTGTTGAGAAGTTCAATTCCTAATTGTAATCGTTTGTTTTTATAATCATTGTGTTTTTTCATATTTAATAATCTACATTACTACGTAATTTGGCATTACATCGATATTTTTGTTATTGTTTAATTATAATTTAAAATGTAACTACATATATCATGTAGTTTTGTGTTTGTCTTGAGTACATTTTGTGAAACTTATTTGTCAGTATTGCGCTATGCCATGTTTCATACTGTTATTGTTTTTTTTTTAAGTTATTCAAAACAGGGTCAAGTTGAAAAAGTGAAGGTAAACGAAATGCTGAAAACAATTAGATAACATGGATGCCTATTTTGAATGATGAATGTTGAAAATATTTCGGTAAATGAAGAAAAAACAAACAAGGAAAGGGTACTTGTAATCCGTAATACATAACGGTTTGTCATATAGCATGTGTTTAAATTTGCATTCACTTTAAATTCGGAATGGCAGCAAAAATTTGTCGTTACTTGTTTATCCATACGCTACTTATATTGGAAAACCAAAGAAGTCACACAAGATGAGATAAGTATCACTTTCATTTCAGTTGTATTACAATAACTTTGTTTTCTGAAAACAAAAAGCCTGTTGTAAAGTACAAGTTGACAAAACCAACTATACTTGTTTAGTCATGTGACTATATATATTGGTTTTAGAGCCACTTCAGGTTTCCTTAAGTTTCACTTTTATGTTTCTTGTTTTGGTTTTGTAAAAGCGTTCTACAAATGTACGAAGTGTTGTCTAATATAAATACACACCAACAGCAGCAAAACAAGCAAAACATTGCTGCAACACATACCCTGTAATTAATTAAGATGCGCAAAATTTTCATCTAACTTATACTTAAAGAACAAAATACTTGAAGACGGCTTTCACAGTAAAATAAATTTTAATGTGTTCCATTCAATAAAGAGTGTTACCCATTCAATCATAAATATATGATAAATATATGGTATTGGTCTAACTCTATCATACATCGAAAATACGCTGCCAACTTTGTGGCCAAAAATTAGAAGAATAAAATACAAACAACATTACACAAAACACCAAACTTAAAACAAAAGACTGAGCAACACGAACCACTCGAAAACACCTGGTGTATATCATCGATGTGTTAATAGTTTTGCTTCGCAAAGAATATACAATCTTTTTCTGGTAAATTTAATTGACACAATGTTGCTACTTTAATGCCTCCATATAAAGGACATACTAAAGTTGTTATTCTTGTTTGACACCCATTGTAGACAAAAGCATTTAAATCGAAATAATTATGTCAAAAATCTCACAAAAAAGGCGATCGAAAAGGTGAGGAAATTTTAAACAGATCACATTTTCATATGCATGTAAGGGATTTGTCCGATATACCTGAGTATGAGGTACAGTGGGTTTGCATACTTGATTATAAACACATGTTTTTATAAATCTTCATTTTAAGGTAAGGTTTGCATGATATGTGGATTTTTTTCTTAGTGGTATTATACCAATATGATACATCATTTTGTTCAGGTAGGAGTACCGGATAATTTAATGAAAAAAAATCAAATATCGCCCGTCCCGTTTTTTTGTAAGAAAAGCTCAAAAGTTCGTTTTTTTGGCGTTTTCAGGGGAACATTTATTTGCACTCTACTGATTCAATAATGTATGCAAGTGACGATAAGCAAATAAAACTGAATAAAACATGTTTAAACAATTGTTGTCCCTTTATTAATAACAAATTTCAAATCAAAAGTTCATAAAAAAGTACTAAAAATCAAAAACTTTTTTTTTTTGGTAAAATTTAAACCGTTGCCATGGCAACAAAAAGCAGAAAAAAATCATATTTCCCGTTCCACCGTTTTTGAAAAAAATTGAGGAGGTAGAGATTTTAGTATTTTCAGTTTGATGATCTAATAAAATTGATATGTCACCGAACTCGTTTTCTCAGAAATGGGCGTTATATCTTCATCATGTCATCTCGGTAAAATGCAAAAGTAGCTTTTTTGTGGATCTTCAAAGAAGATTTCACTGTCAAAGACTTTAAGTCTTGTTAGATAGCTTTCGAAGAGGCGGATTAAGAGGGGCACCTAGCCCCTCTCCCCTTTCTCGGGGAAAAAAGGGTTGAATGTATAGGGAATCAATAAAGCATGACCAGAGCGAGTTCCCTCTAAGGCAGTCAGTAGGCCCCAGCTTATGAAAATTTCTGGACGTGCCACTGCATTCTTTTAAGAATCATTCTGCCTTGTAACCAATGAGAGCAAACCGTGATTAACTTACCTTTTATGCTCACATCTATCTGCCAGTAGGGGAGTTATTTAACTTTGGTCAAACTTTGTTTTACATGTACAAGTATCTGATTTCGAAGGAAACAAAAACACTTTCCGTGCTTCTAATGTTATATTTTAATTCATAGAATAATATTATGATTGACATTGAGAGTAACAAGTACTTCTTTATTATCCAATGGGGGCCTCCAATGTTTGGTGAATTGTTTGTGTGCAGCAATTGGATTAAAAGACATAAGTTGTGAATATGAAAGTCATGTACAGCAGCAGTGTTTATTCCATTCATTTCAATCTAGACATAAACAAATATTATACAAATATTTATGAATAAGCAGAAAAAAGCCCTGCATGAAAAAAGATAGATTTCTGGTATGATTTGTCCAATAGTTACACTTATAATGTTCAGATTTGGAGTCTTTTTTGTATGACAAATATGTACAGTGCTGTAGTTGTCGTTTGTTTATGTAATTTATACATGTTTCTCGTTTTTTATATAGATTAGACCGTTGGTTTTTCCTGTTTGAATGGTTTCGTTTACACTTGTAATTTTTGGGCCCTTGATAACTTGTTGTTCGGTGTGAATAAAGGCTCCGTGTTGAAGGCCGTACATTGACCTATAATGGTTTATTTTTATAATTTGTTATTTGGATAGAGAGTTGTCCAGATCCAGACATCCTGGCATTTAAAATTTTCAGGGGGTGATGCCAACAGGAATCCTCTAGATTTTTCATCTATTTGAAGGTGATACTTGATTATTTATATTGCATGGCCAATTATTTTGTAACCAGAGGATAAAGTATGTTAAAAATAAAATTCTAATGCAACAACGTTTGTAACGTTCATTTTGATTGGATAACGTCACTTATTTACATGGCATCAATTGACAATTGATGCTATGGGACGTACGCGCAAGCGCAGACGGCAAATGGCAGATTTTAAATTCATGTTTTAACGTTGTTTTCTGTCAGTTTCATTAGAATGGAGATAACAATATTGTATTTTAAGCTCCGACGGCATCAATTGGGGATTTGATGGTCGCAAATTAAGTTTACTGGCGACGCGGAGCTTAAAATACAATACAGTTATCTCCTAAATGGAGATATTATATAGTCTTTAACAATTATATTTAAAGAGTAAAATTATTATATTAAACAGGTATCGATAGATATCAATTGTATTGATTTGCATTGAAGTCTGGAAAATCCAGAGGATTCTCATTGGCATCACCTCTCAACATTGCTAACGTAACACACATGTTAATCATTGATTGGTCAGTTACATGGTGTGATGTCACTGCAAATCTGAAAATTGGCACTCACGCCACATCTTTCTATATCTATATTCTTGTTTATATACATGAAGATAGACGAAACAGAAGATTGACAGACAACACAAAGCAGCTGTATATGTATTGTTCTTATATAAAATAACTAATGTGGTTATGTAGACCTGTAATATGAAAATCTTACTTTTAATTTAATAAATTAAAATTAGTTCAATAAAGACCACTTCTGGATATCTGTTTTGTATACCCCATTATGTGATTTGTGGTGTGTTTGTGTGATTGGCATGAACATTTTATATATGTCTTTTTTCACATCTGCTCCCTGGTATAGTATGTTGGTTATTGTGTTGTTCAGTGATTACAGTATTTATGCAAGTTTAGATGAAATTTTATAAAGTGAAAAATTGTCCAACTTTCTGAAGTATAAAAGTGTTTTGGGGATCTTGTCACTTTTTTCAAACGTAGCACTATGACCTTCACCTTCAGTTGAGTGATCAATACAACACTTATATTCTCAAAGAAGAACAATGAAACTGAAGTATAATTATTTCTTTATCTTTTGAAAATAAATGTTCTTAACATGAACAATGTAAATTAAGAAAAATAACAATAGGATATATATATATATAAGCTGGTCCAAAACTACCAACATCTTCAATTACACCCAATCCATTACATAGCCAAAAATACAAATGGTCCTTTATCTGTCACCCTGTCATATCTGTTCTACTAAAGTACCTATAACTGTTCCAAACCCAAACTGACTATCACACCCTCAAAACATCATACTGAAGTTCCCATAACTGTCACACCCTCAAAACATCTTCCTGACGTTCGGATAACTGTCAGATCCTCAAAACATCATACGGCAGATTCCATGCAAGAAATGAAAATGTCTGTCAAAATGAATAAATAAATAAAAATAATAATTGCTGTTATTTTAAAGATAATCTGTGAATGTCTTGATGAATAATGATGTTAGAAGAAATTATAAAAATAATTTTTGGATATGATTGTTTCTGTTTAAAGTAGAAATGATTAAAACAAGTTGAGAAAATGCGAAAAATTTGACAGAATTAACTCCCATTTTTTTACACAATGTTTATGTGTTGCAATGCTTTATGTTGACACTTGTATACTGGTATTTACTAGTGTAGTCTGGTTGTTCAAACATCCCTGTTCCCAAATCCGTTACTTTTTTTAGTCAAAACATCTGTGATATATATTTTTTTTTACTTTCAAATATCTTGCTTTATAGAACAGTGTCTGTCAATAAATCTTATGCGAGGAACATCGCTGTAAAAACTTTCAAAATCATTTTTGGTTCCAATATATGCCACTTAAAACTGTAAATCATGCTGTGCATAAGAAAAAACACATGTTGATTCTTTCATTTGACTTTAATCAAGCAATAGTTTTAACTTATATGTTTCCTACATAAGATCTGTCAAATTTGTTTTCTTATGTCTGAAAAATTTGAATGTGCTAATAGTTAAATTTCTTTGATCTGAGGTGAAAACTTGTTGGATGTTAGGCTGCAGTATTTTCAAGGAGATTTAAAAATTACTTTCAACTAGGATTTGATTTCCAAAAAAAAACAAATATATATTGTCTGTCAAAAAATCTTATGTATGAAAAATCTTATGTCAGAATCATGTCTGTCAAAATCTTATGTCAGAAACTCAATTTGTCTATCAAATCTTATGTCAGACAAAATAAAGTCTGTCAAATCTTATGTATGAAAAATTAAAGTCTGTCAAATCTTATGTATGAAAAAATAAAGTCTGTCAAATCTTATGTCAGAAATAATAAAGTCTGTCAAATCTTATGTCAGAAAAAATAAAGTCTGTCAAATCTTATGTTAGAAATAATAAAGTCTGTCAAATCTTATGTCAGAAAAAGTAAAGTCTGTCAAATCTTATGTCAGAAACATAACATTTAAGGCTTCGTTTATTTAAAAAGGATGATGCTCATAATTTTTTTTGGGGTCAAATTGTCTTTATTTTTAATAGTAAAGCATGTATTCAAAAACAGAAGTTCACTGCTTAAGATTTTTGCCTAACATGCTTATGGGAGTTGTTTCACTTTCTTATATGGAATCTGCCATACTGAATTTCCAATACCTGTCAAACATTGGCAATACCATACCAAATTTCCTACGACTGTCACATCATCATGACATCATATACTCAGGTTTTTATAACTGCCACACCCTCATAAACATCATACCAATGTTCTGATAGCTGTCACAAATTGGTAACATCAAACCAAATTTCCTATGACTGTCACATCCTCATAAACATTAAACCCAGTTATGATTTTCACACCCTCAAAACATCACACCAAAGTTTCTATAACTGTCACACCCTGAAAGCATCATACTGAAAACCCGATAACTGTCGAACCCTCATAAACATCATACCCATGCTCTGATAGATGTCAAACATTGGTAACATCATACCAAAGTTTCTATAACTGTCACCCCCTCATAACATCACACCAAAATTTCTATAACTGTCACACCCTCATAACATCACACCAAATTTTCTATAACGGTACCACCCTCATAACATCACACCAAAATTTCTATAACTGTCACACCCTCATAACATCATATTCAAGTTTCTATAAATGTTACA
This sequence comes from Mytilus edulis, assembly GCF_963676685.1. Lineage (NCBI taxonomy): Eukaryota > Metazoa > Mollusca > Bivalvia > Mytilida > Mytilidae > Mytilus > Mytilus edulis. The sequence continues at coordinate 27,047,919 of NC_092357.1, read as the reverse complement.
CCAACATAAACATTAAACCCAGTTTCTATAACTGTCACACCCTCATAAACATTAAACCAAGTTTATATGACTGTCACACCCTCACAACATCACACCAAAGTTTCTATAACCGTCACACCCTCATAATATCATACCCAAGTTTCTATAACTGTCACACCCTCATTATATCATTATACCCAAGTAGTGGAAGGGGCATTAAGATTTACCATTGTAGGTACACATAGGCTATTTGGAATTTATTGAATATTTACAGATGGACTGGACGTACATGCATCCTATAATTGGTTTCCATTCTCTAACTTTAGTATGCTTTTATGAAACTTATACACAATGCTTATTACCAAAAAGCACAGATCAAGTTTGAATGGTGTAGCATCGCAGTTACCATACTAAAATTATGCCTTTTTACAAACAGAAAAATTACTGAATTTTCGTTTCCATTGTTTTCCTCAAATAAATGTTATGAAACTTATACACAGTGCTAATTACCACAAAAGCTAATCAAGTTGAAATTGGTGTAGTATCACTTCTACCATTTTTGAGTTATGCCCCTTTACAAATTGAAAAATTGCCTTAACCAAATATTTTGAAACTTATACACAATGCTTATTACCACAAAACAAAGATATAATATGATTTTTGGTGGCCTTACTTTTACTGTTCTTTAGAAACACTCCTTTTCAAATTGAAAAAAATGCTGATCTCTTTGTTTTTGTTTTCTTCCTTCAAGTTTGCCTCAAATAAATGCAATGAAACTGATATGCAATGATTATTAATACAAATAAAATTGAGAAAGGAAATGGGGAATATGGCACAATAGTTTCAGAGAAGAATTTTGTAAAAAATAGAGTGAAGACAATATTAAGACAACTACGGACGCCAAGTGATGCTAACAGTATGAAATTCACTCTTCTTTCTCCAGGAAACTAATCACAGATGTTAAGTTCTTGTTTGTTAATCTTATATGCAGATCAGTTAATAATAACTTTAAACCAGAGTTTCTGTTATGCGCTAATCTAAGATGAAGTGGAGAGACACCATTTCTGGCCAACTTGGTCACTGCTGCTAATGACATAAATTTCTGTTGTAAAATTTCATCATATCTTTTCTTCACATCATGAAAGGATATGTGGAAAAGGTCTTCATCAAGCACTTCCTTCTCTATTTTTTCTGTGAATAAAGTAGTCAATACTCTCACATCTTCTTTTGCATCATGTGCTTGATAAGTGCAGTTTGTAAGTTTACTGACGAGATTTTCCTGCTTGTAGTTGCCAACATCACACTTTTGGAAGATTCTTTTTGAAATTTTCAGAGTGTCAACAAAACCAAAAACATGAGAAGAAAATTCTGAAAATAATTTAAATTCAGACATTCTATTACAAACAATAGGAATGTCAAAATTACAAGCATTGTGTCCAACAAGTATGGGTTGAGGAACTTTCTTTAGATATTCTATAAAATCCAAAAGAGCTTCCTGTATTGGTTTTGATAAGACTGGAATACCTCTATGGAACATAGTATTTGTTCCCCTATCGTATCTTAGCATATTCACAGCAGATGCCTGTTCAGAAATTTCACAACGTGGCTGAGCATACACATTAAAATCATCACCAGCTGCTATTTGCAAAATGTCACTATTTCTCCCTCTGCCAGTTGTTTCTGTATCAAATACAACATATGTAAAGGCATTTTCAGGTAGTGTTAATCTATTGGGAATTTCTGTTGTTTGGGTTAGTTCTTCATCTTGATGTAATTCAGCAGCTTGGTAGTAGGTAACACCTTCATGAATTTCCTTAGTTGCTTCTTTCCGACTTTTCAATATTTTTTTCAACAGACGTTTCCTCTTTGCTTGTAAACTAATCTGCTTCGCTTTTTGAAGCTTTCTCTTAGCAGCAATTTTTAAGGCCATTCTGAAGGTAAATTCTCCTGGTGATAATCCTACAGCCTTGTTAACCTATAAAAAAGAGACAAAACTTTATATTGCCACTAGCTTTATAAATCAAATATAAAGATATAGATTGTAGAACATTTGATGAAAAAGTGACTAAAGTCAATTCTTTTCCCTTATGGTCATTAAGGTAAATAAAAGGTCAAATTTCCTCAGATAGATTTTTTTTATACTTTGCCAAAATAAATTTTTGTCTATGCTTTTTAACGAAAAACTAATAAAAAGTCAGGGCTATTTATCAAGATACAGGTCATACAAATTGTTCAAATGTGCCCAGATTGTTCATGAAAAAAACACATTTTTTGGCATTATTAAAGAAATCTATGAGAATTTTGAGATAAAATAGAAGAAGATAACTTTTTTATATGCTTAAAGAAAGTTGAAAGAAAAAATGTTGTCACCAAACTTGTTGTATTGCTACAAGTAAGATACTAAATTACTCTTCCAGTCCAGTATAAAAAAAAATAGTAAAAGATTTATCTCCCCTTAAATGGCCAAGCTGAAAAAAATAATCTAAAAACACAAATATTTTGTATTTATTTGAACATTTTGAATAATGCAATATATATCCCCAGGTTTTCTTTCTATAAATCAACAGTCTAACATATAAATTCCCAATCTGTCTCCAAATTAGCAGATTTATACCATGAATCTACATAAAAAATTTCAATTAAGGGGAGGTAAAAGATCTGCAAAACCTATAATACATCCATATCCAGGACAGTATGATGATAGTGGACTTATGATGAAAATATTCATGATGTAAGTGTCATACTAACATATAAAGTACACAAGAAGACAGACTACTCAGGCGGATTAACAGCAAATACAAGTTTTAAAGCCTTTTGTTAGACTCAGCCAGGAATCTAATCCCAAACCTTCATTATGGGCAAGGCATTGACTTAGACAAGATTTCTACTTGATGTTGTTGAAAAGTAACAGTTTGTATCAAGTTTATTAAATAATGTACACAAATGTAGCTCAACAATGTGAACCAAGTTTTGTGTGAAATTTTAATATCCATATATCTTTGTCTCTGTGTCATTAACTACATGACTTGGCATATTGTTTCCTTTATTTTTCTTAGGTCAGGTGAAGCCTGCAAGACTGTACAGAGTATAATAATTCTATACTCAAAATGTAGTTGAATTAATGCTTTTAACATGTGAAATACAGACCAAATTACAAAAACTTAACAATAACCAAAGAATCATGAAAATGAAACCATGGTCAGATGAAACAAAGCCAGACAGACATGTAAACCTTACAATCATTCCACATACCAGGTTTAATCTGCCTGCCTGTCTATCACTTATAGTTCTATCTAACACAAACCTTTTCTAAATACTTGTGACCCTCGTTCTTCTGCAGAACAGATGCTGAAATTCTCCCTGTCAGAGATTTGCTTGATCCAAATGACCTGTAAATATTAAGGTTGAAGGTCCCATTTATAATGCAGTTGAAATAGTATTTTTTGTATGAAAAATTAAATGCAAAACAACATGTTTACAATGAACAATGAGGCAAGTGTTGACAGAATAAACAAGTGAAACTGCGAGCTACTGCTCACTGATGATACCCCCGCCGCAAGTGGATAATATTAATAGTGTAAAAATATGCAAGTGTTTGGTAAACAGGAAATTGTCGAGTGATAAATCTGAAAACGCATCACACGGTATAGCTGACTTATATAAATCCTGAAACCAAATTTCAGAAATCCTTGTATTGTAGTTTCCTTAGAAAATGTGACGAAAATTTTCAACTTGGCTATCATGTGTAAAATCATACAAGTGTTCGGTAAACAGGAAGTTGTCAAGTGACCAATCTGAAAACGCATCACACGGTATAGCTGACTTATATAAATCCTGAAACCAAATTTCAGAAATCCTTGTATTAGTTCCTGAGAAAAATGTGACGAAAAATATTCATTGGACGGACGGACGGACTGATGGACTGACGGAAGGTCAGACAGTGGTAAAACAGTATACCCCCCTTTTTTTAAAGCGGGGGTATAATGATTGGTTTGATGTATAAATTATTAAGTGGCTAATTAAATGCATATTAAAGGATAAAAATATTCCAAAAATTTGGTTGCTTATATAGGGAATCAATGAAGCGTGACTGGAGCAGGCCCCTTTAAGGCAGCCTTTGGCAGTGATATTGTTGGCTTTTTTCAAAACTACATCTACCCTTTTTATAAGGAAAATATGCGTCATTTTCATGGAATTGGGAAATCTGAAATAAACCATAAATTTGACTGAAACTCCAATTCACAGACCACTTTTCAAGAGTCAAACCCTGCTTTAAAATAAGACCCCATTTTGTCAGTAAATTAATGATACATAAATATACCCTCAAATGTGCACATAATCCTAATACTGAAATTTTAGGCAAGAAAATTGATCAAATGATTGTTTTTCAGTTTGTATTTATGCACAATTTCTACTGAGACTGCACTGTTTGGGGAAAAGGTTGTCTTTTTGGGAAAAATTTAAAGTCATTTTTTTTTCAAATTTGGATTATTCTCCAGGGGGAAAAGCCTTTATATAATTATTCTCCACTTATTTAAGGCAAACAAATATCACTGATTGGGCCCCCACTTATAAAAATTTCTTGATCCGCCAGTGATAGTTGTTGATTTGTGTGTTATTTTGATCTCGTGTGGAGAGTTGTTTTATTGGCAATCATACCCCATCTTCTTTTTTATATCATTTAAATTCTTATTCATTATGAATATGAACAGATATCTTACTTGTTTTTTGGAGCTTTTGTTGAAACTATGAAATTAAAATTCTCATTTGCTTGGGTTGATCCTAAGTTGGTCAAGCAGGCAGCTCTATCTTTTTGGCTGTTTACAATGGCTTTAAGATCTGTCTGAAGACTTGGACATGTGAGAGGCTTACCCTGCGGTAGACTGCGGTACCTATAAAATTGATTGTTTAAATGTTAAGGATAAAAATCACAACCCAAAACAACTTTTTAGACACAAAAAAAAAATCAAATAATCAGTTGTACAATACATGTCAGTAAATCTGACTTCTGTGTTTATTGGCTAAGAATCTCAACATATATTTTTTTTATTCTTGTTTTATATTTACCTATATATATACATTATATATTAACATAGTGGTATCAACTAATAACTTTTTTTCCTTGAATATTTTGCACAATTGGACACCTTATTGTTATTGAACTTGTTATATGTAATCTGTATAAGAAAATAACAGACTTTAAGCAGATTTTTTAAAAGAACTTTATCCTGGCATCTCATCTAATTTCCCCCTGTTCTTTGGGGGGTTAACGCTGCAAAGACTTTACAAGGCATCATTGTTAAGAAGTTAAAGCTGCAAACCAATTTTAAAGATATCCAGTTCAGAAGTAGATTAAATGCTAAATATTTACAATAGTATTAGTAGCATTAAACTAATTGAAATAAATATTTTTTTCTTTTTCTTAAAGTACTTTGTACTATACCTGAATTGAGAAGGATTCTTCTGATAACTGCACCAGGTAGCATCTTCACTGGCACAAAGAGAGTGGTCACCATATAAATGTGGAACTATAATATCCAGTGATTTTCTAAGACTCTCTGGCTCTTTTGTCTGGCATTCTTTTATGGCGTACATGAAGCATCTCCCAATGTAAGATATTACATTTGGTTGTTTTAGAACTTTATATTTGTGGCTAAGCTTATATAGTTTTGATGTGATGCCTTTTTTAGTGTGGTTACTGTCATCTTTCTTCTCAATGGAAGGGAAAACAGCTTTCAGTCGAGAAGTTGTGGTCGAGTCATTATCACCATGGATGACATCTATTGCACATCCAGTTTCCTCTAACTCTCTGGCCATTGATATTGCCATGTCAGGCTCCATTGCCTTACTAGAACCATCCCAGTTTTTTGAACATTCATGTACAGGTATAGTGTGGTTTTTGCTCTGATGTAGGGCACATATCTGGCAAGATTTACTTCTAAGAGAGAACTGCAGTACCTTTCCTGTTTCTTTCCCAATTAATGATGCATGGCCTGAAATTATGGACGTTGTTTTTACATAAAATGATTCCAAACAGGTAAATTACCGTGAAGGCAGATGTAAAAGTATTTCCCATCTGTCATGGTATTTGCTAGCAAATACCCCAGCACATGGAATTCCCTAATGGCAAATACCCCGGCAGAGAAAAGAAAATCTCAATATATAGAAATTGGTGAAAAATACCATGGTTTTCATCCAATCAAAATACAGCATTATTACATAAGGTGGAATTACATGTAAAATTACATGTGTACAAGTTTTACCAGATTTTTATGACATTTATATCATTTGTTTTTTATCAGCAATGTTTAGGACAAATTAGAAAATCAGTGTAGATCAATTATTTTTAAAAGAGTTATGTCCCTTGAAAATATCAATTATATTGAAAAATGTATTGTAAGCATTCAAAATGATTCCAAATGCTTACATTTCTATAAGATAATAATACATGCAATATGAAAAGTTTAAAATAACTAAAAATTTAATTTATTTTTTGATTATTGATCTTGGAGTAAGTTTAAGTTGGACAGATAAAAAATGTGCTATAGGATTAAACACATTTTTTCTAGAGGTTATTGATGTGTAAACCGGGGCGATTAACTCACAAACTGAATAAAAGTCCGAAGGACTTTTATGTTGAGTTTGTGAGTAAGAGCCCCGGTTTACACATCAATAACCTCTAGACAAAATGTGTTTAATCCTTATAATTCTTCAGCGAAACATTTTTTTGTTGATGGCTACTATATATATTTACCATCAAAAGCACAATGGCAAGTCGTAACTAAGGAGTACGCCGCCATCTTGACTTTCTAAAAACCATAAATGTCCGATAAATACAACGGAATCTTAAACCTACCTCAAAAACTTCATTTTAATTAAATTTTATCCGAATTTGAAGCGTACACGTAACGAAATAATCTTTCCCTTGAAAATTTCCATTCGTATGACGTCGTGTTTTGCCATGACATAAATTCGCCAAATCCTTCATGAAATTTCGCGGAATTTTATTAAATTTAATTTTTGTACATTTTCGAAGCTTTAGTGCAATAAATTTATTTCTTTTTTTGTTATTTATGCACTAGAATAGTCACAACTCTTATGCAATTGTTTTTTAATCTCAATTTGCTGAAAATCCCGGGATCACTGCAAGCTTGTGTATCGCGCATGAATAGATTACAAAAGTAGTTTCGGAAACATGGTTTATCGAAGTGTAAACTTAGAGAAAAATTCTAATTGACCAATCCAATTCAAGTATTTATAGATATGCAAATCATATAAGAATTATAACATAATGAACACTGACATTGGTTATGTAATTAAATCCTGGCCATTAGTTTTCTCGTTTAAATTGTTTGCCATTTGTCATTTCACTGCCCTTTAGAGCTAGCTTTGCAATATTGGTTTTGCTCATTGTTCAAGACCACATGGTGGGACATATAGTTGTTAATATCTAAATGTTTTGGTTTATAGGGAATAAATGTCTAAATTTAGCAATCATACCACATCTTTCTTATTTTCATACAAGTAAAAATAAACAGAAAAATTCTCACCTGTATTACTATTATAATTCCATCCTGTACCCCTTTTCTGCCACCCACCGTCAAAGCTTACTTCCATCTTTAAAAAAAATAGATACATACATCTTAAATACATGTACTGAAGAATTCATGTTAGGCAAGAAATAAAATTTGAACTGTTTGATGTTGCCTAACCAACCATCTATCAAGCAGTCTACCTGTATTCTAAAAAGCTGTTTTTACAGAAGCAGATTTTGGCAACAGATTATAAAATATTTTCTCTTTCAATGATGAAAATGATGAAATACATAGTTACTTTCCAAAATATTGTTCCTGATCAATATCAAGCCAGTCCTGAATCAGCCCCTTATTTAGAAATTTTTAGTGTTTATATATGCAATTGTAGTGAGTTTAAGTGTGCACTTTTCCAATAATCCCTATTTTCAAGTAAGTAACCGGTCCATGAGTTTTATTTGCTACAAAACAGGAGAAAAGCTCAGTAATTAGCCTTCCTTTTCGTCTGACATGTTTTTAAAGCTCATAAAAAATAATTTTTGTATTTTCCAACAATGTACATATATATTGTATATATTTATTCATGATAATTAATATAAAAATAATCATTTGGAATTTTAAGTTTATTACCTTTCCATTTCCCTTTTCAATTTCTTCCTTTTGGGCCTCAAGACAAGATTTTTTGGCTACAGTCTCCAGAGTTGTATCGATCTTTTGTTCCCTTCTCTTAAGAGTGGACGGCACAACTGGTGGTAAATTTAAAGCTGCAAGCAAGTTGTTAATCTGTACTGGGCCCATTCCTGTGTGTACCATGGCTACAATATTTTGCATACATATTAGTTTTAAAGAACAATTGCTTCCAAGAAAAGTCGCATTTTTATCAGATTAAATGCACCAACACTGAACAGAAATATCAATTCATTATTAAATCATGATTGTCAAATTGACATATTTATTCCGTATTAATTTTTCATGCAAGCTGATCATGAAGGAAAAGTTGAAAATGTATACATAGTATTGGATGAACGAAATTTTAGTCATTGAGCTTTATAATAAGTCACTTAAACTTTAATCCCTTTTTTTTATTACATAAGGAAGAAATCAAATTAGGGACTGCCTGATCCAACACCACTTTTTTTCCAATAATGATAAATCTCATCTTAGGGCGAAATTTGATGGGCATAAAATTTACATCAGTCATCATGGTAATATACTTTTCTTTTGCCTAATATAAATCATTATAATGTAGACAGGAAATGAGAAAATAATAAATTATAAAGCAGCAAAATTTAATCTTTAACCTAAGTATAGTATTGGATTCAAACTTTAACTGGTCATGATAAATCTATACCAAATATCAAATATCAAATTAATATCTATGTAGATCTTCCCACTGCATCAGCTTGTCTTGCAAAACATGCATTGGACTTAGACAATCGCTGAAATGCAGTTGTAAGGGGAAAAGAGGGGGGTGGGATTATTCTTTTAAATGGTTTAAAAATAACAAAACAGTGTAAGATAATTGATTTCTTCCTATTGAAATCAAAGTGATTTTAATACCCCCACCCAGGGTTTGAAATTAGCAGGAGCCCACACGCCAATAGCCCCTAAAATTTGATGTGGACTACTTAAATTTCAGTTTTCTTGGGTATTGGGTCCGTTCGCCCTAATAACATGTTCTCCCTGAGATAATTCTTCCATAGCGTCCATTTGCCCTACTAAAATAAATATAATATTCAGGGCATTGAAGTTAAATAAACTTATTCAGCAGTGGCGGATCCAGGGGGGGGGGGGTTCCGGGGGTGCGCACCCCCCTTTATTTTTGCCGATCAATGCATTTGTATCGGGACATATGTTTTGCACCCCCCCCTTTGCCCTGGGTTAGCACCCCCCTTTCGAAAATTCCTGCATCCGCCCCTGTTCAGACAGATTCAGTCTATTGCTTGTTTAGGATCAGAAAATAATAAGACAGGGCGAATGTATCCTGAGCAAACAGGTATCAGGGCGAACAGGTACTAGGGCGAACGTAAATCAGTGAGAATGGACCCAGATTCCTTTTCTTATATAGGAATATATATTTAGCATACACAATTTAAGCTGTGGGCTACAGCTGCCAGTCTTCAGTTCAATCCCTGCCCACCCCATCCGTTACAATTGTAGATTACATAGTTGTTCCCTTTCATTTTTTTTTCTATAATATTTAAATGTATGTACACAAAACATTGTAATTACCTAGTGCTAATTTTGAATTGATGTCAAATGTTCCGTTGTTTCTCTTTCCTGTTTTAACGTCGTTTAATGAACTACACACACTGTTCTGACACCGTATAAAAAGTATGCTGCCTAAACCATATCGTCTCTCGCTCTCGATGTCGGCCAGGTGTAGTCGAGCATCACACGAGGTGCAAAACATCTGTTGGGCTAAGGCTTGAAGCTCGACTATCCGTCTACCTGTTTTCCAGTCATTATTAAGAGATGGGTCAATGGTACAGCTTGCACCAAGTTCAATATCTGAGTCTGAGAAAACTGGATAGGTGTTGCATGCGAATACCTTGGCATGCACGTAGTTGTGATCTTCTGTAATGGGCTCATCAACAGGATGACTTACTAATATATTTCTTCTGGACTCTTGAGCTTTGAATTGCTTCACAAATGACTTTTTCGATTGAAATTTTCCTGTTTTACTTCGCAACATTTTGCAGACGATAAGTAGAATGTTTGCAAATTAAGTTTGCATTGACAAGGTAAATTTCGCTGATTTCAAACGCTCGAGTGAATCAGCGTTATTCCACGATTTGAATACGAGTTGTCTCCCTGTGAACGCAAACCTTACCTTAATAGTCATTATACAAATAGTTTCATAAGTAGAAATGTTATTTTAATTGTTTAATGCTCGTAACTAACATATTTACAATACAAAAGCTATAAATAACTGTGAAACCACAATTTCCCTATAAACTGCAACAAATCTAGCATGCACACATCATGCCTCTGATCATAATCAGTGTACATCTAGCTGCACAATGTTACTCTCTGAGTTTCTGCATCAAACGTAGTTCTGCTAAAACCCTTTTTCTTTTTATGCCGAAACATTTTCTGGTTGAAAATCAGAAACACCAGTGGATTTACCAGGCTGTTTAACGGAGCAAGCAAATAAAGTACAACAAACCACAATCCATAGTGTGCGAGATTATGATGAAGCATAATGGCTGCAATTGTAATTGGGGACCAACAAATAATATATGCTGAAAAATGAAAGAAAACTTGTCATGGAATTCATTTTTTATATTGGATGTTTGGTTGCATACCATCTATCATAGATAACAGAGTTCTGACACTGGTAATATGCATCTCTTTTACTAACTGAGTAATATCTTATCTATATTGTCTCATAGATCATGCATGTTGATTGAGTATATGTTTACTAATATCTGTTTTAATTACACTTTATATAAGAATGCCGGATTTTGATTGGGTGAAAGCAAGTTTTTTTTTTGCATATTCAAAATTTTTACCTCATCTGAAATGAAATGTCTTTTTTGCCACTGCTGGTAGATATACCTCCAATTACCCTGTATGTCGTGATATTTGGTTTTTATTAAACCGTAGCGAGCCACATCCCGCCAAAAATATTCGAAAAAGACAGCACTAATGTGTTAAAGTACGTGCAAGATTCCATCGGACTATGATAGTCTTATCAGTTTGTAAAATTCCACAGTTCTTTAACTGTTTCTTTTCTCGCAAATATCTCTTCAAAACATGATATATCTGTTTAGAAAAATATATTTTATTGAGTCAAGCCATTTCAATTGATGTCTTACAGTGTGTCATTTTATGTCGTAATGTCACAATACTGTCTCAGATTAATTTGATGTTTGGCGCCTGATGAAAAGATGAAACCGGCGGTATTTTTCAGGACCTCTCCCTAGTCAGGTGCCTGTTGCTCAGTGGTTGTCGTTTGATTGTGTGGTTTATAAGTGGTTTTCGTTTCTCGTCGTTTTTCCGTAGATAAGACTGTTGGTTTTGCTGTTTGGATTGTTTTACACTTGCAATATGTGTTGGTCCTTTATAGCTTGTATTTCGGTTTGAGCCAAGGCTCTGTGTTGAAGGCTGTATTTGGATCTAAAACTGTTAACGTGTTTTGCATTGTGAGTTGAATGGGAAACTGTATTATTAGTATTCACACACATTTTAGTATGTCCAGCAAACAAATAAATAAGAAGAAAACTGCAAGTTAGAAACATTCTTACCGAAAAAGACAACACATACTAGTTTGATAGTTCTGATCTTTGCCTTTGTTGTAGCTGGATGTTTAACATCTATATCACAATCATCATCTGTAATAAGGAGAGAAATATACACAACAGAAAGCATGAAATAACAGTACTAACAGTACTATTGTATATCCGTATCAATTAAACAAAATCAAACACTCTTTAAGAGTTAAATAATGTAAGTATGAACAGTTAGGAGATATTGTTATAAACTGATCAAGTTTTATCGAAGTTATACATCTTTCATATGTTATCATTTTGTATGTAAGTTTTTTGTGGGTAAATAAAGCATGCATAAATTTTTGGGGGTTCGTATAATACACAACACTCATGCACACAGCTTTTAGGTTTAAATTGTCAATCAACTTTTTGCTGACAAATTAATAAATTACTACAAGAGTATGGTTCCAAATTCCACTGCGATGTGATCATTTTTATGCTGTTTTTCTTTATTTAGCCCATAATGTATTTACTCATCTATGTTTTTCACGATTAAAATGATAAGAATTGAACAACTTATTACGAAGAGTTACACAACTCGTTTCAAAGAATACATATAGACTCGATGTCGTGGATAGGGATTTCATGATACACGAACTTTCTTTTTAAAGTTGACAATCTTTCATAATTTTACGAAGCTTTCATTTTAATCCTTGTCGTTTGATTCTCATTCATATATCTGTTTCGTCTTATGCCACAATTCTTATTCATATTTCGCCTTCGGTCTCAAGTAATAAATTAGCTTAACTTCTCTATGAGGGGTGAAGCTTACATGTGATATCTCTGTTTAACGAAATAAACTATAACCACCAGACCATAGCTGGCCAGTGACCTTGACCCTAGTATATAAGCACCTGTTCCATAATAACTTGTCATTATTTTTCTAGAGGGTGTGAAGTGAACACTTCACTTGAATACTTTTTAGTTATTTTATTTTTATCTAAGATTTAGGGAAAAGTTACTAAAGTTACATTTAACTTGTCTACGATGTACGACAAGTTCTAATGTTATTTTGTTAATTAGAAATAATAATTCCTCAATTGTCTACGATGTATGACAAGTGTTGATGGAAATGAATTTAAAAATTTCTTGTCTACGATGTATGACAAGTGTCGATGGAAATTAATTAAAATTTTTATTGTCTACGATGTATGACAATTTTATATATTCATTAAGTATTTGCCTTGGCTGAGTGCCTTAGTACGATGTACAGCACATTTGTTACTTAATTCATACTCCTGTTTGTTAAACAGGTAGATATTTAAAAGTATTTCTATTCACCTGAAGGTCGTGAGTACTCTTCAGAATTTACACGTGTTTTACCTGCACAGGTACACATTATTTTATCCAATGGCTGAATTTGATTATGCAAATGTATTGCTTTTGCAAGATGTTTAGAATTATGTTTACACTTACAAGGGTGATGGCTATGATTTTCATCACCTCTGAGTTGTTTTAGAAATTAAAGATGATAAATTTAATAGGAAAACAAGAGGTATTTTGAATAAATCCTCTTCTTAAACAGTTATAAAACCTAGTAGTTTTATAAAAGATCATAATGGCATTGCAATTGGAAATAATTGACAAAGCAACAGAACGAGTCAAAAGTAAGTTTTTAAAATCTAGTGCTACTTGTATAGCTTCAAAATCTCCTTCATTTGTGATTTTTTCTCAAGATAGTGCTGTTGAGATTTAAGATAGGCATGTACAATACATATTGATGCATTGACTCATTATTATTAATGTAGTAAAGAACATGTATGAATCATGAGGTTTGAGACAGTTTCTCTGCCTTCAACTCAAGCAGAGTTTGTAGAGACACCTGCTGCTTTATTCGAATTTTGCCATTAGAGGCTTACTTTAATAAAGATTTAGTTCTAATTTTGATCTGAACTACTGTAATGATACTGTTCATGTACCTCCTTTTGGAGTTTGTGCCATGGCTGATGATAGTCCAGCCGGAACTGAATTTTGATACGTCTTTTGATCCTGCATTAAAGTTTTCAGAAGCCTTTAAGGCTTCTCTTAGTGAGATTAATGGTCCATTATATTATCCTGTTTGTTGGACAGTTTAATCATGATTTTGCTTGGAAAATCCCAAAATTGTTTAAAAAGGCAGAACACTGTGTCTAAGTTTTCTTCTGGACTTTCTGTGACTGTTAATAATACTACCATGTCAGTAAATATCAAATCAGGAAAATATCAAGTTCATAGAGGAGTAATACTATCACCATGAGAACTATGAGAATCCTAGTGTGTCTAGGATAAATAACAAGATTGAAATGGCACTGCCTAGACAGGCCCACTATGTGGTTTCAAAGATGCAGGAAATCCAGAGATACTTTATTAAGGGGTTGATGATCACCCCTATTGTTGAGAATTTTATTGTAAAATTTTATTTGTTTGTTAGACCATGGGTTTCTATTTAAACGCATAGGAGATGCTCAGAAATATCTAGATGATAAAACTTATTTGTAATTCTGATGTGATAGTTGATTTATTACGTTTTTAGTTATGATTGCATGAAGCAAACTTGGTGATTATACAAAGATTCTAAAGCAAAGTCTAGATTCCTTGGAAGAGGTTCCAGGTCTAGCATTTTTTTTACTCCCAGCTGTTATGGGAAAGGCAATATCAGTCTTTTAACTGCGGAGGCTCTGTTGGTCAACAGGGCGTATACTAGTAGGCAATTCCCTTCATTGAGAGGGAGAGGTTTCCAAAAAGGGAACAGAGAATCTCAAAGAGGTCACATTTCTCAACCAGTTGCTATATACAGTAGATAACTTAAATATTATGATTTGGAAAATGTTACTAATGATCTATTGATATTAGATTTAATAAGAAATGGTTATAAAATTATTTTTAGTGATGTACCACATATTTGAATAAAATACATTTCACCTTTCATAAGGATGAAATAATTTCAGAAGTCCAAAAAATTGATAGCTAAGGGAGCTATTTAAGAGGTTGATCGATCATTGGAAAATCAGTTTATTTCCTATATTTTCTTAGTTTCTAAGAAAGATGGGTCTTCAAGGCCTGTTACCTATTTGAAAAATTCAAACAAACTTAGCATTCGGAGCAGGACCATTTATCTTTTGTTTAGATGTAATTCTTAGGGATGGTTATCTATATATATATATATAGAGAGAGAGCTAACATATATAGATCTCACAGATGCATATTTAAGTATCATTTATGATTATATCACATTTTCCTGATTCATGTGGAAAGGACATTGATATGATATTTATGTTCTTTGTTTTGGATTGGCTTCTGCATCAAGAATTTTTACTAAGGTTTTAAAACCTGTCTATGTATTTTTATGAAATAATGTCACTTGAAGTATATACATGCTATAGTTTATACATTGATGATTCTTTTATTATGGATCAGAATTTAGATGGTTGTATTGTGAATACAGAAGAAGTGGTGCAAATGCTTGATAAGCTGTGCTTCGGAATAAATTTTGAGAAGTTGGTACTCATTCCTTGGAAGCATATTGTTTTCCTTTGTCTCATTATTGATACTGAGCTATTTAAGTTTTTTTATGACAGATGAGAAATGGTAAAATTATCTCCCTTGGGAAATTCTTCTTAAATAGAATTGTGTAACTGTATTATAGATGATTTGCATCATATATTGGTCTTGTGGCACATGCTTTTAATGCAGTATCTGTGGGAATGTTGTAGAAACATGGCGAGAAATAATGTTGAGACACTGTATAGTTGTTACAGTGTTTATTATCATCAATCTATAGGTGAAATTTTTAACAATTTAAATCAGAAATTAAGAATTGATTTTTAGACCCATCCAAATAAGTTTTTGGATTGGATCAGATGCCTCATTAGAAGGATTTGGGATCCAAATTTTAAGAAAATTTTTCTGTTGGTAGATGGAGCTTCTTTAAGAACATGCGCTCATTTCATATAGATTTCTTAGAATTGTTGGCTATATTTTTCTTTTGGAGAGAAATTTTTAGTCACAGAGAGTTATACAATCAGAAAATACAATTTCAGTAGCATTTATTATGCAATAGGAGGTATAACCTCTTTGTCACTTTTAAAACATGCTTACTACAAATATTTCATTATTTGGGCTTGGTGTTCAAGAAAGAACATTTTTATCACAGCTCTTTATATTCCTGGTAAGAAAATTTTGATGCTATTCATATGTCTAAAAAATTTACAGATTCAACAGGAGGGCAATTGAAAGAAGATATATTTGTTTTGTTGTTATCACGTTTTCATTTTCAAATCTGTAGATAATTGATTCGTTGTCTTTTGACCAACAAGCTCCTTTCACAGATGTTTGTACTTTTCATGGTCAGATTTAAGACCTTATATTTTCCAATCCTTTTCATTGTTGGGGATAATTATAAAGAAAATTATTAGTGATAAAGTTCAGAAGGCTCTTTTGATTATTCCTTTTGGTCTGCTCAGAGTTGGTTTTCTTTGCTAAGACCAATTTTAATTTATTTGACAGTTAAAAGTTCTGTTAAACATAAAAGTTAGTAACAATGTTACATACTAAAGAATGCCTTTCCGTTAGGAAGAGATTTGATTTAACTGTGTATTGTAAAAAATATAAGTGAACCAACCATGAAGGGTTGATTGTGCGGTAGGGTAAAAACGTGTGTATTATATTCAGAAATCACTTTAATATAAACAGGAGATTTCAAAATCATTTGTAAAATATATTTACACTTCATCTTGGAGATCATGCATCTATGATCAAGCATTATCAATATTTTTTGAGAAATTTCATTATTTGGTGTGTTCAAAGAGAACCAATTCCTTATCACCATCTAAAAAGGATGTTATTGATTATTGCATTTTTTTGTAAAACACAAGCTTTTCATATTCAGCATGTTTAATGTGAATTTTACTTGTTTTATGTTGAAACAGACTTGATCCTTTAAGAAGTAGATGTTACTCAATTTGTTTGTTTACTACATGCATATGTGAAAGGTTACTTAAGCCTGAATCTGCAATTGAAGAGTTAGATACTCTTTCACTGTGGAGATGAATTTAGTGCTATCTTTTTAAGTTCTTTATATTCATTAGAGGATTTTACATTGAAGACTGTCTTTTATACTAGTGTCTTTATTTGCCTTGACTACAACTGCCAAAGTACAATCTTTATCAGCTGTAGATTTACATTCTATGTTTTTCATTCAGAGACATGGCACTTTATTTGTTCATATACATGAGTTTTTGAAAAATACTAGATCTGTTAGTTAATGTACCTAATGAGGTGATCAAGGGTTTTGAGAAACCAAAACTGTGTGTTGTTAAGACAATGATTTATCATGTTTTGTGTACAAAATATGTGAGAGAATTCATCTAAATCTTTTCATAAAGTTTAGATAGTTAGAGAGAGTTCTAATTTTAGCCGAGGTTTTAAGGTTTACTCATTTAGAGGAACCTCTTCATCAGTGCATTTAGCTTCAGGATGTTCTATTAAAGACATTATGGCAACAGCTTAGTCTGGACATATGATAAAACTTTTTATAAGTTCTATAAAAGGGAAAGTGAATAATATCTGTACTAAAACACTTTTCTTCAGTTGTAGTTACTGGATGATCTTGTGATTTCTATGCTTTATTAAATGTTGGCATTTATAAAAATTGTTTTTAGTTTGTGTCTACACTTTAAACAAGCTAATTTATTACTTGAGGCCGAAGGCGAAATATGAATAAGAATGTTCCCACTCTAGGGATTATCAGTCAGACCCACCCTTTTTCCAATGGGTTTTATATTTGGTCGACACAAACTTGCTTTAAATTATGACAAGTTATTATGGAACAGGTGCTTATATACTAGGGTCAAGGTCACTGGCCAGCTATGGTCTGGTGGTTATAGTTTATTTCTTTAAACTGAGATATTACATGTAAGCTTCACCCCTCATAGAGAAGTTAAGCTAATTTATTACTTTCGAGCCTCAGGCTCATATTCTAAGAATGACCTTCATCCTGCACATCCAAGATATGCTTGGATGAAGGAACATTTCATACGTTAGTTATACATTAGGATATAATTAACCCTAGTTTGAGATTAGTAAATATTTCTTAGGTTCCGACTCATTTACCAAAAAATAGGGTATTAAAGATATATAAGAAACACTGATTAAATAAATTTGAGTAGATAAACAGTGTAAAGAATAAGGATATGGGGTATGCCTGATTATGAGAAAACTATGTACAACAGTTTTAAGTTAGTGGATGTAAACAATTGTAGGCAGCCGTTCGACCTTTAAGATGAGAAAAAAAAAGAAAAAAAAGAAAATCGATTGTAGAATTTCCATTGTGGTTTTGTGACTTATATTTACCTGAATCTTTATTTAGAATAATTTCACATCTTTTTCGTTCACAAAGTTTGATGATGATAATTATGTAGCACACACTTATTATCAACAGTGGAATTATGATTATAGTACACAGATCCAAGTATAACATCACCTACAATTAATAAAAACAGCATTGTATAAAGTAACAAATGTTTGACATTCAATCTTTAGTAACACATCAATAAGGTAGCAACCATTTAACTTACAAAAGGTGGGGTTACTTATTTTTTCTAAATCAGTTGGTTTTTTTTCGAGCATAGCGCGAACGTTTTAGTTTTCGTCGCTTTCTATCAAATTATTTTTTTTCTTCAAAATTTAACACTATAAGGTTTGGGGAAAATCTGGATTCAATATACATTTTTTGTCATTTGTTTGACCACTGTTTTTTTTTTATCGAATGGAAGATCGGAATATTGAAATATTGAATATTGATTGGCGCTCCTTGAATAATACGAATTCACACAATTTATTTTTTTGTGGCACGTGTTATTGATATTCTTTATCAGATTTATGCATGCATATGATTATAGTACACAGATCCAAGTATAACATCACCTACAATTAATAAAAACAGCATTGTATAAAGTAACAAATGTTTGACATTCAATCTTTAGTAACACATCGATAAGGTAGCAACCATTTAACTTACAAAAGATGGGGTTACTTTTTTTTCTAAATCAGTTGGTTTTTTTTCGAGCATAGCGCGAACGTTTTAGTTTTCGTCGCTTTCTATCAAATTATTTTTTTTCTTCAAAATTTAACACTATAAGGTTTGGGGAAAATCTGGATTCAATATACATTTTTTGTCATTTGTTTGACCACTGTATTTTTTTTTTATCGAATGGAAGATCGGAATATTGAAATATTGAATATTGATTGGCGCTCCTTGAATAATACGAATTCACACAATTTTTTTTTGTGGCACGTGTTATTGATATTCTTTATCAGATTTATGCATGCATATGATTATAGTACACAGATCCAAGTATAACATCACCTACAATTAATAAAAACAGCATTGTATAAAGTAACAAATGTTTGACATTCAATCTTTAGTAACACATCGATAAGGTAGCAACCATTTAACTTACAAAAGGTGGGGTTACTTTTTTTTTCTAAATCAGTTTTTTTTTCGAGCATAGCGCGAACGTTTTAGTTTTCGTCGCTTTCTATCAAATTATTTTTTTTTTCAAAATTTAACACTAAAAGGTTTGGGGAAAATCTGGATTCAATATACATTTTTTGTCATTTGTTTGACCACTGTATTTTTTTTTATCGAATGGAAGATCGGAATATTGAAATATTGAATATTGATTGGCGCTCCTTGAATAATACGAATTCACAAAATTATATTTTTTTTTGCACGTGTTATTGATATTCTTTATCAGATTTATGCATGCATAGTGAACTTAGAAAGTTTACAGTGAAAATGTAAAATGATGCAGTGTCTAGAAATCAAATTGAATATTGAAAATCGATGTAGAATAATTTCATAGGAAATCACGTTCTCGTTTACAGCAGATTCAATGTATTCATGACATAAGTCTTTACTACCAACATTGAACTAGTTATAACGTACATGTAACTGATTAATTACAGACACATGGCATACTTGCTAATCCTTACAAAATTTGATCTTCAAATGGAAATTTGAGAACATAATTTACAATGTACAGGTTAAATATCTAAGAAAAGTTGAAATACTTATAGCCATAGTTCGAAAGGCATCTGGTAACATTAATCAACGATAAACAAGGGTTATACACACACAACTATAAGACGAATAGCCTTTGTGTTGTCAAATACGATTCAATTATTTGATAGTCCCACAATGGCAAGTATCAATATACTTTTCAAATAAAAAACGACTCCTACTTTTATTTTCTATCTGCAAATGTACGGATTGATTTTGATAATTTTATGTTTAAATTTGGCATTCGTGTTTTTCTATCAATATGGTTTATTGCGCAAATCAAATATTTTTGTAGCGAATAAAATGTCAATGGCCTCAAAACCAAAAACACTAGCAATATCATTAAATACATTTCATCACATATACTTTGAATGCAATTTATAGATTGTCATTTTTTTTTAAGTAGCACTATATCAAACATTGCATACAACAGTATCCTGTTTTAATACCCGGAGATGCTATTTTACATATTTCTGTTTATCTCTCTACTTATTATATCTATGGTATCTGAGATGATTAATTGAATATAATGATTTTTTTTCTTTTATTTTCTCAATCAACCCGCACATGTGTAACATTGGTTCAACTGATGTTCAACAAACACTAACGTTTGTCAATGATGTTGTATTTGTTTTGGCTTGTGTTTTTTATCAATTGCTATCATCTTCTTTTTAAAAAAAATCCACTTACTAAGCTTGGAGTCTCATGTGAGCAGTAAACTTCCTCTTCGCTATATGTACCAAAGACCCCGTAAGGAATTGCAAGGATACATCCAATCATCCATGAGGACATTGCCATTCCATATCGGTATATTTTCCTTTTAGATGCAGACGCAAAGGGTTTTAAAATAACATATGCACGGTCAATTGATAAAACTACGATTGCATAGGTTGACACATAAAATGGAACCATTGAGAAATACACGTAGAGAATATAACACGCGTATGGATTCCATGAGACATCAAACCAATTGAACAGAGTTTCAGGCAGTACAAATAACATTCCCACGCAAAGATCTGAAAATAGAACCATTGACATAAGGTAATGCCAAATATATTTTCATGACAAATCGGCAAACTTTTCTTGTGTGAAGGAATAAGTTATTGATAAACCCACCAAGGTTAGCAGGATCATAATTATGTACGCAAAACAGGTGTCTCGTCTACAAAGGTTTCATAAATGACGCTCGAACAAACATGCTTTTTGTAGCATGCTAAATAATAGTAGTATGGTTTAGAAGGTGACGTACCAGGATTAGCGAGTTTCGTATTTGCAAAAATGTAGATCAATATCTGACAAATGAAAAGAGATGTTTTGTTTGTATTTGTGGTGACACTTTAAATAGATTATATATATATGTTTGTAATATTCTTTCGCATTTTGGTCATGTAGAAAGGTTTGCATCAAAAAGCAATTCATATTACTGATTGAGATTTGCCAGACTCAAATGGACTGATCAATGTGAACAAAAGTATAACAAATTACGTTGGCGTATTGATTGTTCCTTTCTTTATTTGATTCCATTTATATATATGCATTTCCTTAATATCGTTACCTGCAATTGCCAAGTTGGCAACAAAAAATCTCATTCTTGATTTTGGTTTTCTGGATACTAAAAGCACTACCACCAAGATATTTAGAAATATTATTCCAAGGAGAATAAGTAAGGATACCCATTTCAGACCCTGTAATACATAATAAGTAATGCTTTACATGTCAAAACATTTATATTATATAAAAGGCACAGCAATAGAAAATCCATAGACTCATCTTTCATATCTAGATAATTTTAAAAGTGCTGTTACTGAGTCACTAAATAGATAATATGTATTTTTTTCACTGTGGTACATCCTTAAAGTGGAAACGGAAACGTACAAAAACAATTTACAAATAATATTTCAAAGGTCCAAAGTCAAAAAGTCACTATGCATTTTGAATGATAGATTTAAAACAATATTTATTAAGTAAATAAGCCAATCATTGATACTAAAAGTCAAATTTTATTTTTTTCGGCAAACGCGCATTTCGTCCATAAAGGACTAATCGTTTAAGATTGCAAATCTAGGATCCCAAAAAAAAAATGTTTAAGTCAATGTAAGGAGTAACGATTGTAACAAGTAAAAAAACGCAAACAGTATATAAAGCTGCAGGTGTTCCCGTTTCTATGAAAAATTCCCCCCCCCAAAAAAAAACCGAAACAAAACGAAACACACAAAAAAAAACCAATTCTGAAAAAAGTCTAACTGTATTGGTTGAAGTGTTATAAACATAACATATTAATAAAAAGCAAGTTGTTCCTTCATTTCCGTCTACCATGTAAAAGGTATACTGCGTAACTGTAACTGTATGTTTGGGCGTGAGTAAATAAATTCAAGAGACATTTAACGTGTTTGTTGTTTGATGTGCAAATGATTTCAACCTACATGAAGTTAAGAAGAAAATGATAGTTTTAGATTTTCCTTCAATTAAATTGAACTCCTATAAATAGAAAGGAATAAACCGTATCAAATATATGCTTGACTAATTGTAAACAGGTTATAACTTTTGCATAAATTCTACACTTCTCAATCTATGTGAAATAGAGACGTACATCATTAATATAAATGAAATGACAATTAAAAGAACATACACTTAGCTTTTATTTGTATAAGATGTGTTATTTTTCTACATCCCAACAAATTTATGGAATTCATTTTCTGATTAATATCCAAGAACTGTTTTAACCGTACTTAATGTAATATTTAACACACTTATACACCAATTCGCTGTATAATAATATTAATGCAAATAAAATATGTAAATAGTGTAGCATAGCAATTACAGTGAATTAGGGCGTTCGTTAATCAAGTAGTATCTATAGCTATCGCATCGGACGTGTTCCATTATTTTTTCAATACATATGTCATAAACACTACAAAATGTGTGTTGTTTTTTTATGTTGTTGATAATAACATGAATATTTTGAAGCTTGTTAAAAGCATGGCTTGTCACAATAATTCCAAACTTCACGACAAAAAAACTCAGTTGTAAACTGACAAGACAACATATTTAAAATTACACAAGACAAATATACAATTTAATCTGGAGTTTTTTTCGGATTGAGTGCGTTTCAAAATCAACTAATTGCGAATTCGCATGGTGGTCAATACCTACATGCATCGCAGGAGACCCGTATCCCATCCTTGCATCATGCCTTGCTCATTTTCTATTCCAACATGCACTCCAAGTGTTTGTTTATTACCTAGATATGCTATCTTAATACATGTGCATGCTCAATTTGAACATCGACAAACTACTATGACCGTCGCCTATACTTTGAACTATTTTATTATTTGCTAAAACATATCTAATCTCACCTTGGGTTAAACTATTTCATTATTTGCAAAAATATAAATAATTTTACCTAGTGATAAAATATTTTATTATTTCCTAGAACATTTATAATCTCACCTTTTGATCTATTATTTCTATGCTGCTCTCAGTAGCTTTATTCAATATTATACTCCAGTTAATTGTTATGTTGTTTGTCATGGTTAATCCAAATATATCTATCAAGTATTATACTCAACACAATCGTATATAAATCCGTGATATATGTATCAAACAGTACATGTTATTAAAAATTCTTTTTGATTTGAAGTTCGTCAGACAAATCGTTCTCTTAAATTATCCAAACTACGTGAGATTTTGAAGGACTTGTAATATAACCTGATGATTTGAAACAATCAATTACGCGCTATTATATAAACTCATTATACAGTATAAACATAAAGCTGTAAGTTGGCAACTTCCGGTAAACTGTTAGATAATTGAATTGTATGATTAACATAGTATCATATATCTAAAGGAAAATTGCTTTGATGTAATCAAACATAAAACATATAAAGTAATCATAGTATAAATGTCGATTTAAAGAGGTTAATAATGTATTTTCTATTAGACTATTCTTTTTAACTCAACAGTATATAAGTGAGAACGTTAAAATATAAGAAGCATAAGTCGACATTAATTTGAGACATCACTGTGTATTTATAATAACATTGTATTGTATTATAATTAATTTAACAAAGAAGTAGACACAATATGTAAAAAAAATCGTCTTTGAAAAGTTGAATCCATTTATGATCAAAATTAAATGAATAACTGTGTATTAACATAGAGTGTTTTAAAAAAATCATTATTGTTACCTTTTTGAAGGGTATTGTAGTGATATAATTATATATGCATAAACACATTCCGTACTGTATCGGATGTAAAAATGAAATGATTCACTCATTATAAATACGCTGCCTTTCTGTTATATTTACAGAGTTTAATATTCTTTGTTCACTCTTGGGGTTTTATTAGCGCAGATAATTGCTTGTTGTAGGCAATCTCGTCTTTATATACTATAAATATCTAATAAAATACGGATTATTAAAGTAAAATCTTTACAATAATAAGTACAGACAGATCAAGATAGGCGTAAAGAATATTAAAGTAAGAGGAATGGTGCGATTCCGTCAATTCTATGTAATTTGACAAATCTTCGAAATGTCAATACCAACAGGGAATATAAACTCATCTCAACGATAAGAATGTTCGTAAGCAACATTATCATCATGACGGCTTTAATTTTATACTTTTATTCTTCGTAACTTAAACTTGTTGCAGGACACTTTTGCATTTAAACAACGAAACCCTCGTACATCAGGGTAAGGTACCTTCTTTGCAAGGATAAGAACAGTATCCTCTCAGATTTTATTTTATTTTTATCAATATAATCTATCTTACTAGCAAACATAAATACTTTTAAACAGACATATTCCATTTGAATGGTTTTACACAAGTAATTTTGGGGCCCTTTATAGCTTGTTGTTTGGTGTAAGCCAAGGCTCCGTGTTGAAGGCCTCACAATGACCTATAATGGTTTACTTTTATAAATTATTATTTGGATGGAGAGTTGTCTCATTGGCACTCATACCACATCTTCTTATATCTAAATCATTTAAATATAGATAACTGCTTTCATTGAATATGTTGAATCAAATTTTGCTGATAAATGTTATATTGCATGCTATGCTTGCAATTCTCATCGTTTATTACTGATATTGTTCATCATTTGTTCATGTGGGACTATTCATGTTTTATGAAATTGTTGTTATATCAAAGCAAAACCTACTTAGAGCTGGTGTTGTAAATTTTATGAGTTTATGTTTTAATATGAGTTTTAATTGATATATCCATTACAAAAAGTGTTTAATGATACTATATAATTGTCTAAATTGCTTTTGTTTGTTCAATTATTATTAATAATACACATGTACCAAATAGTAATTGATAAAACGGAAACAGGTTATTACATCACGATCAATTGATAACGGTTATCAACACACATTGGATACATTAATTCATGTTGGTTAATCATATGCATAATTAATCACGACTCTAATATCTAGATGATTAACCAAAGAAAAAGCAACATACCTATGAACTATCGTATGCATATTTCATCTTTTTGTATTGATCACAGACAACTACCACCGACATATTCCATGAAATACGAAATGGTAAAGACACGAAATGGTCAGGGTACGAAATGGTAAGGGTATGAAATGACTATAATTCCTTATAGTGGGAGATATTATTGGAATAATTGTGCAAATCATGATACAAGCATGAAATTTGATATATGGGTGGATCAAATGATATCAGAAAAAAATCAGCTGCTGGGCATAAAAAAAAATCTATTTTTCAAGATGGCCACCGTTCATTTTAAAAATGGCGTCATATTCAATTGGTCACATTTTGTAAATCTTTTGAAAGCTGTGTAATAGGTATAATTCAATGTCAATTTTGATAAAACTTAAATTAAAGTTCCTTAAGTACGAAAAAACAATACCTGCATGAAAAAAGGTGACTTCCGGTCCCAAAATGGCGGTAAAACGTTGAAAATGTCAATTTATCATTTATATCAACTTAACAAGAGATATCTCTGACTTTGTTATGTTCAAATGCATATATAATTTGTTTAGAAAGAAAAGTTACTTATCTTATAATTATCTGACAGTTACCAATATACCAACGTGTACACGGAAGACCAGAATGGTAGCATTTACAGTTACCAACACAGCTGAATTTCTTGTATCCGCATTTAAAAAATTCATGACACAAGAATCAACTTTAACCAAACAGAGTCCATGTTGGTTCCAATTGTCATTGTTTTTTTAGCCAACTCCTGTGTTCATGACTTAGTATATGAGCCGGTTGAAGTCATAAATGTGGACAAGCCCAAACATGTCCACCTTGATATGCTTTTCTTTTGATGTGCCCCAGAAGATTAAAATTGATTGCAAGGAAGCAGCGGCCTTATGATGCTTCTCCGCCTACCACAGCTAATGATAATGTTTTTGTGGAAGGCGGAATATATAATAAGGGCGCTGTTTCTTTGCAAACGATTTTATCGTGCCTTCTTAACAGCAAACGGTGATGTTTCCGTCTATGGTGCAATCAAATACCCCTATGATGTCCATGTCTGAGTCTTCATACAAAATCGCAAAAACGTCCTTTACATCTGAGAATACTTCCAATGTCTGCCAAGCTGACCTATTCACTTTTCGATAAATTGCCGACACAGTGTCCAACCCTAAATGCATGGAAGAAGGAGAAGCTACTACACGAGGACAAAACGCATTGGTTATAACATGTATAGGAAGCCATCGAAAGTCTTTATTCATTCAAAAACATATCCACAATTTGCCCACACCTAATCTTGCGAGTACTGCAATTCCTAATACTACTACATCTATATCAGTTATACTTACAATTACTTTTTACGACTATTTTCAGCAGCATGCTTATCATGGTCAATCATTCGTGTATCTGCTTGTTTATGGTTACAAGGGGATAGCTGGGAAGTATCTGTATTGACATTGCAAAGAATATTTTCACCTTGAGTAGCATACGCATTTCTATTAGTCTATAAATTCTGTCGGCAAGAAACTTGAACAATTCCGTTTTGTTGTCATTTTCACAATGACAACTACTCCAAACCCTTGGCGATCTACCAGAACCAACAACTTTCCGTCTAGCACCATTACTTTGCTTATTTGTTTCGTCCAAGCCTCTAAATAAATAATTTAGTAAACATCAAATCGATGTCGACTATTGGATACTTATCGAAGGAAGATGTTATGTAAGGCAGAATGATATTTTTTGCATAATCATCAAATATGTTTGCCCCAAGAGGTGGCAATAAATTAACCATTGTTGCCTCACCAACGATAAATGCGTCAGAATGGTGATCAGTTGATGGCAAATCGCAGAATTTTTCAAGTAAACCCATTTGCTGCGATTTAATACCTCATCTTGACACAAAGACGGATGGCAGTTTGTTTTTCATGGCTAAAGAATAAATAAAAAGTCTAGAAAAGAGATCCCGTTCAGTGTTGAGGTTCTCTAGCTTTGTTTTTTGACAAAGTAGTTTCCATTTTCATTTAACGGTTTTTATATGGAAATGTTCTTTTTCATCTGGTTAAACAAGCAGATTCTCTTCGTTTCATATTTGCTTCAAAAGATCGTAATGTTTTGACCCAGTATCTTTAGTTTATATACATATCTTACCTACTTCTGAATCAACAATTTCTTCAAAGGAGTAAATTTTGCACAAATCTGACGACTCTTCTAGAAATGGATTTCCAAACTCGTTCATCACTTTAAAAAGCCTTTACAGTTTTTCGAAGAAATTCATTTGTGTTTTCGTAGAGTCTTCATGCCGCCGTTCATCTATTGTAGAATCTGATTCAAACCACTGAATCTTTCAGATGCGTTTACCAGTCTATTGACTTCTGCTAAAGCCACCATGCATCGTCTCGAAAAGATCTTTGATTAAACATATGTTACCAACATCGCCATTCATGACTCAAAATCATAGTCTGTGTTTGTGCCTGATCATTTGTTATAAAAGAAATCAACTTGCTAGCTGGTCTTACGTATTGTAAAAATTACCATTTACATATTTCATTTCAAACTGTGGACGATGTTTGTGAAGGGAAGCCATATCTTGCATACTTTACACGGTCAAGACCAAGATTGGGATCATGCTTGATATGGACTGTTTGTAAAGTACGATATCTGACTCGTTATATGAGCGTACTACTGAAGGCACATGAAGGTCGTAATTGAAATCAAACTGTGGTCGATATGACTCTCTTTCCTTATATCCGTTGATCACATACTTGAATGTCATAGAGCCATGAACTATATTTTCTGTGTTTACGCTTTCATAACGACTAGAATTATCAATTCAATCAGACTACATGTAGTTATCTGACATAAAAAGCATCAGCCATTCTAGGTGTTGCAATATCGGCTTCAGTGAGGGCACATGTCCATTCACTATCAATAATCACTCAGAATTAAACCAGGCCATGTACAATCCACCAAACATGACGAAAAACTTATGTTCTCCGTACAGATATGGGCATTCCAACTGAAATTACTTAGCCAATACCAAAGGGTCTATCTGCAGTTATAATTGATGTTTGCCCGATATTTAGCAACTTAACCACCCTTTTCAACTGATCCATCGAATGCTTGATCATTGCAACTGAAAGTGCGTGTTTTCAAATAGTGGCGTCAAAGAAGTTACAAATTTATATTAACACAGAAGAGCCTAGATGCTTAGAATAATGAATGACGACCAAGATATGTATAAGAAATTCAAATCCTCGTCTGTTGAAAGAACTATGGTTTCCATGATTGTGCCCCTGTAGTGCGTGTAATTCGTTCTTTATTTATAAATAGTTTGCGCATGCTCGAAATTTTTAAACGCCTGTGTATCATAACCTTAAAAAACGTCATCAAACAAATTCATAACATCATTAAAAACTCAAAAGCCCTAAGCATGTAATAAATAGTTCAAATGTTTATGTGTGAATTTTGTAACATTTCACGGATGCGTAAAACCAAGAACTTGTCAAATATTCATTTTAAGTATATTTTTCACATGTAAAGAAGGTATCGATCAAACCTGATAATATTTTGTACTTAAAGAAGGTCAAAGAAAACGTGTTCCAGAAATATAAGTATTTCAATCTATAAAAGAATAAAATTTTCTTCTGGCCAGCAGTTTTTTCTTAAAATGTATATAATAATGATGCTTCGTGATAATGTTCATGCTTGTATCATCATTTGCAGAATTCCCTTGATTTTGCTTGATAATATCTTCCACTATTAAGCTAATCGTCAAATGAAAATTCATATTCTATTTCTATTGGAAGTTTCGTTTCAATATAAGAAATTTAATGCAATTGAATGAAATATGCTATAACTTGTCACGTATTTTTTTCATTTTTCTTTGTATACATAGTGCAAGCACCAGAATCGTTTTGAATATGACTACTCATTTTTCTGTAACTCCAAATCAAATGTTGTTTTCCTCAGTGTATTTGATTTGATAACAGATTCCAGTCAAACAATTTTATAATTAATACATACTGGTGTTAATCGGAAAACCGTTTTACTACGTCATAAATACTGAATGTCGAAACAGCACGGAAGTCCTCTAACGTTTAACTTATCATAAATTTTAACACTATGCATTTGATGAGACTGTCAACAAAGTGATAGGTTAAGCGCTATAAAACCAGGTTTAATCCATTATTTTTTTACATTTGAAAATGCCTGTACCAAGTCAGGAATATGACAGATCTTGTTCATTCGTTTTTTATGTGTTCGTCGTTTTATTTTGCTATTTGATTATGGACTTTCCGATTGGATTTTCCTCTGAGTTCAGTATTTTTTTGTGAATTGACTTTTTACATAGGCACACGCCGTACATTAACTTTAAATGTCAAATTGGTCAGCTATACATGTCTAAATTGTAATAAATATGGCGTTTTGTATCCAGTGAATTACTGAGCTAATGTTGCTTAATTTTCTCAAAATTCACTTTATTCATATTAGGTCAATACTGCATTATTCACAATTTTCATAATTGATGTATTATGAAATAGTATACACATGGACATAATTAAACCTTCTATTCTGAATCGTTAATGGCATTCACTACAAGCTGCTTAGAAAAATTGAAAGTTTTATAACAGGATATTCATAAAAATGACCATATAATTTATACTCATGTTAATACCGAAATGCTGATTACTGGGCTGGTGATACCCTCGGGGACGAAACTTTCACAAGAAGTGACATCGACCCAGTGGTGTAAATAGTTATCAACGGTATAAGCTGAAGGACTGAAGGACACCTCCGGGTGCGGGAGAGCTGCTCGCTGCATTAAATACCCATTGGTGGCATTCGGCCTTTGTCTGCTCTATGGTAAGATTGTTGCCTCTTTGACACATTACTTATTACCATTCTGAATTGTATATAAATTTAAATCATGTTTCGCTATTTATGACTTATATCGCATTTATCATTGTAAAATGCAATGTCGTGATCCCGATTGAAGAATAAACGAAACATTCAATCATTAACACGGAAGTATAAAATCACTGTGTGTTAACAAAACACTCTGTATTTACAGAAACATAAGTAATGGAAACAGCATTTCACCGATGTTTTCATAGATTAAGAGTGCACATCATTGTAACACATATTAACCATAAATAGTGCATAACTATTTCAAAAAGCAGCCAAGCGTATTCTTTTTTCATGTAATACCTAATATGACAG
Organism: Mytilus edulis; assembly: GCF_963676685.1. NCBI lineage: Eukaryota > Metazoa > Mollusca > Bivalvia > Mytilida > Mytilidae > Mytilus > Mytilus edulis. The sequence continues at coordinate 27,017,419 of NC_092357.1, read as the reverse complement.
TGAACTTTCATGTAAATGTTACAATATGGAATAAGATATTTCTATCAAATTACACATAAGACAACTATTCTGTTATCTTAGATCTAAAAAGCGAACTAATGTCACTTGTGATTTGAAAATAAAGACAGTTCGTATCTGTCAACCGTAAAACATACGTCAATAAAAGTAAAAAGGTATGCAACAAATGCTCGATTTCAATGTTTCTTTCTTATATCTCTGTTGGAGCAGTTCTGATGTAAAAGCACATCCATGTACAAACCATTGGTTGAACAGCATGTACATGTACAGTTTATCATATACGAGGGGTTACTATCAATTGATTAATGACATACGAGTGTGCGCCATTTTATAATACTTCGACATGTGACTTTTGGGCTTGTCAAGTTGAAAAGGTGCATGTGTGTCATAAGTAGTCCTTCTATCATTGTTAATAACAATAAAATATCGAGAAACAGACGAAGATATACATATGCAGCGGCTATGTTTATTTTAACTTTCTAAACTCTAAGTTAAATTATATATACATTGTTGGTGACAGGAAAAATAAACATTTCTGACAAATTAGATTAAATTATTTCAAAAGAGTTTTTTTTTACTACAGATGTGTTTTTAAAAGTATTTTGCAAGCATTCTGCTTCGTTTGAAACAAAATATAGTATGTTGTTAGTGACGCAGACTTAATACAGCTTTGAATACAAACTATCTGCTATAATACCAAAGCGTTAATAACTAGAAATATGTTATCATGAAAAAGGTCATGATTTTCATGGAAATAGATATATGATTTAGCTATATGCATCGATAATTGAGATAAGTCATACAAGTGGAGGCTATGTAATTAAATCAAATTAATCTGTGTCATCTGGTCTCTTGTTCTTTTTCAAACCGTGAAACAATTTGATACATTGTATTTCCTAAACGAAAAATGCTGCAATCGTTATCTGCTTAATAAACAATTGCATGATCGATTTAATATACATGTTTGGAAATTACGTACAAGTTAAACTTTCGCTTCATTTTATCTACCTTGTATCAGAATAGTTCGAGTTTGTAACGGCTTTTAATATTAGAAAGGAATATATTCAAATAAAGGCAAGAGTAGTATACCGCTGATTAAACACTTTAGTTTGATACTTGGAGTTATATAAACCATAGTTCTTGCATTTTATTAACGGATAAAATAGAAATAATGTGCACTTCGTGATCCAACTTGATTGGAACAAGTTACAAAAGAAGGTTACAAGGTGAAACATCTAGTGGTCAGCATATTGTCTATGATGTAATGCAGTGCACCTTTACAAAAAATAACTTGATTTCAAATTATAGTCAAGGGTGATTTTCAAATGCAGTTATAATTATCCTTTAATAACCACTGGTTTATACATTTAATTTCTAATGAATTTATTATTTCTTTGATTGATCTTTAATAGCTAGTAGCTTTAATGTCATGGTTATATAAGACACAATATATATCATTTTGTTAAACGGCTCTAAATATGCCATGTTATGACTTTTGCTCAATATATAATGTTAGAGGATTGTTAAATTTAAATTCAATTTCTTAAACAATCTGAGAATGAATAACAAAGCATCTGGTGTATTTGGTTTACTTATTGCAACCAATATTAACCCTTTTGATGATAACTAATTTGAAATATTCAGGGTGTTGTAATTACCTTACATCGTTAAATGGCTCATAATTATCACTACGTTTATAAACTGTGTTTTTTTCTGTAAACATGCTAGAGATACACTTTACAAGTTTCTAGAATGCTTTGATAGTTTAAAAAGAAAAAAAAAATGGGAGTTTGTAAGGACCAGTTGTTGCGTTAATGGAATATCAAAATGTGTCATTCATTATTAACATGAAAAAAAAGGGCGAACTTACATTTCTCTTGAATTTATATCATCCACTCATATACATAACCAGTAAGTGGTAAGTAAAGCTAATACAAATCTACAATTGGTGAATAGGACAACAGAAATAGATTCTTCTCTACATATATCCGCAAACAGTTGACCAATGTCAAGTTCATGTGTTATGATAAATGTATTTTAGTAAACAAGTAAACTTATATTAGAGCAAGGTGTTGATCTTTCTTGATTAGACATATGCAAGTCCGGGGGATCTTGCAACCGGTTAATAATGTTACATTTACAACTCTGTTGAAATGCAAGTATCAGTGTATACAGTTAACGATATTTTAATTAATAATCCAACAGTAGTTATTGCTAACTAGCGATTTCAGGTAACACACCAATTCTTAATAGCTTTATCAAGTAGTAACGTGTAACATTCAATAACGGTTATTATCAAAAATGGCATGTTTACAATTTTTCCAGTGTAGACATTACGTGTTATATTATCATGTTATAGTTTTGTACTCTTTAAACTCAGGATCTTTGAAACATGCTAAAAAATCCTAGGCGTCTGCATTAAAGACCAACACACTCCTATTCCGACTTTTATTTTAAACTTTACATTAAAATCAATAGCATCTCTACATATGATTGATTCACAATGTAATGCGATGACATCCTTTATGATTACGGAGGAAAAACTATGTCTATGGATCGCTGTGAGAAAAATAAAATTAATCTAATTTCTTCGATACAAAAATAATTGTTGACACGTACAACACAGCTTGATATACAAACACAATTCTGAAAACCTACAGCATCAAATGCTGTTTTACTGTTTCATATGTTTTGATATTCATGGTTATGACTGGTAAAAATAAAATGAAAATATTTTCAAATTCATTAGCAGTAATTATAATCATATTAATAAAATAATACTTTCTTCCATTGTCAAAATACCAGTGTTTCTTTTATTTAACTAAATGGTATAACAAAATTTGAAGATAACAAACTCGTATGTACATTATAAAATATGTCCATTAAAGGTGATAAAATAAAACGTTATAAAAGAAATGGAGTTGTGGGTAAATACATGTATCATATTCTTGAAAATTTTGAGTGAAACGTGGTTTAGCAAGGACAGTTAAGTGTTTGACATTGATATTTTATTTCATATTTGATTTGTTTTGTTACATTTTTCGATAAAGTATACACATTCCTATATAGAATAACAAGTACTTTAAAAGATTACAGCTATGTTTCTAGCATTTACTTAAACAACCGTTACTGTTTAAAAGGTGTTTCATATATGTATATCGTTAATATTTGTATGTGTCATATAAATTATAGCGGTAACTTTTTTTTAAAAGACAAACGATGTATAGACAAGACCCTTCAAATATTTACGGTTTTTGAATCAACCGTTCTGAATGGAATCGCTTTAACAGTCAGCTGCTACGAAAATGCATGAGAAATTATATGCTATTTAATAGTATTTACAACGTAATTCATCAACCAACTGTTAAAGAGGTTTTATATATGTATATATCATTACGTCATATAAATTTAAGCGGTTAGTTGTTTTAAACGTAAACGTTGAATACAAGTATAGACCAGTATTTGCGGTTGTCTCATCAACTCAAATGAATGAATACAATTTTACAGTCAGAAGCTACGCAAAATGCGTAAGAAATAACATTTTATTTGCATACAAAACATGCCAAAGTAGATGCAACTTTATACTTTAACCAGTATGATGACACTTATCTTTGATTGTTTGTTTATTTGTATACACATTCAGAATGTATATGTTAGCGGCAATAAGTGAAATTAGGCATTAAGCTTAAATCCTAGGCAATAAGCTAACGCCTAGGCAGTAAGTCTATTGCCTAAATGATGTTAGGCATTAGTCTTAAATCCTAGGATTTAAGCTTAAATCCTGAAAAATATGTGCAGGCATTAAGCTTAATGCCTAGAACATAAATGCGAGTAAATAAAAGACATTTATTCATTTAAATAACAATATATTTATAAAATAATAACATTATGAGAACTGGGGCCTGTTTATCGAAACTGTCCTACGATCGATCCTATAAGATATTCCTAGGACAGAAATTATGATAAAATTAGGACCGACTTACGACATGTCTCAGGATGCACATTGAAGCTATCTGAGGATTATCTTAGCTAGGATGTCCTAACCGCGTATTGACGTAAAAAATAACAAATGAAAAAAAATAATATTGTATCAAATTTTACCAACAACTTTAATTTAAAAACCGACTAATTATTAGAAAATAAATATTAGTTTTAAATTATAATAATTTGTACATTGTAAACTATATGAAACAAAACATAAGTAAAAAATATAACTACGTTTTATATTAGAATTGAACAAACTAACTGCAAATAGTTAAAATTTTACATATAATCAGTAAAATCATGCTTTGAGGGAGCTGAAATGGAAGTGTCACAACACTCCACAAGAGACTGGAAATAAACTCACTAATAAGATATGTTATCTATATTAAAATAATAATCTAAAAATATGAAAACTTGATAAAAATTTGTGTTCAAATAATTTTGTTATCACAAGTTGTGAAACTGTTAATAAAGAAAACTAACTTATCCTATAAAAAAAAATTTGAAAAATGGTGTGAGCAAAATAATCACATTTTAATTTTGTCTACTTTTGACCAGTTAAATCAGCTCGACTATAGTGAAGTGAAAATTTTTTCAAATAAATATTAAAATCATTTTATAGAATCTTCCCCTTGTTTAATTGGATTATAACAATCCCTTTTTAAAATCTTTTTAATATTTTGTAATATCTCAAAAACATGAAAAAAGTATGTGTAAATTCTGTTTTTTAACTGCTGAAATTACTAAATAAACTTACTAAATTTGAAGATCTGTCAAATAAAATTGAGAATGGAAATTCAAATGAATGTATATTTACACATGTTATATTAGAAATAAATTAAGTAACTCCTTTATATCAAGAATAAATCACCAAACATGCATTAATTCCAGATTTCACTTATTGCCTAAAATTATGTTCGGCAATAGGATGAATAATCATCATAAGATTTCAGGTAATAAGCTTAATGCCTGAAAATTTCAGGCAATAACTTAATGCCTAGGCGTTAGCTTATTGCCTAGGATTTAAGCTTAATGCCTAATTTCACTTATTGCCGCTAACATATAATTGCCGCTAACATATATACAAATAAGATATGATAAAATAAATGATTATTTTCCGCCCTAACACAATACTGTATATTATTCTACCGAATAACTATTCGATTTTTTTAAAACAAAATTTCTATTGAAAAATGAATGTGTTGCATTTCCATAAACATGTGTGACACAATGTTAAAAGACCAACTGCAGTTTAATGTTTAATACTTCTAATTTTACGGTTGGAAGATCACATATGTTGCCTGCAGCTAAGCAAATATATACCAGGTATACCTATAGGTAATGTAGGTCAACTTGACAACATTTATATATAAAAAGAGTGATTTCAATTGATAAAATTTATTTTTTGGCAATCAACCATTTATATTTATGTAAGATAAATATGAATTAACATAATGCGTGTCTTGTCAGACTATTATAGATTTAAAAGATTAAAGCATTTCTTCTGAGATGGACACTCATTATAAAGACCAAGTTTCACTTTCATACGAATTTGTTTGTCAGCTTGAAAAGAAGACTGTATACTTTTAAAGTACAGTTTAACCAATTTAATTGATTGTATCAACTTAACCAAAAATGATGATTCCTAATCTGATATGATATGCAAATGCAAAATCAAATAAAAATTAATGAGTTGAGAATTACGTCTAATTTGTGTAAATATAAGGACTTCAATAGTAGAAAGGAATCTAATAACACTTCACTATATTATCAATGTTCTTGCAGGTTTTGAGAGTGCATTGTTAGTATATTGCTTAACATTAACGTTGTAATGCAAGCATTTATTACAGAATAAAGCAGAAATGATTTTCACTAAGTGTAAGTCATTACTGAACAATTCATACGGTGATATAAACAATCGTTATTACAAATGAATGAATACAGTTGTTTTTTTTAATATTTGACTGTGCATGATCCTGTTAGACAACGCTGTTGGATGGTAATATTGTTATATATGTTGTGCACAAAGAATAATTTTTACAATAAAAATTATAATTTTTATTTTGACTGTGTACGCATTGTAATGTGTAAATTCGTCAAACCTTATTATAAGAATAAACACTATAAGTATTTTGTTTTCGTTATAAGAGTATGAAATGTTTTTAAAAAAATATAAAGGACGTTAGACATGCAGATATAATTTTATTTTAAGTCGATCAGACAACGTTTATCTATAAAGAATATCAGTTCACGCTAGGATTGTATATCACGTTTTTCATTTTATTTCAATCTCTATCTTAAGTGATCTGTTTTTTACTCGGTGGTTTTCTGCTTTAATGATAAGCTGTTTTCTGTATTGGATATATCTTCATGCTTTGATACTTTTTTTCTGTTCTTTCTATTGCATTTCTATTTAAAAAAAAACAACTCTTTATCTGCATCGAGTTTCAATCAAAAAATGTAAAAACGATTTCATCTTTCAGGGATAGCTGGTCACAAATGCAATCTATTTCTGTAACCATTTTATTTCAGTTGTTATATAAATGTCGTCTTTCTTTTTAGAATTAAACAGTTAACTGTATTAAAAGTAAACATATACTAGCTGCAGGATAACATTTAATAACTTTTCCTCACATGATTTGCTTCAATTTCGTAATAAATCGAATCTAAAGAAGTTTAACAGAGTGCGCTGTAAGCGTTCATTCTGTTTATTTTATTTATTACATGTTAATATTTCTGTTTTCACACAGTTTGTTTAAACACAAAATTGATCGCAAAAAAACCCGTTTCCTCAGGTTCATTTTATTTATTCATTGGTGTTAAAAGTTAACTTTGATCAAAGTCGATCAAAAGAGAAACAAAACATGAATGTCCGTTTGATATCAGGCACAATTAAAAAAAACGTTAATACTCACATTAAACACTGCCCTTTCATTAATCTTCATATCGGAAAAATTATTGTCAAAATGAAGAATAAAAAAAGATCATTTTTTATATTTGTGAATAATTCATATGTTTCAAAGTTGAGTGAGACGTTCATTGTCACTGATCTAGTGCAATTGCATGTAATGCACGACTACAGCTTCTAATTTGTCTCGTTGCGTTGAATATCCAGTAATGGCCGTTGGTTTCGTATTGTCTTTGATCAGATTATTGTTTCTTTGACACATTACCTATTTCCATTCTCGATTTTTTTAATACTTTTTTTATTTTGAAAAATTGTGACAAGTCACGCATTACGTTGATTTATGTATCTGATAAAAATGTATATAGTAGGATGCTCAATGTGTTGTTGAAAAAAAATGTATTTATACCTTTAACTGCCTCGTTGATATTTAAATGTTGTCAAATTGACCTGAACTAGACATAAGTACACCTGTTTATTTTGTTTAGATGAAGACAACCTATGTCATCTTTCAACCGGAAAGGTGGAGGTATATTTAACGGAAAGATGCGGTTGATTTTATCAAATTAGGCTGCAGATTGTTTTAACAAATGTACGACACATATTTTTCAACAGGATTAAGTGGTTACAAACAAATAAAATTGTCATACGAAATAATGATAAACAATATTGTGATATAGTGGAAAAGGACTTACATACAACATGTACAAATATACAAATAAAATGTCGTCATCATCACAAAACACCAAAGGTAAGTAAATGTATATAAGCAGACATTGGCAAATGGATTAATTGTAATTACCATTGAATAAAATAGAATTTCTATCGTATCATTGTAGCATCTGAATCCATTAGGTATTGTTGGTTCGATAAACGTATATATTCAAAAGTTATATACCTGAATAAATCGTTTGCATTTTTAAAAAGGTAACGTTGTAATCTGTCTGACGATCTATACGGAAAACCTTTTTACCAGTTGTTTATGTAAATGATTAATAAGTAGCTGAAATTTTTAGTGAAACCTTTTATATGTTTCCATTCTTTTTGAATGCAATAAAGTGTTGGACATGGTAACTAACCTCTATTTAATTATTATAGTCGTAACAGGCTGAGGAATACTACAAAAGGCCTGAAAGTGGGGCAAAAGATTACTCAGGTGGAAACACAGTCATAAGTCGAAAATAAATTGAAAACGCAAATAGCCATGATGATAAACAAAATAACAAAGGCAATCAGAACATTCACAAAACACAGTTTAGTGAAGTAAGGAGATGCACTAAAAGTAAAATCGGGGACGGTTTCAGATTTTCCGGTAAGGTAAGCATAATCTGCTCAACATGTGCCACCCATCATGTAACAATGTTGAAAAGAAAACAAAGTTGGTACGTCTAATAAAATATTTGTACCAAAAATGTTCTATGTATCAACATGCGTTACAGTTATCGCTACAAACCAGTAACAGTCTGAAATGGCGTATATCTGTACTCGACAGTACTGATTTTGTCTTGACCAGTCTGAATTGGTCTGAAATTTACTTGATAATACTCGACTGTAGTCTGAACCATACGTAACCGTCTTAATGTGTACTTGACCAGTACTTAATCATTCTATACGAGTCTGAACCATGCTCAACCTAGTCTGAGCCATACTCGCCCTAGTCTGAACCGTACTCGATCTAGTATGAACCATACTCGACCAAGGCTTAACCAACCTAGACCTATTCTTTGTATCTATCAACTGAATTTTATCAATTAAGAAAATATTTTTAATAAAAATGAAACTTGAAATTAAAAAATGTTTTCAATATAGTATTGAAATTAAAATTTCACGATAATCAATGAGAATATAACTTCAACACAATACGTATCAACACTTACAAAATAATAAATATCAACTTTGAAATATAAATGAAACAAGCTGATCAAATAATCAAGAAATTCCATAGCCTTGGTAACCTTTAAAAAAAAACAGAAATGTGTTCCAAAGTAACAGTAAATGTTTATTTCAATTAATTTAAAGTATTTGTTGTCAAATTAAAGACATGAAGCACCTTATTATGGTCTAATTACCTCAGTACATTTTACAGGTTAAAAGAAAGCCATATTTTCTTTAATTCGTGTATAATTTATCTAGTATATTCGAAAGGCCTTGTTATTTAATTAAAACAGGATGTTTCAGTTTTGAAAAAATGTTATTCAGAATTTAATACCTCTGACCAGGTGTGATCTTACTTATGAGTTTGCACCTAGCAGAGGTAATACTTAGATATTAGACACATGAAAAAGCCACATCAAATGATTTCTCAAATGTGTGCTGATAGCAATGTATCTGTGATAATTAATCATGATGTAATCACCTGTTTCTGTTTTATTAATGATTATTTCGTATCATTCAATCGTATACAATATACCCTTAGTAATACGTGTTAAACGTCAATGCTATCATTTCTTATTTTCAAGTGGAGCTGTGGACATGGATATTATTTAAGATATGACAAATGTAAATGATACATATAATGAGACCAAAGAGGATGTATTTACATCTAGTAATTTGGTAAGATCTTTTACTAATGTACTTTACCTATTAGTCATTTATATTGTTCTTTCAAAAAGTCATTTTCTTTTTTTAACTTTACAAATTAATATTCACTTACACCAGGTACAAGTTTATCTTTTATTTGATTGATCTTTTCATATGTTCAAGGCACCCGATACAGTTTCAAGGGATCTAACTATTGGCGCAACGTTAAAGAGTTCGTATAACGGTAAAACGTCACATCTTCTGTGCAATTTTCATTCATAGAAAAGAAATGCTTTAAAGCTATTTTGTATGACGATGTTTCAACTTGTATTTTTTACTTCACAATAACGTCTATGCCTTAACATTTCTTTGTATAACATTATAATAAATAAAACACTGTTCCTTGTTTTGAAGCTTCGGTGAGGCCAGTCTTTTTTCTTAACATAAGGTATGTCAATACCATTTGTATCATAACATCATAATTTTGATTCAATTTTCTGACATCACATACAGAACAGTTGTACGGCGCATTGTAAAAAGCAAAGCAAATGTCAATTTGTCAAATTTTTCGAACATTCAGATAACGCAAAAATCAAGTTGTAATCATTTAATTCCACAAAAAATGAAAAGAAGTGCATTTCCTCACGGAACATTTTATCCAATTACTTAATTTAACAAATAAAAAGACGCAATAATAATGGTATGCCACAATTATTATTGCGTCTGAAACCGATATTATCAAGATGCTTGATTTCTTGATTGACAACATGTTTGTAACGTTCGGAGGACGTGTTTTTCAACAGACTGTCGGCATCCCAATGGGAACAAACTGTGCCCCTCTACTTGCCGACTTGTTTCTTTATTATTATGAGGCTGACTTCATGCAGGAATTTCTTAGGAAGAAAGATAAGAAGCAATATCCTTTAACTCTACTTTCCGCTATATAGATGACGTTCTGTCACTAAACAATTCAAAATTTGGTGACTATGTGGAACGCATCTATCCCATCGAATTGGAGGTAAAGGATACTACAGATACAGTTAAGTCGGCTGCATATCTTGACTTACATCTAGAAATTGACAATGAGGGTCGGTTGAAAACAAAACTTTACGACAAAAGAGATGATTTCTGCTTTCCAATTGTGAACTTTCCATTTCTAAGTAGCAACATTCAAGCAGCACCTGCATACGGGGTATATATCTCCCAATTGATACGATATTCCCGTGCTTGCATTTCCTATCATGGTTTTCTTGATAGAGGGTTACTGCTCACAAGGAAACTATAAAACCAAGAGTTCCAAATGGTGAAGTTGAAATCATCCCTTCGTAAATTTTACGGACGCCATCACGAGTTGGTTGACAGTTATGGAATAACCGTTTCACAAATGATATCGGATATGTTCCTTACGTCGTAACTACAATCCCCTTCCCTTTCATGAATGTGACCTACCGAATTAGACTATTTACTGGATTTGTAATCACATAAGCAACACGACGGGTGCCACATGTGGAGCAGGATCTGCTTACCCTTCCGGAGCACCTGAGATCACCCCTAGTTTTTGGTGGGGTTCGTGTTGTTTATTCTTTAGTTTTCTATGTTGTGTCATGTGTACTATTGTTTTTCTGTTTGTCTTTTTCATTTTTAGCCATGGCGTTGTCAGTTTGTTTTAGGCAAACAGTTTAAATGTATGTTCCCGAAGAAAAAAGCAAAACCCATACACCAGATATATAATCACAGTTTTATTAATCGTGGTTTGATAACGTTTTAACAGACGATTAGCGAATATTGCATTGTGTTTCTTAGTTTCTGTAGTAGTAGACTGATTAATGTACTCTTCAATGTATTAACAACACGAAGCACCGAGGTGTGGATTGCATAAATTGTTTTACTGCTACGTGTGATATAAAATTTTTTTACTATAGGCAAACGTTGAATTGCAAAAAAAAAAAAGAACTCTGGGGAAACTTCTTTACGGAATGTCCCTAAGCAAATGACAAAATCAAAAGCTCAAACACAAAAACGACAGCCGTCATAATCCTCATGTTCCTAACTAATAGTTTTTATTGTAGACAAACATTTAATAATACATTATTGAAGTCATGAACATGTTACATAACATGACTTTTCACAGTAATGGGAGTAAAAACAGCAATGGAACAGTACACAACAAAGACATTGATCCTCAGGTATAAACATAATTACAAAAATTTAATTTAAGATATTTAAAATCAAGTTAAATTATGTAAAAAAGACTTCGAATTGAATAAAGGGGATTTGGTTATCTAGACATACATATATATAGTTTTGCATGGGGCGCATTTAGAAAACTAACCTACACCGTATACGTAAAAGTTAGTTATGTGCTTATGCATATGTATCAGTATCGTAGTTGGGGAAATGGTGATTGTATTTTGATACAGTCTTCAAATTTACACCATTTGACAAATCGATATGTTTCGGCTTTGTTGTTATAAGACATGTTCATTGATAATCGACTTCATATTATTAGGAGTGATATCCCCATTCATTTATCTGAGAAAATCAACATTCAATATTTTAGTATATACATTTTAGTAACTAACCGAAATGTCTATGACAAGTTTGAACTTTTACAGTATCCGATATGATAGTGTCATTGGTTGCATTGCTGCAAAACAAGATTAAGTGTATATTTCAAAAAATCAAGTTTGATAGCATTTGTGTAAATATTGGTCATAACTATCTTCAAGTATAGCTATTGTTCTATTGCAATTGTTAAAGAGGTGAAATTACTAATACATATATAACATTTCCACAGGTTCTCAAATGGATATCTCTGATTATTCTCTTGGGAATATTAAGCTTGAACATATTGGTTTTGGCGTTACTACTTTCAAGACAAAACAAATCTAGAATGAAGTTCTTTGTTGCCAACTTAGCCTTTGCAGGTGAGGATTGTATCAAACAAGTCATGCATTAAATACAAAAATAATAAATCAGTATATTTATTCATTGCTTATTTTTTACATTTGTTTCTTTAATCTTTAGAAACCAAAATAGAAATAGTATTTGTACAAAATGTTGCAATTTAACTGATTCAGACCAACTCTCGAGCGTGACATTTTTGATTTATTGTAGATATGATCATAAATGGAAGACACGCAACGCTAGTTTGTTGACGCTCCAGATCCCTCTCTTTTGGAAGCTCGTACAAGTATATCAGTTTGTTTTTGTTATCTTTAATTGTCTCTGCAAAACATCTAAAGATGATTTCAAGCCTGTCAAAATCTTCAATACTTCCTTAAAGCCCGAATGTGAGAGATGTACTCGACTCTTATTTGAATTGAAACACGAATTGTATGTTTTGTTTTTTGAAGCATGAATTTGAGTGAACTCTAACGGGGACTTAATTTTACAAACCAACAAAAATGACGACAGTCACTACACAGTGTAGATACTATTCTGTACGCTATCCGGAAGTCGCGATTTTCGAAGCGATGATTTCCAACTGGCTAACAGGACGGTTTTGCCTACGGTAACTTTTCTCATCATTTGTTTACTCCTATATCTACAAAGTGCTTTGAAAATCTTCAAGGTATATATAGCATTATAAATATGAGTAACTGTAACAAAAACATGCATTAGTATATAAAATATACGTGTGCATCACATCAACTTGGTAGAAAAAAAGTGATATCGATGGACAATTTTGCTCTCGTAGTACAGAGCAAATAATCTTTTATTGCAAATATTTGCATCAGTTTACAGTTAAATATATACTGTTTCATGTTCTTTTCGTATTTAAGCAGAATATTCGTATTATCCATAAAAAATATGTTTTCCTTGAGGATCCCAAAATAAATTACTGTACGATCAGTCTAGAACTGACTGTATTCTAGAAGCGATTTCAGATTTTTTGACTATATGACCAGTCGTGATTTTGAGAGAAAAAAAAAACAACAGCAATTTGAAGGTATATACGTGTATATGGGATATTATGAACTATCCAGGGAACTATAACGTGTAATTACTTTCATTAGACAATACACATATATTTCTGATGAATTGTTTAGATGGCAAAATAATTGTATTTTTGTTCCATCAGTCTTATTTAAAATCAAATGCCTAAAAAGTAATACATGATTCGCTTGTGAACTTATAGTGTATTGTTACAGTTATCTGTTTATAGCTATTACATTTTTAACGATTATTTACACCGTCCTCCGTTGACCAATTAATGATAACATAAATTAAGCTTGTCTCTTTTAAAATAACGAAAAAATGGATAAAGACAGCTTTGCGTAGAGGGTTAATTCATGTGATATAATTTTGGTAAGTTTACAGAAATAGAAGGTCCATAATGAATTAATCGAGTAAAAATGGAGCAATTTCAGAAAACTTTAATGATTGGTGTAGGAGGTGTTGGAAATACCTGATGGATGCCCCCATATAATGCAATGTTCAAGTCCGTATCTTATATATATAAAGTAACCCCATAAAAGAGTTTTACTAAAATTCGAAATAGATGGTGCACAATACAGTCATTATCATTTATGATAAGGAATCCGAATAAGATTAATTAATAGTTATATCAGTGACGGATTAAAAAAAGGGAATCCGGCAGTTTGAAACCCTTTTTTAACTATCAATGCATTTGTATGGGAATATATTTGAAATCCCCTTTTTTCCTGGATCGGACCCCTCACCATTTAAAAATGGCCTTAACCCCCAATGTATATAAAGTGATTTATGAGGAGATTCGCTTACAAAACCGGCGAAACGTATTGTACCGGTCCAACGGAAAGACGGACTTATTTATCACTATAACCCCCAGCTTAGCAAGTGGTGTACAATTGAGTGTCAAAGAGACAGCTTTACATCTTAAACAAAGTGAAGGAACTGTGATCAATTATAGGCTACAGTACGGCCTCGAATGTGTGTAAATACAAGCATTTTTATATAACAACTAAATATGTGTGTTTGTACAATTTTAAGTATAACGGAGGACATTTCTGAAACTTATAAACTAGTATACATCAAACCTTCCTCTAATTTTAGCAACATTTAAACATCCTTATACTTAATGTAGTAAGTCGAGTACACCCTATTAAGCTAAAAAATGTTTCATAAGTTTTCAGGATGTGAATGTTTTGAAATATATTTGTTTTATTTAGAAAAATGCCACCTTCTAATGTATCGTAAATAACTTTGAAATCACCACTAGAATACAGTGACAAAAAGACTGATCATACAGTTTTAAAATATACAAGCGAGACTGATCGTACAGTGAGAAATTCAAACAAGTGTAATTTTCTTAATTCTGGCTTCAAAGATCTGGTTGAAACTCTTACCACCACTTGAACTATACTTCATTTAGTTAATTAAGTCTGGTTTTAACGTTAATTTGTACACTAAGAGGGTAAAAAGATTGTTTTTAGATTCGCCGACTGATTTTTCTTAGTAATGCACTTGAAAATCTCTTGATTAAGGCAAAGATACGAATAATGAATGTGCGGAATTTAATTCTAAACCATTTGTGAATATCGATGTTGGCTGAACTAATCATTAAGCAATGTACAGATGATCAACTTACCGTTTAATTCAGTTTACCCATCAAATTTAAAATGTGATCCAAAAAGTTCTCGCTTCGAAAATCGCTACTTCCGGAGAGCGCACAGAATAGTATCTACACTGTGCACTATAATATAGCAAATAATACTAAATATGGCGACAATTATTTTCATTAAATTCTGTATGTTTTCATTGCAGATCTCTGTGTATGTATATTTTTTGAACTACCAGAAACTTTGTTCAATCGGTTTGAAGTGCAATGGAATCCATATGTGTGCTATATTTACTACGTGTATTTCTCAATGGTTCCATTTTATGTGTCAACATATGCAATTGTTGTGTTATCAATTGACCGGGCATATGTTATTGTAAAACCATTAGCTGCTGCTTCTCAGGGAAACACATACCGATATGGATTGGCATTGTCAGCATGGATTACAGGCTGTCTCCTTGCAATTCCTTACGGAGTATTTGGTGTGTACACTGAAGATAATAAAAGGTGTGAACAAACATTTCCAAACCAGTTGGTAAGATGACAAAATAAGTATGGCTCTAATCATTCTAATAACACAATTTTGAAACACAGAAGTGAAAATTAAAGTACACACAATATAGACCAAATGAAATAAAAACAATCATAATTCAGAAATTTGTAACAGTTATTATTTGTATATTACCAGCTGTTCCAACTTTTGCATTCACCATAATATTTAGAAAAACGTAATTTCAAATTAATAGATACAGTAGCATATAAAAAAAAAACTATAGCAATAATAAGGAACACATATGTAAATAAACTCATATAAATGTGTACGCAATAATGGTGGTCTTCGTCTACAAAGGATTCAATGACGACAATGGTATAAAAAAATAAGAGGTCAATTAATGTTATAAATTGAGGAGGATCGTTAAGCAAACTATTCAACAAAAATGACGCCTACGCGAGTTATGTCAAGAACTAGCACTAATTTACCAGTTGACATTATTTGATATGTGTTACTAAAAACTCGCTACGTTGAAGAGATGTGAAACTTGTAACTGCGAACTTGAAATTTCTGTAATGTATTCATTAAATTAAATGCAGTAATGTCATACAACATATATCCGAACCATTTGTGTGTTTGTGGAAATCCTTATAAGATCTACATAAATATAATGATGTCTTTTAATTGCAATCGAGCGGTCAATTCATATCGATTTTGAAAATGTTTTTTGTTTGTACATACAAGTTTAAGTATTTCTGAACACAGATATAACCATTATTTCCTAATTTTTAAGACATTCTTAAGCTGTATGTATGCCGTTATTTAAGTTTTTTAGCAATGAGCAACTAAATTCGGTGCTTGTCTAAAATGACCGTTCGATAAACTAGCATGCACTCATTGATGAAACAATGAATATTCTAATGACCAATTAGAGTAAATCAATAGTAGGGTGTGGAGGTCATTTTTAATTCATGTAGAAAAGTGCAATACAAAGTCAATTCGAGAATTATTAGCAGATGTAGGAAACGAAAGACCGAACATTCATAGAACAGCGATATCAACAGCACTTAAGTTTTTCCCCTGATTTTATCAAAGGAGTGCAACATTGGACTGTAGAGGAATTTACAAATATACCTCAACATGAAACATGCTGAAATGTATTGATGTTCCAATAGATAAGTGATGTCACTTAACACAGCACTGACATTGCCATTTATCATTTTCGTGCTTGCAACTCCTTTAAAACACGTTTTATGAAAGCTCACTTATATTCTGGACCACAAAATAGTACATTAGTTTTAGTTTTAGTTTATCCAAAAAATCCTTCAGGATCACAACATTCATATTATTCATTTTAACTGATCGATTTATGATTTTTGAACAGGGGTATACTACTGTTGTCTTTATTATGCACTACCATTCATTTTTTTTAATTCTCAAATCTATTTTGTGAAGGTGATATTATATGCCGATTTTTCCAGTATCATCATAATCTCAGTAATAGTCATCACTGTGTGCTACATCATTATAATCATTACGATACGTCGTCGAGAAATGAATGGATTCATGCAACGGAAAAATATTAATTCACGTAGGTGCCTTAATATTATATATTGTGGACCTTAATAGTATATCTGTTTCGATAGTTCTGTAGAATATACAAACATTCAAATCGCAAACAAATTAGCTCCGAGGAAAATTAAAGAAGGAAAATCCTTTATCAATTTGCCAAATAAAAAGCTCAAACACATCAAACGAATAGATTACAACTGTCATATTCCTGTCTTGCTACCAGCATATTTTTATGTAGAAAGTGATGGATTAAACCCGGTTTTAAAACTAACTGAACCTCTCACTCGTATGACAGTCGAATACAATGTTTGAAATCAGTTTCAATTCTAATATAACTTGCCATTGAAAATGTATGATTTTCCTATCATAAGAATCGAATGTAAAACTTATTGATGAAGATTTTATTAATTATGCCATGCTAGGTTTTGGCCAATACATAGTACATCTTTAAGCTTTCCAAATTTTGCTAGGTGTATTTACCATCAATCAGTCTTTTAACCAGTGCGTGCAAAATTGGTAAATAAGTATGAATAAACTATTTTGTTTAATAACGAGTTCAAAAACTAGTAAGAACTCATTATGACAGAAATACAACTATACATAGTTAAAGGACCACTAGTAAATTGATGTTTACCGATTTGACTCAAATTATCATACGTGTATTTGAGTTATAACAATGTAAAACATGGTTCCAAACTACTTCAAGTCTCTAATAAACAGATGTACATTTCAACAATTAATGTTTCCACAGTTTGAAAAATTAGTTAAACTCATAGTTATAAATAACACACCTGTTTTGTATATCATTTTCAATGCATGTTTTAGATAAAGACTGCTGTACCGATGCTAGCGACACAAGAATATCAAAGGCAAAGATAAGAAGCATTCAACTATTGTTTGTTGTTGTTTTTGGTAAGAATTGCCTGAATCGAAATGTATGGTCGCTAGTAAAATATCTGGATCTTAAACTACAATATTGATCTGAAGATTGTACACATAGGTTTTTTGTCTTGTTAAAAGATTGAAAATTTTAATGATTTTTCATAAACTATAGTAGATGGGTTCCATCCTACAAACACCAACCGAATCACAAAACTATCAAAAATGTAAAAATATTATCATAGTATAGCAAGATCATTTGAAAGTGCACAACACTCAGGACTTAGTTTGTAATAGAAAATCACCCTTGTCTTTCAAACATACAATGTAATGTTACACCTTTTCATGAAAACCATTTTATTACAGCAAGATTACACAATGATATAAATGATGTTAGTCAATTGTTGACGTTTGTCATGTGTAATCATGGTATTATAAACATATATATCTTATGTCTTGTAATCTCAATAATAACATTTCCTTTTTACTTGTCTTCTTTTGTTTTCCAGCATACATCACTTGCTGGGCACCGGTTACTATTGCCGCTATTTTGTTATATCATGAAATTGCAGAAAAAGGACTTTGGTTTCAGGTACTTTTCCTGCTTGCACCATTGAACAGTCTTGCAAACCCATTAGTGTTTCTCATTTTCAATAAGAAAATGCTTCTTTCGAAAACGAAAAAAACAAAGACAAAAGTTGTGAGCGGAAAGGCCTTAGAGTGAACATTTCAAATAACAACAGAATGTAACTTGTTTTTTGTTATGTCCAGTAAATGACATATATGGATCTTGGCTGTGTTCGTTAGTAGCGTACGTGTATTCGTCTATCCATCCCATTACAGTTCAAAGTTTCTGTTTAGAGCAGTTTATGAAAAGTAAGACACACACGTGTTTCGGTATAAGAAAACAATGTGCATTCCAGAGACTAACAACATATGTATTTGTGATACAAATGTACATTATATGTATTACAATCGCTTCATACAATGTGAATATGTTGTGTGAAAGTTGTAATTGTATACAAATTTTAATTTGTACAGATGTTGTTTTACAAGTTATCAGTGTTTCATGAACTGATTAACACAAATGAATGATACAAGCATACGGTCTTTTGTTTCCCATTTTCTTTCATATGCTAGCAACTACATGATATAATCTACAGGGTCTAAATAGAGGATTGATTCAAAAACATTATAAGAATAATTTGTTTTCATTTCGAAACACCATCTTCAGTAGATTTATTGTTTTGGTTAGAAAGGAAAGTAACTCCTAAGTGCCAACGGAAACAACTTGTTAGCTTTCAAAATTATGTGTTATGAATTTATTTTAACCTTTCATCATCAATTTATTCGTCTTATAAATCCTTTCAGATTTGTCTTCAACTACGTGTTGTGTTCATAAAGGGTTTGCCTTTTTGTTGTTTTGATAGGACAGATACTCTTTACTTACCCCATATGGTAACTTTCCATGTATGGTAACAAATACTATATTTGTTTAACACCCTATATCAAACATACATAGTCACCACGTGTAGTCCTTTAACCAATCATATCTCCTTAAATTTATAGGAGGTAAGATAAAATTAGTTACATAGTGTGCTAGTGACATAATGCGATATGAATATGGAATTTACTGACCCAATGCATGTTTTATTGGATCACCATCACACTGTATATCAAAATTATCCTGCCTATCATGTATACATGTGACAAGTAGACTAGTGATTGGCCCTGTGAAATAAGTGTTATATACTGCCATAAAGAAGGGTTATTTATAAAGTGATCTCCATAATCTAATTTTGTTTTCATTATAATGAAAATTGAGAATAGAAATGGGGAATATGTCAAGAGACAACAACCTGATCAACGAGCAGACATCAGCCACCAATGGGTCTTCAGGGTGACACGTAGTGTTGACGAAAAAAAAAGGATATTTGCAACAGTAAAAATATATATATATCGATGGAAGGTCACACAGCTTCAGATAACAAAACATTTATCTCATTTGTATTATAAAAATCTAAATAAATAAATCATTCAATTATTATCAATACAAAAGTGATACGTTTTCATGAAACGAACATACCACGACATAATGTAATATTATTTGGTGCCATAATTGGGCACGTCATACGCATGATACCGACATCAAACGTTAACATAATGGATATAAAAATAAAATAGCTAACAACATACATCAATGAATACCAGAGTGATCTGTGTAGCTCCAGACAGTTGCACAGAGCTTACCTCACATTAAATACAAGCTTGTTAAAAGCCAATAATGTATGAATGGTTTAGACCAGCAAGACTAATTATAATAACAATTGTTACTTTTGCGTCAAGGATGTCTATGAATCCAATGGATTACACCGTCAACATGTTTTAGATACATGTTTCTACATACAGTTTTTGTTTCAGGCAATTCCATCAATATAAATTTCGACTTTGTTTGCACATAATCTTTTTTGTAACCAAAACAAAACGACACAAAAAGTTTGCTAAACATGACAACTACAGACATTTGACTTTATTGACTTATGAAACGGTTATACTTAAAGCATAAAACACATTTTTAGAATGCGGTAGCAAAGATTGTGTAATCATGCATAACTGACATACACAAATAATTAATAAAAAACGGTAATACAACCTGGTGTTACCTATGTTTTGTTTTGACGCATTTTCATGTGGTCTCCTCATTTTGTATAACTCATTATATCTAAGACATTAACCAACATTGTTTGTAGACCAGTATGATAAGGCCTGGTATCTTACATGTAAGGGTTCCCGATTAATTAACAATAAAGTATTTTTGCATAAATAATCGTGTCCCTGAAGTGTGAACTAAAAACAGAGTACACAACAAACTGAAGAACACATACCAAACAATACAGGGCCAGTACAATGACAAATTGTAGCTACGATTCGTCTGTTGATTATCATGTAATTCCCAGTTTGTCAAATCCTCGATTTTTGATTTAACAAGCAAACAAATTAATTCATTGGATTGTTAATACAAAGAGGTATTATATACAGTAGAGAATAGCACAACTTTCTGTCAAATATTTAAGAATACTAATTTTTGATAGCCAACAATATTCTCAAATCCTCATTTATAAATAAACGCATATAACTATTAATAGACTGTGTTTCATTAACAGAATTTGAAATGCTTTGAAAAGTGATACAATGTCAGTAATTCATTTTTATATTCCTTAAAAAGTCGATCAGACAACGGAAAATCTATAAAAGATATCTTTGCACGATAGGTTTCTATTTGTGTGTTTTTATTTCATTTCAATCTTTATTTTCGATCATTTTTTCAACTGAAGAATGTTTTTTTCTGCAATAGTTAGCTTTTATTTTCTTTTAATGGATATATCTGCATATGTTCTGTCAATTTTCTTCTTTTTTTAACTATTCTAATGTAAACAACTTTGTTTTCCTCAATCGACAGAGAGATTTCATCACTAACAGTAAATGTGATCAATAGTTATATCTGCAACGGATATTAGTGCACGCTGGATTATAGTTTTGTTATTATTTCAGTTTTGATCTTAATCTAACGATCGTCTTTCTCTTTATCACTGAGTGTTTTTCTACACAAGAAGTCAACAGAAATAATCCAGGTGAGACTCTGATTATTTTTCGTCACTATATTAACTGAATTATACGGGTCGAATTAAACGAGGACTTTTAGGATTATATTTCAAAGCTTCACGCTTTCGTTCTGTTTATGTCATTTTTTTTTAAATTCTAATGTTTATGTTACCTTTTTGTCATAAACAATGTAGTCTCAGGATGTTTGCCTGCCATGTTTCGGAATTTTTGTCAGATTTTCCGAATCTTCGAGTTATATCCATTTGAAAATGTTCGCCCAATGACCCCCATTATTCTTGTTTTCAATCTTTTATTTGTATAATCATAAGCCATCCGTAAAACAATCCTTGTTATTTTTTAATAGATTTGAGAGCTTTAAGTTGTCAATGATTAAGCTATGAAAAATCAAGAGAGACACTTCCCGTCATAATTTCATTGCGCAGATCTCAAAAACAGGCGCATTGACCTATATTATATTTTTTTTGCTCGTTTGGTTCATTTATTAATCCATTATCAATATATACTAGTATTATGAAAAGTTTGTTATTTTGAAACTGAGTAGCGAACTTCCTTAATCAGAAAAGTAAATACATTATGAAACCCAAGGTGAATTTTATTTCACTGATGTTCGTTTATAAAGTATCGTGAATTATGATGATAAACAGATAAATATTACTTTCAACTTCCACCCTGCAGACTTCGTCTTTTGTTTTCTTCTTTGTTATATTTGTAACAAGTCTATTCATATCATTAAACAGTCCGTATTCTGTGTTGATAGTAAATCTAGATAAATTATCATTTGAATACAGATTTTTTTTAAAGAAAACAAAATACATATTAACTAACTCTTTTCAAAAGAGACATTGATTTCCAGTGTTTTTCATTAATGTATATCTTTGCATGCTTCAAAAGTCAAAACTAAAATAATATTACTGACAAGTCGATCTAACGATAAAGATTGGAATAAAATAAACAAAATCCTAGAGTCCGCAAACATCTATCAAAGATAAACTTCGTCAGGTCGACTTTTTGAGGAATATAAAAATTGAATTGTTTTTGCAATGCTCACATTCTTTATATTTCCAATAATTGCAAAGTCTTTTATGGAAACATACTACTTATACTTGTATACTATTAAAATGAGGGTTTTGGAGAAATTGTCGATATAGCGTTATGTATCTTAACAAACATTACTTAGGGTTTTGGTTTATGACCAATTCATTTACCGAAAAAGATTGCATGTAAATGTACAACAAAATGACGGTAATTTAATTGAATATCCTGTATTAACAATGTTTATTATACAATTGCACATAGTTGCATACATACCTGTCATCCTACTGAATTATTGAAATCAATCGTTTACCATCACTACAAAAGTCAAAAAGTCTGAAAAGACCAGTTTTTGTCTGAATTTGCATGAATTTGTACTCGACATTCTTAATGTGTCTAAATAATATTTAAAAATTATTGACATAGTATTAATTTGTCTGATAAGGTTCTTGATTTTCCTTGACAAGTGTCTTGATATTATGAACATTGTCTTAAAATTTCCTGTATCATCTGATAAGAGTCTGGATTAGTCTCGACCAATTCTTGACTGTCTGAAATTTGTCTCGATCTGTCTTGACATATTCTTGACATTCTTAATAATGTCTTAATATGTCTTGACATATTCTTGACATTCTAAATAGTGTCTGAATATGTCTCGACGACAAATTCTTGACAGTCTTAAATATGTCTTAACACTTTCTCAACAGTATAAATTTCGCCTGAAATGTGTAGAGACTTATTCTGCAATGTTTATGACATTCTTTTGCTGTTATATACTCCTTTTTATTATGGCTAAACTAAACTTTGAAGAATCAAGGATTAATTTGGTATAGTAAAATAGCCCTTTTGGTTTACCTAAGTTGAAAGAATGTAGGACAGAAAGTCACAGGACAAAAAGTCACGGACAAAAAGTCACAGGGCAAAAAGTCACAATTAATTTTTTCTGATTATTTTCTTTGAATAAAAACTGCTTATATCTAGAAAAATATTTTTGTATTTTTCTTGAACAATTGTATATAAACCAACTTTCTTAACAAAATTTATCCAAAAAATATCAAAGATGATCCAATAATTGTTAAAAGAAGAAAATGTCAAAATGGCTTGGCACTTAAATGCTTAAATGGCTTCGTGGTGCCAAGAAATATATCTTTTGCATGATCAAAATTAAATAAATCTTGGTTTTTTTTCAAGTATAATGACACATTTCCTAAACTTTAATATGAATATATGTATTAAAAAGTAAATATTTCAAGATATTTCTTTTATATATTCAAACAATTGTCAACAAATTATTTGTGACTTTTTGTCCTGTGACTTGTTGTCCTACCAAATTTGTGACTTTATGTCCCGTGACTTTCTGTCCGTTTACCAGTTGGAATACCCTGAATAATCCCCCATGTAGTTTAGCTTTGATTGTTTTCACTTCGAATATAAGTCGAAAAAACTGACAAACATCATTTAAATTTTTGCAATTCGCAAAACTGCCAGTCAAATATGCTTTACTTAAATAGGTGTCTTGTAGGCAGTTTATAATGTGACCATGTGTCTCTTTTGGACCCCACAATTCATGTTTTAGGTGTGTGTGGCTAAAAAAGGAATGGGGGGGGGGGGGTATACGTTTAGGTAAAAAAAATGTTCTCATCTTGATTAAAAAAGCTTATTCATTTTTATTCAAATTTGAGGGTTGAATTTTATAATTTTTCATCATTTTCATCTATTAACAAAATTTTGAAATTGTATTGGCATGGTTGGTCAACTGATAAGATGTATTGCTGATTATAGGTATATCAGTAATTTCTATTTAACAGTTGCGTGTATTCTGGGGTATGAATACCTTAATTTTATGGGGAACAGCCTGTCAATGTGTAATAATTAATATATATTCCAACAGATGACATTACACAAATGTTTCATCTGTCAATGAATGATTTGTATATCATCATAATTTGCTATTTATATAAACCACATTTGTGTACAATAATTATTTACCATATAAACATAGAATATTATGAATGTAGAATAAATTATCTCTACAGTATGATTGGTTTAAATCAATTAATTTATAAGATTTAGGAATCAAAATTTGTAAAAGTGAAAACTGTCAAGTAAATTTAAGACACAATTCCAAATGTTCAGAATATGTCAAGCCATACTGAGAAAAAATAAGAATGTCAAGAATATGTCGAGAAATTTTAAGACAGTATTCAAATGTCAAGAATTTGTCAAGAAATTTTAAGACCATATTCAGAATGTCAAGAATGTGTCAAGTAAATTTCATACAAATTTGATATAAATGAGAATTTGTCAAGAAAAATTAAGACACAAGTCATACTTTTGGAGAATGTCGAGTAAAAGTTCATGCAAATCAAGACAAAAACTGGTCTTTTCAGACTTTTAGACTTTTGTACTGCATGCTATATAAGTGTAGATAAGAAAATCGATCTCGTCCTGACAACCTTATGTGTGTATTTAATATATACGGAATTGAAAGACCAGATATTTATAAATTAATCCTTCTCCTTTGAAAATACCAATCCCTATTGAAAAAAACTTTTAAAAATCTTGATTGCGGAAACAATATCCAAATGTTTACCTGATGATATGTTTACATACAATGTATATAGACTATCAAGTTTAAGTTGTCCTCGAAGCAACACAAAATCTGAAATATCTGCAAATGTTACTTTCCTTCCATATCATACAAAATCACACACAGTTTTTTGAGGGTTCGATTTAAATTTTCCTTTGTTCGTCATGTTTTGGGGTCATTTTGTCTAAGATTATCGTTGTCCGTCTCAAACTGTTTTCTATCTTAATCCTCTTTTCTTTTAATTAATTTTATAAATACCTTGTGTCATAAATCACATGTATTCTTTCAGTGTATGCTCACTGTGTTTTATAAAAATATCTTTTGATTGAGTTAAGCCATTTCAATTGATATGTTATAACGACTTTTTCAATGTTTTGATGTTACAATATTGTTTCAGGTACGGCTGAAGGTTGGTGCCTATTAAATTGTAAACACCTTCAGTATATGTTGACACTGTCCCTGGTGTTCATTGGTTCTGTTGCTCGTTATTTCATTGTTTATCTTGTGTTTGCATTTTTTGACAAATGACAATGTCAGTTGCTGCTGGAATTGTGGGTTATGTTATACCTTTGATGTCTTTCGCATAAAAGGTTTAGCTTTGAGCGTTCCAGATCAAGGTACATCCGAGAAAAAAAACATTGGTGGTTTCTTATTTCAGATAATATGACACAATTTAACAGTATAATCAAATACAATATTTTTGTGTGAATGCTTCATAATAGTGACAGTAATCATAAAATAATCATAAACTTGTCCGAGACTGAGGAAGCCGACATTTAGCCAACAGGAATGTATTTATCCTATTGATATGTAATATCTTCAGTTATAAACAAGAAACTCTGAAGCAAACATGAAGCCAGAAACGTTTGAGGCCGGTTACATGCCTCTTGACGTCACAAGTTATGGCGCAAAAGAAATAGTTCGCGGTATTTTCATTTGGTGAAAACTTATCACTGCTATAATTTAATAGATTTGTTTATTTTGAATATTAATAGAGATACTTGTACTATTTTGAATACTAACAGATATACGTGTACTATTTAAAATAATAATAGAGATTCATGTAATATTTTGAATAATAATAGAGATACATGTACCACTTGAAGCTTTATAGCCCGTACTTTTATTGTCGCAAATATCCGTTTACCTGTCTCCACTACGCGTCACCAGGAAAACTAAATTTGCGACAATAAACTACAAATGGACGTCTGCAAAGCTTTAAATATAGTCATCTTTAAATGCATGTTGGTGTCAACAGTGAAATATACATTGAAAACCAACGTATTACTAACTCCATTCAAGGTTGTGTTTTATAAGTTTATTTAGTCATTTGAATGCACTTGTTTTTCTCATATCAAAATAAGTCTGTGTCTTTATTCTTACAAACAAACTTAGACAAACTTCAAGCTGTAATGCGACAGATACACGAATGTCCTGTTGTTGATAATAGTCAAAATCAAGATCCACGTATGTCGTTGGCCGAACATAACTAACTAGCTATATTGGTTGTTCTTTATCATTGTATCTCTAAAGCCGTTCCACTCACTACTCTTGTCTTTATTTTATGCGTCTTCGAAAGACACATGTTTGTATTGAAAATGAGAAAGACTAATGGGTTTGAAAGACTATTCAATGGTGCAAACAGGAAGATAATTTGATACAAAAGTCCTGGTTCTACAATATCATAATGTGACAAAATAGCGGCAATTGTAACTGGAGCCCAACAAATAAGATATGCTGGAAAGATAAAAGCAAATATTAATGGTATATAATACTGCTATTATTGAAACACAATGGACACAAATATAAATACATGTAAATATTATTACAAAAACAGGACGTTAACTATTGGCTTGACAGTCATAAGTTTTATTTTTAAACTGACAATTGTTAAATGTTTTTTTCTTTGGTTGTCTGTAATTCACTAAATCTTGGTATTTTTTCATGAAATTTTCAGGCTTATTCCTAAATTCAATTAAAATTTGTTCTGTTTTATTGTTGGTAATATATTGCGTGTTTAAGTAACTCATCTGTTTTATAAAGCCAGTAAAGGAAAACGAATACTTCGCAACACACATCATTCTGATGTTGTTTTTAGTTCACAGTCTAGTATAAGTTATTGTCCTATCTCATATTCCAAACATTGTTATGTGTTCGTTCACTATCGCAATGTTTTCATCGTTAATTGTATTCGTTTTTATTTATATTGATTTATTCAAATATGCTAATGAGGAAATCCAACATTGTGCCCTTAAATGAACTTTCGTAGAAGCTATGTTATTAACTTATACAATCTATCGACTTTCCAAGTGACGTCAAAATATCGTTGCTAAAGTCAAACTTTGTTGACAAAAATAAATCAAACAAGGCCTACCGAACACAACAACACACATTAATTTGATGCTTCCAATCTTTGCCTTTGACATACTTGTATCTCTAGCATCGATACCGCAATCCTTATCTAAAATGATACATTCAAAACGAAAAAGTTTTTATCTTAATAACATGAGTTGAACCGTTTTTTTTTCTTTTAATATGTTCCATATTGATTCAATTTCCCGAAAGAAAAGTATTAAATACATAGAAATAAAAGCATTTGGAATGTTCGACAATGCAAAAATAAATTACCAAGAAAAACCGGAATGTCAAAGTAAGCAATCACATACAGTATAAGTGATTTACATAATTTCGGAAACATCCGTTTTGTTTAGCAAGCTCTAAAGATTACCGACATAGCAATATTTTTACCAATTCAGACCAAAAAAACAATGGCCAGATTAATGTACATGAGTATTAATAAATGATTTGTGTTATTATTTACGTTTTTGTCCGAGGATATATTTTGGAATTCTCTTCAGACATCGTTGAATATAATTAGTTTGATATTCTAAATATTTACATCTGTTCAAAGTATATATTAACATGCCACATAACATACCAAACATGTGAAGTAGATGACATCGATATGTAATACACCAAAGATCAAAATACATGTATGAAGATACTCTAAAGCCGTAAAGCACGGAGTTCATAAAAACACAGTCATATCTTTTGAGAATGTAAATTCTACGGCTTACATGTAAATGTTAACTAATTATCGGTTAACTCCTCTTAATATGAGTTCAAAGTAGTTTTTGAATTTAATTATCGATTATAATGTTTCATTTATTTTATCATATTTTGGAAACACTGATTAAAAGTATAGTATAAATGACAAACCTTCATAAACAAATTGCACCTTCAATTCGAATGATTTTATGAATCAAAGATATACAATGGCATTGCATAATTTTTGAATGTAATAAAGAAAAATAATAGTATATTTTTACCTGAATCCCTGTGTCTATGTTGCATTATTCCGTTCCTTTCTCGACGACGCATCGTAATGATAATAATGATGCAGCAAACACTTATAAGTAGAACTGGTAATATAATGATACTGAAAAGGTCTGCATATAATATCACCTACAATATTTTTAAGAAGTAAAATGTATCAGTCTATATATACAAAAAATACATTCATAAAGTAGTAATGCCGAAGCACGAATTGATATGAACTGTCTCAACATATTACATTGATCCATTACGTTGTCAAGCATCATAGAGAGTTGTTTGCCATGTTGAGCTTTTTTAAAATCAGTTGCAAATTAACGATACGTATGAATGTAGATGCCTTTTTAAGAGACACCACTTATATGTTTGATCTTGTTCGATAACAACTTGAAGGAATTTCCGGTTAGCATTATGTTGTTATATATTTGTAATTCCCTTTCAATGCCGTTTTCCCTTCTTTAGTCACATTACGGAAAAGCCTGACCTGTGTTCATATTACGTTGTATTTATGCGATTCCTTAGTTCTACATGAACAATACATTTTTGCATTGGTCATACCATTTAAGTTTCTTACAAGATTTTTAAAATACTCCCTATTACCAATTTTTCTCTATTTCGGTATAAAAACATGCAATGCTACAGCAATGATAACATCTAATGAGGAAGCATATATCAATCTGTGAAAAAAATCAAACCGTTGCTAGTTACCGTCTAGAATATTTAGGGAGGTTAAAACTTACGTGAAATATGCTGCTTTGAAAAGTAAAGGAGAAGAACAAAAAGTGAAAATTAAAAAAAACGAACTTCGAGGAACATTCAAAATGGAAAGTGGAGAGTCAAAAATTCAACGTCAAACACAAAATTTCAAACACATTAAACGAAACCAACTTTCAAATTACCGACTTGGTACAGAAATACAAATTTGGATCATAGTTGTCAATTGTTGTTAGAAGATTAAAGATTCGTGACACATACGACTTTTTAAGGAACTTTTTGGTTAAGAGTTTCAATGTTTTGTATCCGAGTACAGCCGATATTTAAAGCAAGCATTAACACTTATTGGCTTTATCCTTGAAATGACTTTATACATTTATTTAGCTTTGAAAGTTTTATAATTATATTAATTGATTATTATTTGTTAGGTCAACTTACCAATTCGTTTGGAAATTTATGTCCACAGCTATTATCTTCAGTGTACAATCCAAATACTCCATAAGGAATTGCCAGAACACATCCTGTAATCCAGGATGTCAGTGCAAGTCCATATCGATACGTGTTTCCCTTAGAAGCAGCAGCCAATGGTTTAACAATAACGTATGCACGGTCAATTGATAACACAACAATTGCATATGTTGACACATAAAATGGACCCATTGAGAAATACGCGTAGGACATATAGCACACATATGGATTCCATTTCACTTCAAACCGATTAAACAGAGTTTCTGGTAGTACATAAAATATACCTACACAAAGATCTGTAATGCAAATATGCAAAATTGAATGAAACAAATAGTCGCCATATTTAACATTAATGGCTATGTAAAAGTAGTCTCTTTTTTTGTGTTTATAGTGAGAATAAAGTCTCTGTTAGAATTCACTCAGATTCGTGTGAAAAACAGAAAATGAAAATACTTGTGTCAATTCAAGCAAGAGTCGAGCACATCTTTCATGTACGGACTTAAAACAATTAACTTAAAATTTATCGGGCTTGTCATAATATTTAATCTTTTATTATTAGTTTGAAGAGGCAATTACAGAAATCAATACAAAAATTAAATATTTGAAAGAGCTTCAAAAAAGGTTGTGGATCTGGTGTTTCGACAAGCTACCGTTTCGTATTTCCTTGTATGATCCTATCTACAATTAATCAAAATATTACGCTCCAGAATTTAATTGATCCGCATAAGATAAATTATAAATAACAATGACTATTCTGGTATTTAAGATAAAGAAAACACATGTGCAAATTCGTAAATATATAAATACAGTGATTTACACAAATATTTACAAATCTAAAAGTAAATTCAATTAACAGTGACTATAGAACATTTACGTATTATTTTTTTTTTTTATTTGAAAAGATATAAAAAAAAACATGTCGAAATGCTCTTTCAACGACATTTTCATTCGTTAAACTTTAGAATTAACAACGTTCAAAATTTAAAAAAAACATGTTTATAATTTAGTGCATGGCTTTTTTTTAGGTCAATCCTCACCTGCAAAAGCTAAGTTGGCAACAAAAAACTTCATTCTAGATTTGTTCTGTGTTAAAAGCAGTAATGTCGCAACCAACATATTCAAGCTTAATATTCCAAAGAGAATAATCAAAGATATCCATTTGACAGCCTGTGGAAATATTCTATAGGTTGTAGTGATAAACTTGAATTGTACACTGTCACCATACAAGATATTTGTTGATATTAAACTAATCGAATTTCACGACTTCAGCAATGGAAATGTATTGCAAAAGTTGTAGCTACAATTGAAGTTTTGATTAACCAAAATTAAATAAAATGCTTCAAAACTCAATCTTTCAAAATAAACATTTAATATCGTTTTGCATCACTGACATAAAAGTTATTAACATACTAGCAAATATTGTGAAAGCCCCAACTCGTCGTAGATATCAAATTCGTACTCACACTGAATATACTAAAATATTGAATGTTGTTTTTTCTCAGATTAGTCAACGAAGATTTCATTACTAGTAACGCCAATTTGCTTATTCAAGAAGAAACTATATTTTAAGAACAAAGGATAAACCTATCGATATATCACATGTAGACATCATGACTAAATCAAAATACGATCACCATTTCCAAACTACAGTAGTGATTTATAGGTATCAGCACTAAACTATCTTTTAAATAGATGGTACAAATTAGTTTTTGTGTCAAGGATACATAGAGTTTTAAAAATGCAAACCCTGTTATCTACTCTGTTTAGAAAATCAAAATCCAATTTTTTAAAGTCTTATCCAAAATGTAATTCAAAGTTTTTTTTAAACATAACTTACAATGATTAATATGCAAAATGTTTGTTGTACAAAAGTAATAATAATACCTGAGGATCACTGTCTTTGTTGTTTATCGTATCATTGATGTATCTACTCCAATTCATGTGTACGGTCGTGTTATTTATCATGTGCATGACGTCCATATTGTATAATTCAATGTTTGACTACACTAAAAAAGAATTAGTTATACTTTCTGTACCAAGTTAGGAGTATGATAGTTGTTATTCATAAATTGGATGTGGTTGAACTTTTAATCTACTCATTTGCTTAGGAACATTCCGTCTAGAATGTCCTCGGAGTTCGGTATTTAAGTAATTTTACGTTTTCTATAGTAAAATATGTCTACATCACACACACACAGCGAAGTAAAACAATTACTGCAATGAAAACCTCGGTGCTTCATGTTGTTTATACATTAAAGCCTACACTAATTAATTCACTTCTACAAAAACTATGTAACTACGAAATAACACAATATTCGCTATTCGTATTTTAAGCTTTGAGTCAATTATGTCAATTATTAATCTTGCCTTTTTTTTTTTTAATAAACTTTTTTTTTTACATAAATTGCTTGAAAAAGGAATGTTTCTTTAAACTCAGTAATGTATTAAATTCCCTATAAAGGAGGGACGAAAGACACCAAAGGGACAGTCAAACTCATAAAGCTAAAACAAACTGACAACGCCATGGCTAAAAATGAAAGCAAAAAAACAACATCACACATGACACAACATAAAACTAAAGAATAAACAACACGAATCCCATAAAAAAACCAGGGTTGGTCTCAGGTGCTCCAGAAGGGTAAGTAGATCCTGCTCCACATGTGGCACCCGTCGTGTTGCTTATGTCATAATAAATCCGGTAAATAGTCTAATTCGGTAGGTCACATTCATGAAAGGAAGGGGGTTGTAGTTACGACGTAAGAAACATATTCGATCTCATTTGTGAAGCGGTTATTCCATAACGGCCAGCGAACTCGTGATGGCGTCCGGTTAAATTTACGAAGGGATAATTTCAACTTCACCATTTGGAAATCTTGGTTTAATAGCTTCCTTGTGAGCAGCAACCCTCTATCAAGAAAATTATGATAGGAAATGCAGGCACGGGAATATCGTATCAATTGGGAGATATATGCCCCGTATGCTTTTTAAAGGAAAACAGTTCATTAGGTTGTTTTTTTTTGTTTTTTTTTTGTTAATTAAACATAATATGATTCTGTCAGGATAATTGACGTCGCAGGAATTTCTTTAATCAAAATTGTTCACTTTTACCTGCTGTTTGTTTGTGTCTTTTTCTTCATATGGAATATTTATTTGAACATTTATCCGTTCTAGAAAAAAAGATATTATTTAATACAGCAAGAAAGACAATTCTGATTCAGGCCATGTGATTGTTGATCGCAGTTACATATCAATGTACAGTTATTTGACAATGTAACATCAATAAATTCTCTTTTAATTTCTACAATAATGTCAGACGATATTTTTTAATTACCATACGGGAACATAACATCAGGAAATGAGCAAATCATGTCATCTTCTTGCCATTCATAACGTCATTTGTGATTCGGTGCCATCACTTCTGCTGACAAGTAGTTTGGTTAAGATACATTGTGAATACAGAAGATAAATGCTTCTTATTGAATGATTTTGTACGAATTCTTATAAGACGTGTTTTTCAGCAATATATATTCTTTAAGTTTCATCATTAGGAATACAATTATTACTTAATAATATTGTAAGCTATCAGATGAAATTGTCTCCGAATTTGATTTAAAATAGAAATACCAGGTATATGCATATAAAATGGCGTAGTACTACTTGTTACGAAATTTATAGTTAGAATATGAAATTTGTCTAATAACATAAAACATTTACATGTTATTTTTTGTCGTTCTGCAGTTAATAATTTAATTAATTTAAAGAAGAAAAAAACATTTACTTCCAAGTATTAAATTTCAAGATATGCCACCTACGATTTGATAATCAAAAACAAATTGTAATTCCCAATAAAATCATAACAACAATACCGCTCTTCAATAGACATCCATTGAATTATCAAAAACAATTCCGGATCTCAAACTCAAATAGCGGAGAAACAACAGAAATACTCAAGAGCAAAATAAAAAAAAACAAAAAAAAACGTCAACATGATCAGAAAAGGACAGTTTAAATAACAACTGAAAACCAAACTTCTTTAATTTCCTAAATATACATTTTAACAGACAATGCATATAAAAGTATTTGATTATTATAAAGAGTTTCAAAAAACATTTATTATTCGACAAATATAGTATGCTTAGACAATAACATTAAACAACTAACAATGGGACACATTGTACAACGTTGTGTAATCATATTCACTGTTTGCTGTCTACAGTACAATGTAGTGTATTCCTAATTTATAAATTTACTTCTCCGATCTAAACGATATCACACATTAATACCGAAAAAAACAATTATAATGTGTAACTTCTTTAATAATTATTATCCATCGAAATCTTATAAAATACATGCCTCAAGATAGTTTTACAAACAGTTCTCTTTGCAATCTATAACAACTGTAGTCTGTATTTCTATCATTTTATGACTTCTTGTGAAATGTATTTACGGTAATAACGATGATTGCATCGGTCGGAATACATGGAAGTACTGTTAAACGATCCTTAATGACTCTTTTCATAAACAACTCTCTAAACGTTTGTACATAACACGACAGTTGCATAATCGCTGGAACATTTATAACGTACTGCCATAATTGCTTTCAACATTCAACATTAAAAAAACACACCAATAAACATGTTCATGTTACAAATACCATGACATATTCCAGTACAAACACACACTGCGAAACTGGTAATAGTGTGTTAATAGACCAACCATGCGTTTAAAAGAGTTTAAACATGGTGAACGTGGAGGTTAGCAACAATCATGATACATGACTTTGTAAAATATCAAACACTATTTGTATATAAAAAAGGCATGCTAAATTTCTTTTTGGACAAGGTTTTTCTAAAATGTTTGCCAACCCTTATTTTTTGTTGATATGTTTTGTTTGTGATCACAATGCACGGATGTCTATTTGAAGTTGTGATTCTTTTCATAAGATACATGGGAGACAAGTATGTATTTGTAAGCGTACTTTTACTTTGAATGATTTCAGTTTGGAATTGGATGGAATTTTGTCATAGTATCACCTATATCATATCTTCTTACATATCTGCTTACATAACTGATCGTCAGTTTGTCAATCAATACGGAGTTGGTTATAGCAAAATTTAAAAGTTCAGGTCAGGGAGATAAGCATTTACTTATGACCTAAAATGGAAAAAAAATAGTTTTTTCCGACGTTATACAGTTGATGATTTTGTTAATTTGAAATGCGAAATACAATTAGAATGATTAGTTGACAGCCTGTTTTTTTACGTTATTTTTATTTAAGTGATTTTATGTTATCTATATAGACTAATGTGCTTTCAATAAGTTTTTTCGTTTATTATTAGTAGTCCCTTTTTTTGTGTCGGTACAGTAGAATATAGTGCGTTCCTTATAAACCTTCTTAAAATTAAACAAATCCGTATCATACAAACATTGAAATACGTATTTAATGTTGTATCTCAATCAAAAATGATATAACATATATATTTTCGAGATAAGTTCATATACTTATCCTTGTAATAAAAAAATAACTGTCAGAAATAATTAAGTATTTTGCTAGCGTGCTATATCTTTATCATGTTCTTGTTAAATTTTTTTACGATAAGAACGATGATTGCCTTTTGCATTATTGATACAAACATTGTGTCTTAAAGTACAACTCGTCGAACCTTTGAGACTCTTGAGCGTTTGAACTCAGGACATCAAATCAGAATGAAATATTTATAAGGTACTTTCATATTTGTTTTTCGAAATTCCTAAAAGCGATAAAACATGTTAGACAACTACCAAAAGAATGTATAGGCGTGGTGTATATGTTTTGTAACATCATTCAAAAGTGGCCTGATGATTTTTTTAACTATGAAAAAAACAGAAGTTTAGTCCACTGCTTAGCTCGCGGACGAGCAAATCGATCCAGTTGGGATCCAGTTGAGAATACAGCACATCAGGCATGACAAAAAGGTTTTTTTCTGAGTTAAACGACTCGGGCTCCTATTAGGTAGATACCATTTGAATTTGTTTGGGGTCTGAAAAATTAGAACAAAATATTTCGACTCTTTTTTGTTAGAAAAAAATCTTTAGAAAAAAAAGATTTTCCCCAATGAAATTTTTGAAGTCAGTATCGAAATTCCCAGTAAAAAGAAATCCTGTTGTAAAACAAACGAAATTCGTGTCCTCGTACATTCACTAAACTGTCACTCAGACGTAACAAAGAGGCATAGTTTCAATCATGGTTGAACATAGAAAAAAAATCTGATTAAACCATAGCTCCACTTATATACATGAAGTTGAAAGACCAATGTACGTCATGATTCTTTTTAATGGAATAACATATACATCTTTATATTAAACCATGGTTTTTCACAAACCGAACTATTATGCAGATTATCGCATGAAAACTTCAAAGGAAAAATGCCGCATTATGTAACAAAGCACAGATATGTCATAATTCACCTCCACACTTTATAAAATATTTACACAGATGTAAGATCGCTTGATATAGTTTTGATAAGGTTTTCAAGTCATTTCAGATGGTATCTCTTTAAGCATTGTTGAGTTACTCACTTCCATCGAAAATAAAAACATGTTTTCTAAAACAAATTGTTTCAGGACCAGATGAGGCCTGCGTCCGCGTGCTGAATTACTCGTTTCGTTGAAAACCTATTAGTAGTGTGCTCTACTTATTTATTGGTCGCTTTTTTTCTCTATGGCACACTCCCTGTACCAATCCTTTATTCTTCACCATGGTTTTTTTTCTAATATTGAATATTTATATAAATCATTGGATTTTTCAGAGAATTTTTTTTTTCAAGTCTTAGAAACAATACATTGATGCTTAGTTTGTCTTGTTACTCTTTTATAAATTGATAATGAAACATATCCAGAGAAAGATAGTAGGGTTAAGGTAATGTTAGCAGAAAACCCTAGCCGTATTTGGCACAACCCTTTTAAACTTTTGATCCTCAGAGCTGTACAACTTTGTACCCCCCCCCTTTTTTTGACTTTCAAACTTTTATATCTGGGCGTCACTGGTAATTCTTGTTTGGACGAGGCGCGTTTTTGACGTAATGAATTTTAAATCTGATGCCTTTTGTTATCTCTTATTCATGTGTTTCTTTGCCTAATACGTTCTTTTAATATGTATTTGTATTGTAGTTCTGTATTATTTTGTTGTCATTTTAATGTTACATTTAACAATGCTATCAAAGTGCGAGGTTTGGCATGCCACAAAACCAGGTTCAACCCACCATGTTTTTCTTTAAAAATGTCCTGTACCAATTCAGAAAAATGGCCATTGTTACATCATAGTTCGTTTCTTTGTGTGTATCATTTTTACGTTGTGTTTCCGTTGTGTCGCTTGCTTTCTTCTATATTTGAGTGTGAATTCACATTACTATAAGACGGTACTTTTCTAACCCAAATTCATGTATTTGGTTTTGATGTTATATTGGTTATTCTCATCTGATTTTGTCTAATGCTTAGTCCGTTGGTCTGTGTGTTACATTTTAATGTTGTGTCGTTGTTCTCCTCTAATTTGTAATGTGTTTCCCTCAGTTTTAGTTTGTTACCCCGATTTTGTTTATTGTTCATAGATTTATGAGTTTTGAATAGCGGTATACTACCGTTGCCTTTATTTAGGTTACTATATTGTTAGCTTGGCAAACAGTATAAAGTATTTGATATGCTTTGTTTAATGAATAACACGTAACTAACATATAGTGTACATGTATTTTATTTGAACACATGTATTATCATATGGCATAATGTATTTTGTATCAAATTCAAACAGATATGCGTGACAAGTTAAAATAGTCATTACTAAAAGTTCAAAATATATAATAAATAATGTAATATTATATAATATAACAAAACGACTATTGCACATTCATAGTTCAACCTAACCGTAAACAAAACTTATAACTTACTTTAAACCATCACATCTCAAATTGAAGCTTTAGCCTACCATGAACTTTAACGTTAGCAGGTATATGGCAAATAAACTAAAAAAAACCGACGCATTCACATTACACATTTCCTAGTGAATTAAGTGCAAAAAATTTTTGTAGGCATTACTGTGATGCATGTTGTGTATTGTTTTAAATTTATGTGTATCTTTGTTGTCGTCTTTCGAACATGCATGTGCGTAGCGTCGTCTTTTTTCTTTCTTCATTTTTTGTTCTGTATACTAGTTTTGGCATGTTTAGGTTTTAAAGTCTTTTTTGATATAAGTTGTCTGAATCCTTGTGGTAAGAAAATAGTATACGAAGGAGCGAACTGATTGTTAAATGAATTCCTTGGGCATTCCGCGTATACAGCGTTCGAGGTAAGGTTCAGCTTCTGTTCTGGTTACATGGATTTTGTAAGTGACACATACATGACATAGTATACAAGTTAACTGTAAACCCTTAAATCGGGGATTAGTTCTGATGTGAAACTTTTTGTGTTCATAAAATATTAGATACTTATTTATCGCTATCAACTTCTGTTAGATATATGGTATTTATTCTGTTTTTGTTCGTGTAATGATTTGAATGTTCTTACTCTTTCGACAAAATATGAGAACACGTCATTTTGATTCATGCGAATTCATTTCGTTAAAATCTCACGAGTTTTTGGATGTATCTGGACATGCCATTAAGTCGTAAAAACTAACACAATGATAATAGTAGAATGAAACCAAATAAAACAGATCTAACATGAATGAAAATTAGCAGGTTTCCTCTATTTTTATTTCTATTTTTATTCAGATACAAATAAGCAAACTATTCGATCTATTAATTTAACTGTAGACGTCATTTTTTGCTTTGCCTTTGTCACTTGTCTTGCTAGACTGGTGAGTCTTTTGTAGACGAAACCCTCAACCGTGTAGACATGGTTAAGCCTAGTATGTATGATGATTTTTTCCTGTTTATAATGCCCATACACTACGCCGTTGCATTTTATTATACTCTTCACTTGATTTATGATATGCATTTTCAAATCAAATGTTATAAAGAGAAATCACGTTTATTCATCAACAAATCTAGCTACCTAATGATACTGTTTCTGTCTCTGTTTTAAAAGTTGCACGACTAAATGCTCTTTTATTGGTCTTTTTCGTCTTAGAACGAAACATCTTCTGGTTGAAAATTAGAAACACTAAAGGATTACCCAGGCTGTTTACTGGAGCAAGTAAATAAAGAATATGAAACCAAAGCCCATATTCTGCTATTTCATGGTGCATTAAAACAGCTCCTATTGTAATTGGAGCCCAGCAAACAACGTATGCTGTAAAAAATATATGTGTGATTTAGTATTATTATTAATTGAACTTGTATTCAAGTAGATTTTGTTCATTAACATATGCATGATATAGGCAGTACCCTTTTATAGTAACCAGCAACATTTGCAAAATTGTAAAAGAGATATCTCAGGATAACATATCGTTGGTTAATATTAAGATTGGTTGCAAAAGATAGATGGTTTGTGTCCCATTAAGTATAAATCACATGTTCTTAAATAACAATAATATTTCAATATATCGTGACTATTGTACGAACAAATCTGTCTGTTATTGAAAACAAAGAAAAACTCTAATGATGTAAATTTTTGAAACAAAACCAAGAATACTTAAAACACTCTGTATGTTTAGGAGAGACATCATGGTAATCATACTGTAGATAAGCACCTCTCAAAACGGAAACTTCCGTTATCAATTATTCAGTCATCAAAATACATAATTTCTAGGCGACAACAGTATTGCAATGGATATAAATGATGTACCTTCTTTATTAGTTTATGAGTTACCACCTAGATCTATGCAGTATACAATTAAAAGAGTATGCTAAAGCAGGATCATTCTTACCACATACAACAACGCATAACAGTTTGATGGTCCTGATCTTTGCCTTTGAAATGCTTCTATTTCTCACATTTGTATCAGAACCATTATCTGTAATGAATGATCACATGTTTTTAAAACACTTCTGTCTTTTTTTGCACTTCCTTATTCCCAAGATTAGCATGCAATCTTATCTAAAACAACTGCGAACATTTTTGA
Source organism: Mytilus edulis (assembly GCF_963676685.1). NCBI lineage: Eukaryota > Metazoa > Mollusca > Bivalvia > Mytilida > Mytilidae > Mytilus > Mytilus edulis. The sequence goes on along the minus strand of NC_092357.1, from coordinate 26,977,712 downwards.
TTTAATTTGTAAATTTGAAAAACGCTGCATACAAATTAAAGATGTGATTTCCTTTTTGCATTTATAAGAAATATTGATAACATAATATTCAATTCTTTGATTGAACACCTTGAAAAATGACGGATTTCGAATGCAAAGTATAAAATGATGTGTATGAGCGACTGCATTCTAGTATGCATTCGTGAAAGGTATGTATGTTACCAGTTTTTATTAACGATATTGCGCAACCTTGTGTTTCCCGATTGTCAGCGATTGTTAAGGTCATTTTGTCCGAGTAAATATGTCCTGTTTTTGTTTTAATTCAAACATACTCCATGCGATCATAATGTTAAGACGGTAAAACTATTGATATCAAGATAAACAAAATTTGTTCCATAAACGAGTTGAAACCCCGTTAAAAGTATTGCAGAAAAAAAAATCAACAATGTGTAAAAAGTAAAATCACAAAAAATACTGAACACCGTGGAAAATTCAAAACGGAAAGTCCCAATTAAAATGACAAAATCAAAAGACGCAAATATAGTATTTTATAGTAGTATGGTATCCGTTACTGTTTTAATCGAAATCATGGTGCAAACTTTTCAAGGATGGGTACAACATAATTTAGATAAAGTAGTTGTCTTTTATTAATCGATTTCGAAGGTAAAATTTTAAAGTAATGATCGTGTTTGTTTTTCTAGTTAACTATGCATGTGATGATTTAAAACGGAGACTTAAACCATTGTCTATCAAATCCAATTAAAAAAAGACTATATTGTAGATTAAAACTATTTACCTTTGTCATTGTTTTCACCCCGTAAGAATCCATGTCTTTCCCGACCACGTATAGTAAAAATGATGACGATGTAGCATACTGTTATGATTACGATTGGTAGTATAATGATAGTGGTAAGATCTGAGTATAGGAACACCTACAACAAATAATCAAATTTGATGCATGCTTCTTTATTATCAACTGTGTTTCGTTTTTAACTACATTATTTTTCAAATCGTGCTGTTGTGTTAGTTTGAGTTGTTGTAACGATCTTATGCATTTCAGTTATTAAAGGTCAAATTATTTAGGGAATGACTGTAATATTTTTTCTGTCTATGAAGAAATAACATAAAAAATTTGGTGCACGCTGAATAACACGCGTAGCGGGTTACTTGACAGTGTGCACCACATTGTTTATGTTATTTCGAATAGACAGAAAAAATATTACAGTCATTTCTGATAATTTAATTTAAAATTCCATTTTAAACCGTAGAAAACCACGAAAAAACGTTGATGACGTCACGGTCACATGACTAAATTATGTTTATGGCCTCATAACAAAATAACGTCAGCCAATCAGAAGACGCGTTACATCCAAATTTAAATTATTCAGTGTTATTACTTCTCCCACTATATTTATTGTGTAAACATATTTCCATACTCCTACCAACACAATTATGATAATATTTAAACCAACCTGTGTACAGTTCTATAATGAAAGTTATTTTGTTTTAGGTTACAATTATCGTGTTGATATGTTGTGATATGTTTTGCATTCCTGTTTAATTGGTATTGTACAATGCATTAATATTGTGTCATAGATAATGTTGATTCGTTCAGTGTACGTAAACAACTTGTTGCAATTTGTGTAATAAAGTTAGGTTATTTTGATTGATATTTTATAATGTGTCTTTCTATAATGTGATGTAACACTACTGTTCTCAGTTGGCAAATATCTACACCTGCTGAGAGGTTTAAACCTGTTGCATTTGTTTGCACTTATTCTAAATCACAAGCCAGTTGTTTATTGGTTGTCGTTTCTTGGTATGGTTCATACGCGTTTCTTATTTTGTGTTATTTTTTCTATAGAATATACAGTTGGTTTCCCTGTTGGTACAGGTGTGCAGCTGGGATTTTAAAAACACCCCCCATTCATATGTTGAATAATTGTGAAATCCCTACCTATACATATATTTCACAGCGAAATCATAACCCATTCATATATTTATCAGCTCAAATAGTACCTATATCGGTCAATTAATACCTATTGATATATTTCCTCGGTAAAATTGCACCCCATTGATATATTTGACAGATCAAAAAAGGGACCCATTCCAGCGGCACATATGTATATACCTTTATAAAGAAAGAGACCCCCCCGTGAGCTTACCAGTAAGGGTGAACTATGCTTCCGTGTTGAAGGCCGCACTTTTACCTATAATCTTGATAACTGTCTACTGTTTCCATAATGTGACTTGAATGAAGAGTTATCTTAATGGCACTTATACCACATATACGTATTTCGTTGTAAACATAAGTCAATGTATTTCTTGCGAGGGAGCTGTCTTGTTTTGAGAAATAAATATTTCCAAAATAAAATTCATATATACGACTAAAAAAGATACCAAACCGCAATAATATTACATCAAGGACATATCTTACATGACACACAAGTGTTTATATCTATTACAGATAACGTAATATCATTTGCCAGTTTGATTTAAAATTATCCTTATCACTTTTTTTCTTGTATAACATTAAACAGTTTTAAAAGTTACACAAATTAAAAAACAAATGAACCGTCTTTGTATTATCTAAAAATTCGAAAGTTACGCAGGTATGGTATTTACAACAGAATCATATACTTTTCTCAGCATTTTTTATTTGTTTTGATAGGAATAAGGTAAGGGAAGGATGGTATTGGGGTTTCCGTAATATGACAGTATGAGGAAGGGAAGCGAAATCATATGAAAAAAACAATTTCTCTTTTTTCATATAAATTAGACTGTTGGTTTTCCCGCTTGAATGCTTTTACACTCGTAATGTTTGGAGGTTTTTTTGCTTGCTGTTGTGAGCCAAGGAAACGTATTGAAAACCGCACTTTGACCTATAATGGTTTACTTAAGTACATTGATGACTTGAATTGAGTCGTCTCATGCATACCACATCTCCCTATATTTATAAACGCAGTTGTCGGATGTGTTCATACATAAGGCCGAACAGTTACACATAGTTGGTTACATAGCCATACATGCACTTCTTGGTTGCCCCATTTTTTACCATTTTGCCTTTCGTCATCTATATAATTTACAATCACTCTTTACTACAAGATGTTGATATTTGAATTGTTTTTTACAAAGGTTACAATTTACTCCTATGGCTCAAAGTGAGATATGTTGCATGTCCCTCTGTCGTCCTTACCACTCCGATTCTATAATACACGAAACAATGTATTTAAATATCATCAACTAAAAACGTTAACCAGGGTCTTCGATTCATTCAATATCCTGTTTGTTGTTTTTTCTTATTACAGTAATACTGTTAGAAACATAACATGATAATTCTTAGGAAATTTCAATTTACAATTTAAAAAACGGTAACGACAGATCATTCCGTTTTTCAGTATAGTAAATCAAATATTACATACAAGAGAAGGCGCAAAAGCAGATATGTTATCCTCAAAAACATTGTCAGTCCTAACTTTGTTTTGAGAGGTAAAATTGTCTCGTTCATCTCCTCAACTATCTATATTTAGATAGTATATTACTTTGGAAAAAATCGTATCCAGCCTTTAGCAATTTGGAAAAAAACCTTACTAATCTTGGCGCATCATGCCAGCAGGTAACAACATCTTCGCTGTATGTACCAAACACTCCGTATGGAATTGCAAGGACACATCCAATAACCCATGCTGACAATGTCAGTCCATATCTGTATAGCTTCCCTTTAGAAGCAGCTGCCAAAGGTTTAACAACAACATATGCACGGTCAAGTGACAAAGCAACAATTGCATATGTTGACACATAAAAAGGAACCATTGAGAAATACACATAGTAGATATAGCACACAAAGGGATTCCATGGAACATCAAACCAATTGAATAAAGTTTCAGGTAGTACAAAAAATACCCCTACACATAAATCTGAAAAAGAAAAATATAAAGAAGTATTAACATTTGTCTAGTGTGTCTTAGTGTGCAACTTTTTTTTCTTTTTTTGAATTGGTTTTCTGTCTTTCAGTTGTGTTTTCTTGCGACTGATTTTGATATACATATATTGTTGTTGGTTGATATTTTGTGACTGTATTAATGTTTACAGGTTCGAATTCAATCATTTTATTAATTTAAATTAAAGTGTACCCTTTCGTTACAATCTGGTTTTATATGAGGTTAATTATATTCTATTTATTCTTTCGTGTCTTCTATCAATTGTTTTGTTCTTCCTACAGATATGAGCAGTCCTTACATGTACATACGTTCACTTAAAGCAGTCCTTAGGACAACTCTACAAGTTAACTTGGAAACATTTTAGCAGAACTTTCGGTTAACCTTACCCATAGCAGACCAGACCTCAGGTCTGCTTTTTATGGACTGCTGCAGATCAGTCCTGACGACAAGTTTGACCAGACCAGACCTGCGAAAAGGTCAGATTAACCAGAGCAGACCTCCGAACAGATCAGCTTGACCAAACTAGACCTGTGTACAGGTCTACTTGACCAGAACAGACATGTGAACAGGCCTGATTGACCGGACCAGACTAGACCTTTGGGCAATCTACTTGACCAGACTAGACCTGTGAACAGGTATGCTTGACATGACAAGAACTTGGGACAAATTTGTTATTTTACAGATTTTACTGGTGGTACAATGTATAGTTGATATTTGTTTTCACATAAAAAAAGACAAAGATTGTATAATTTTCACTAATCTGAAATCGATACTCATATGACATTCATCAATCACAGCAGTCATGTTTACAAGTCAACAATGGATCGTGTTCACTTTATTTTTGAGGAACATACCATATCAAAGTTAACTTGGGATCAAGTTAACTTGATCTTAGATAAGCAATGCAGACCAAAGTTAACTTTGGATCATGTTTACTTCATCATAGACCAAAGCAAAGTTAACTTTTATAAGTACAGGTCTGATTTGAATTTTGATTGCAGACCTGTTCATCAGTTTAATTGTGTGTAGGACTGCTTGTGCCAAAGTTAACTTCGACCAAAGTTAACTTCTAAAACTGAAAATTTTGAAAAAAAAGATAACAAATAGTTTGGGACAAATGTCTGAATAATTAGAAAATTCAACAGTTTAAGTAAAATCGTTTTAGAATTTTCTTCGGATACGATCACAATTCAAGACAAAGTCCGCTATACATTTGTTGTTATTATATAACAATTCATTTAATGCAGCATATTGGGAAAGTTCGTGTGTGCGTAGAGGATCAGCAGAATCTGACTGGTGATATTGCAATAAATAGTTTATTTCTTAAAACCGAGTAACGATCACATAATAAGATGACGTGTTGCTCATCTTCAATAGACACAGAATTACACATTTTACCTCCTCGTTGTGCGATTCAATTGTGTCTATGGCGTCCTCGTTCGACTTCTAGTGTGTAAAGCATCACAGTGAATTGCAGATCTGTGTATCCTTGATAAATAATTTTGTACTTTCCTTTTTTAATTTTCCTCGGAGTTCATAATTTTTGTGATTTTACTTTTTATTCAATACTATAAGAGAAAATGTATTTTAAATTGCACCAACTATTTTAAGACGTTACTCAGGGTCTTTGAGTCATTCAATATCCCGTTTGTTGTTTTTCATATGACAATACTATTGTTAGTAACATGACATACCGGGCCACGTCCACTTGTATTTTTGTCCATCTGATGAGTTCAGCCTTTTTCAACTGATTTGTATAGTTCGTTCTTATGTTGTACAGTTATACCACTGTCCCAGGTTAGGGGAGGGTTGGGATCACGCTAACATGTTTAACCCCGCCACATTAATTATGTATGTGCCTGTCCCAAGTCAGGAGCCTGTAATTCAGTGGTTGTCGTTTGTTTATGTGTTACATATTTGTTTTTCGTTCATTGTTTTTTTTTAAATAAATAAGACCGTTAGTTTTCTCGTTTGAATTGTTTTACATTGTCTTATCGGGGCGTTTTATAGCCTGCTACGCGGTATGTGCTTTGCTCATTGTTGAAGGCCGTACGGTGACCTATAGTTGTTAATGTCTGTGTTATTTTGGTCTTTTGTGGATAGTTGTCTCATTGGCAATCATACCACATCTTCTTTTTATATAGTTTTAAGGAAATTTCAATTTGCAATTTAAAAATCGATAACGACGAATCATTCCGTCTCTCAGTATAGTAAATCATATATTACATACCAAACAGCGGGATAAAGTATATTGTTTATCCTAAAAAACATTGTCAGTCCTAGCTTTGTTTCAGAGGTAGAATTATCTATTACATCACATGAGCTATCTGCATTTAGATAGTATATTACTTTGGAAAAAATCATATGAACCCTTAAGCAATTTGAAAAAAAAAACTTCCTAAACGTGGTGCATCAGGCAAACAGCAAACGTCATCTTCACTATATATACCATATACATTTGTTGGTGTTCTATAATAGTTCATTTAATGCAGCATATGGGGGAAGTTCGTGTGTGCGTAGAAGATAAGCAGGACATGGCTGGTGATATTGCAATAAATAGTTTATTTCTTAAAGCCGAGTAACGATCACATAATGAGATGAAGTGTTGCTCATCTTCAATAGACACATAATTGCACATTTTACCTTCTCGTTGTGCGATTGGATTGTGTCTATAGCGTCCTCGTTCGACTTCTAGTGTGGAAAGCATCACAGTGAATTCTAGCGATTGCATATCTTTGTGTGATTGATAAATTCTTCTGTACTTACGGCTCGATAAAACATTCAATTTTTTAATGTGCTCAACTTTGGCATATTGTTTATTTTGTTAAAACACTTTTCTTTGAAGTCTGCTACAAGTTTACTTTTCACAGAGTCTTGGATGAATCTTGTTGAGATACCGGAGTCGTTGTCAGTTAGATGTGAAAGATTGCATTGTCCGGAAGCTTTTTTACGCTATGGAACCACGTGTTTATGTAACCTCGACATTTCACGATCCAAAAACAAACACTTGTTTGGCAAACTCTTGCAATATCATCTTTAAGATATTATATAGGTATATCATAGCTACTTTCTAAGCATGAGGTACACATCAGATCTAATTCTTCAACATTTATATTTTTTAATAGTTCTCAATGATTTTTCGTATTGCATACTTGCCATAATCACCTCAGTATTTTATGAATGTATTTCTTGGCAGAAATGATAAAGGACCATCATATATTAATCAATTGAAATTGTATTTGCACTTTAGAAATCTGTTGTATACACTATCCAAATTTTCTTAGATAAAATATTTCATTTATGACTTAACCAGAATAGTAATTTATTATTTCTTTCTTTCTTCTGGATAAAAAAGTCAAACGAAATAGGTTTTAATATATCTTGGATGAGCAAATACTTAGATTTATAAAAAAATAAATCTAAACTAAATTGTTGGAAGGATTTGTGATTGTTATTTGGGCGTAATGAACAAATTTCGAAATATTCTTCCGGCTTATTCAACACTCTTGAAAGATAATAATAATGCTTATATGTAGGTATGCATTTTTAGTCTATTAAATCAAGACAGGTTAAAAGCTTTGCCAAATACAAAGTTGTTCTAGATTTAATTAGTTATTAAAGCTACCAGGATTTTAATTTAGTACGCCAGACGCGCCTTGCGTCTTCATAAGACTCATCAGTGACGCTCAGATCAAAATATTTATAGAGTCAAACAAGTACAAAGTTGAAGAGCATTGAGGATCCAAAATTCGAAATGTTGTGCCAAATACAGCTAAGGTAATCTATGCCTGGGATAAGAAAATCCTTAGTTTTTCGAAAAATTCAAACTTTTGTAAACAGGAAATTTATATAAATGACCACATTATTGCCATTTATGTCAACACCAAGTGTTGACTACTGGGCTGGTGATACCCTCGGGGACGAAACGTCCACCAGCAGTGGTATTGACCCAGTGGTGTAAATAGTTATTAGAATATATAGGCTTAAATGTGAAAAATTATGTTTTGGATAGTTTTTACGTAGAATAATCAATCAATTAAATAGGACTGTCTACGCTAGATATCTTTCATATCAATATTAAAGTCCTGAGTTACAAATTGGATATATCATCTCGATTTCGTTTAGCAACTGTGGTTTCGAGCTGGTGGCTTTAAAACGACTCATCATAGAAAATAGGGGGATCATTCCGTAACAGCCAAACATGTGTCTGAATGATGTTTTCATGTTAATTGTATCGGTTCTGAATTGTTATATTTTAGATCTCTATTATTCTTACCTGCTATAGCTAGGTTTGTTACGAAAAATCGCATTCTTGATTTAGAATTTCTTAAAATCAGTAGAACCACCACCAATAGATTAAACAATATTATTCCAAGGAGAATGACCAAGGAAATCCATTTGAGACCCTGTAATTAATTGATTGACAATAATAAATATTGCTTAACTGAGTGAGTCATTACACGATTTTCATTATTTTAAGGAAGTTTGCTTGTCAAGTTTTTGTGATTTTTGTCAGATTTTCGAAAGCATTTGGTTTTATCCTTTTGAATGCATTAAAAAAAATTGCCTATTGACCCCTTTTTTTATTTTTTATATCTATGACATGTATAATGATAAGCCATCTGTTAAAGTTAAAGTCTTATCAAATTTTAATTATTATTTAAAAGTTTTTGAAATTTTCAATTTATATAAAGCTATAAAAAGTCAAAAGAGAGTATTTTCCAGCAAAAATGTCAATGCTAATATATCGAAAACAAGCACATTTACCTATATATTTGTTTCGCTCTTTTGATTCCTTTATTTAGCAAACTTTTTTAAGATTTCCCAAAGATTGTAAAATAAATAATGTAAATTTTTGTATAAGAGAAGGAAAACATACAATCTCAAATGTTGAAAACAAACAGACAATTCAATGCAAACCCGGAAATGACTCTTATATATTGGCTTTACATGTAGAAAACAGAACACGGAAATGTGTTTCATACAATTGGAACATAATTTCACTTTGGATGTAACACATTTTCTGATTGGCTGACAGTATTTTGTCTATCAGTTCAAAGACATAATTGTGTAAAGCGACCGCGACGTCGTCAACGTTTTTTTATGATTTTTTCTGTCTTAAAATGGAATTCGAAATAATATAAATATATTCAGTGTGCAAAAACACATTTTTGTATATTATTTCTTCATAGACATAAAAATATTACAGTCACATCATTTAATATCGGTCGTCGTCGTATGTGAAACAAATATTCAGAAATGGTCAAACAACTTCCATTAGAACATAAACACTCTATCAATGAAATTATAATAAAAAACTGGAATATGAGAGATAAGCATCCAATATACAGGCTTAACAAACATATTGGTATGCAGAACTGGAAATATAAAAAAAAAGAGTGGTAAGATTGCCAATTGGACAACTCGTCACAATAGATCAAAAAGTCTAGCATGTTAAATTCACCGTACGAAGTTTAACGATGATCAAAGCCAAACCGCATTTCCAGCTTTAAAAGGCGCCTAAATGAAATATATAAATAAATTCAAACAAGGATAATAACGGTCTAATAAATGTACAAAAATGTGAACGAGAAAATATATTAAACAGTTACAAACGAAAACCGCTGTATTACAGACTATGATGCATGCAAATTATGACTTGTTGTATTAGTTGCATGAGGCTAACAACTACTTGCTCGAATATAAATATAATAGATTACCTGAGATTCGAGTGTGTCCGTTGTCGCTGTTTCATTCCCAGCTTTACTCCTAATAATTTGAATTGTTATGTTACTTAAGAACGCCATTGTTTCCTTGATTCAAGTGAGCCTATATAATGAAAAAGAAACAAATTTGCAAAAACAATTATGTAATGTAGAAACAATTGTAATTAGAAGCACAGAAGTTTAAACCTCTGTTGAATCGTAATGTATACATTAATGTTCTTGTTTCCGATAATTATCAAGTCTTCGTATATTAAAGTAACAGTTGCGTTGCACTTTTATACATCAATGTTCCCAGTAACTTATTGCATATCGGCTGAGACAAGAATCAAGATATATCAGATGATGTTCATGACGACTTTATAAAACTGAGAAGAAATACGTAAAGAAGACGATAACATTGTATATTTTTTGAGAATTATTTTTTTTTATTAAAACTAGAACAATCATTATAGATGACATTTTCAAAAAGATAAAGTTGAATATTTACAAAGAAGTAGGTTCCTCTTTATATGTGAAAATGTTGAGTTTTTCACCTAACCGCTGTTGATATGTTTTTAAATAAAGGTCCGTCAATCTCAAAACAGTATTTCAATTCAAGTTTTTAGTCTAAGAGTGGAAATAAATTGCTCGTGATTTTTTAAATTTTTTAACTGGTAAAAATTGTTATTATCTAAAGATTGATGACAATTGCAACTGTGTCAATATTTGGCATATTTGAATGTACAGATTTTTACAAGAACATCCTTGACCAGAATAAGGATGGACTCTATAATAATTCTCCAATCCTTTCGAATTATATCTAACACGTTAGTACGCTATCACAAAACAATTAGTTGGTGCGTGCTTTTCAGAAAATATCTTCAATAATCTTTAACATTTGAAACATCAAGAAATTCTAACAATACTGATTTTGACCTTTAACAAGAAACCAATACAGATGCGGTTGACCCTAACCTTTATGTTTTTGTTTGTTCGTTTGTAAATGTGAATGTTCGTGTTTCTGGTCTAACAACACTCTTTGCGTACAATTGAAAGCATTAACAACGTTTCAGTAAAATTGATAGAAAATCGTATTTGCCTGGTCAGACTTGTTCATGTTTACATACGATCTAAATAAGGTACCATGTTCTTTTGCAATATACATACATGTTATACATAGACAATTAGCGGTAGTAATGTAGGTTTTATAGTTCTTTATTTACATATAGATTAATCAAAGACATCATTCCATAATCAAGAACCTCTACATACATTGACATAGATTCCAACAGGGACAATTTTAAGATTTTACTTTGTTTTATATAATTTATAGACAAGACTTGTGTTATTGACTAAATTTTTATTATATTTTTATTTTCAACAAATCAAAGTGATCTGCTGAATAATTCATGACAGGTGGTTTAGATAAGAGATAACTGCATCAGCATTCAATCAGGAATACCTCTTGAAGTTTTACGTTACTGATCTTTCAAAATAAAGTTTAATATCTGATATTATCGCAAAAAGATAAGACGAAACGTTTTCCTACATTTTACGCGTATTATATATTAATAACGCTTATAAGAAGTTGTACAACTTGTCTCATACCACTCGAAGTTTCCATACTAATACAAGGGATAGACCACGATCATTCATCCCCGCAAGAAATCCGATTATCACAAGTATGAAAAAAACGGCAATATTTCCTCCGAGATAAAATGTATTTTGATGTAGCTTGTTCAGCCGTAACTTAATGAATTGCATTGTACATGGTCTTAATCATTTATCGCCTACCTTCCAGTTAATATATTCCTTAGTGAAAATGATCTTGATCTTTTCGGCAGGGAAATAGACTAATCATATTTCTGATTAGAATAAAAAATAAAATGCTTACTCTATTTACTTGAAAGTATGTATAGTTCAATGATTGTATGTTCATGTTGTTAGCTGTTGGTTGGTATTTATTCGACAATTTATCTTTGTCAGTCAAAAAGTAAACAATTAAAATTACATTGGTTTGTGATTACAAATGCACATCCACCAGACTAAAAGATAATTATGCAACATATGACATTCAACTGATTAAAAAAAATGACAGGCAAAAGATATTCCAAGTTATGAACATGTTAAAGTTATGATATTCTAAAATGAAATCCATTTATGTTTATACGTTGAAAAGGTGCTAAAATTTTGATTCAAAATAGGTTACATACTCGAGATCCTGGCAAAATTCTTACAAGGGTTCTAAATCATGTATACAGTATGGGACTTTCAATAGACGATGCAAGAAGACGATTCTCGTATAGAAGTTGTACCCTCAAAAATGCATTCTTGTTGCGCATAGTTCGTTATGATATTATGCTGTTTTTTTGGATACATTCCTAAATTAATTTAAGGTATTTGTTTTAATTCGTTGTAGTTATTAAAGGTAACAGGTTTATAATTTAAAACGTCAGACACGCGTTTGGTCTACATAAGACTCATCAGTGACGCTCAGATAAAAAGACTGAGGCATGTCGAAATATCGTATTACATTATTTATGTATTTCTCTGTTCTTGCATTAATTTATACGGTATTCCTGTTATGACATGTTGTTATGTTAATGTTATATTTAGCATTGTCATAAAAGCATGATGTTTTGGCTAGCCTCTAAACCAGGTTCAACTCACTATTTTTTTTTTAAATGTTATGTACCAAGTCAGGAAAAAATGACAGTTGTTATCTTATAGTTCTTTTTTATGTGTTTTGCATTATCAGTGTTTCTGTTGTTTCGTTGTTTTCCTCTTATAGTTGATTGGTTTATCTCGGTTTATTTTGTAACCCTGATTTGTTTTCTCTCAATCTATTTATGACTTTATAACTGCGGTATCCTACTGTTGCCTCTGTGTACGTATTATGCCTGTTTGTTCGTTCTATTCACACACGGTTGTCAATATAACGGAATTATATGCGACTTTTATACAAGATGAGAGGATTAGCTAGCTTTCAGACCAGATTTAATGAACCATTTTATACATAAGAAAAAATGCATGTTGCAAGTCAGGAACATGTCAGTTGTTTGTGTTTTTTTTTAATTTAGTCTTGAGTTTAGTATTTTTATAACTTCCCCTTTTTTTATTAGAAACCTCTTATTGATCTCTCCACGAAAAAAAATATATAATTCATAACATGAATCGTTATTGTTTTCACTACAAATATGATACTATATTTTTGTTTTTTAACAAATCAAAGTAATCTTTTGAATAATCTATGACAGGTGGTTTTGATAGAGATAACGGTATCAACAGTCAATCAGAAATAAACCATCATGTCTGAAGTTTCGGATCATTTTAAATAATTTGTTATACCTGTTATTATCACAAATAGACAACATGAACCTTGTTTGTAACATTTTGTATCGTTTATGAGAAGTTATTCGACTGATGTGATATCACTCATGATTATCATTTCCTTCAATGTGTAAGATGAATATGCTTTTCAAATGTAAAATTTCTTGTTAACTCAGATTTCATGTTGGTTTCATTGATGTCGTAAACTGCTTAGCGCTCTAAACTAAAGCATACATGAATGCTGAACGTTTTTACAACCCTTACATTTGATGAAATATTCAATTATTACAGACAACACACCACAGTTGAAATTCTTCATCTGGTATGTAGTGTGTAATTTTTTGCATTGTATATCGTTTGTGGGAAAAATCTGTGCTATGGGATACCTTAATACAAAAATATATATAGACCGATCAAAATAACGGCATCACATTTGTACAATTCTAACTTTTTGTTGAATTTTTAAGATTGCGAACATAATTACATGTACTGTATAGTTTGATGCAAAATCATCCAGAAGCAAATACATATAAAAATACCTGCACTTTTGTCAAAGAAATACAATTCGTACTAACCATTTATCAACGATATATATCCCTAACAAATTTACTTACGTCCTGTATATTATTTGTTTCTGAAGGATATGCATCCCAACAATGTGCATTATATTGACAATACGGGTGGTAATATTATTTTAATAAACAGAGGTTTTTTTTTAGATACTGAAAATCTTGTCGAATGACTGAAAGATACGTGTTTTCTTTCAATAGATTATTTCCCGTTTCTTTTCATATTATCCCATACAATTAACCACACTTCTGACATCAAAAAGTACTTGTCAATGCATGTTTCATCTAAATATAACCCAATGAAAAATAAGAGTAAAACATGCAATATTTTCTTTTAATATTTGTAATAGTTGCATTACCGTCTCAAAATGGAACGTAATCATAGATGCACACATACAAAACACCTCATTGATATTATCATTGGTGCAAACATATTTCCTTAACGTTTCCTCCTAGTTTTTAAATTCAAATTTAACCATGATATATATCTTTCTAAAGGGTTAATGCCATTTAATATCTGTAAACTACTTTGATGTATACTACCACTCTACGTATACATATGTTCATAACTTATGTGAATATTTTGGTCCATTCCGTAACGTTTAACTTAGTTGTGCGCGAACCACAACATTAGTTATTTTGATTGGCTTATTTCTGCGTTTGTGTTCGTGCTTGAAACTATAGTGACCACACCGCTGGAACTAGTAAAGGTTGGAACGGACACTAGTTTATGTTTCGTAAGGCTGAGTGACTCGTGTTTGCGTCAAACAATTAAATTTTATTTCCAGAGTTGTGCATACACAATGCAAGCCATATAATTCATTAAAACTCACGTTTTTTTATGCTTTTATGCATTCCCTCAAGAAATCAGAATATGAAATGTACAAAGAAATTGTAATATTTCCCTTTAGATAAAACTCGATTTGAAATTTTTGTCGCAAATGGTAGGTTTTATCCAACGCTTCTAATGAATATATCCTTTATTGAAAATGATCTTCAATTTTTCAGCATGGGAATAGATTTATTACAATTCTGATCAGAAGGCGTTAAATAATAATGTTAACTTATCTTCTTTTTTCTTAAAATATTCACAGCCAATTGATTCCTTGACACCTTTTACTGTATATTCAGTAACCAATTTATTTTGTCAGACAAAGAGTAAACCACTGAAAAGTGTTTTCATCTGTAAATAAGGGAAGTGTCTACCAGAGAGTTAAAAATCATTACTATTTACCGTACTGCCTTCAACTAATTAGTAAAACCCAAGTTAGTAGATGTTCGCAACAATCAAAATCAAAAAAATCATATTAAAATAATTAACATTTTCGAATTTGCCTAAAGTTGTTGAATAAGAATGAAGTGTAAGTAATGCGCCTACTTGATACATGTATGTGATAAGGGCTAGACACAGTAGTGTCTCTGTCAGTTGATGTTTGTTGTGGAGAGGCGTAGCCACAAAGGGAAGAACTGGAACTTATTTTATGGACCTCAGGTAACATTCAAACAGGTGAATATGTATACTAAATTTAACATATCTTGAGTGTCTTTACCTATAAATTAACAGTTTCTTATTTATTTCTACAAGATATGACTTTTCAATACTTGATTACCATCTAATCAATAGATGAAGATAGTACTTAATAAAATCCCATACTCATTCTTGTTTGTTTTTATATTAACTAAAAACATCTAACGGTCAAAATATATTTTATATTGTTATTTATAATAATTCATAATCTTTACACATTTATTGGTTTTATTTTTTACTTGTTACGTACTTCAAACACAACAGCAAAACATTCATGAGTATTAGAAAATGTGTACGTCAACAAAGGTTTTTAGTTTAACTTTAAAAACGTCATGAGTTCCGGCTGAATATGTTTACTAGTATTAAAATCGAATAAATTGATAAGGGGCAAAGTGAAGCATTTGTGAAGGTCACAAATAAAAACTGGGGACATGAAAACCTCAAAAGGTTGTTAAGCTGTCATTTGACGCGTTTACAATGCAATTCCATTAAAAAAATATTGAAATAGAAAGAAACAGCAAGATCATCTGTTTAACACAGTTTTGTTTCTTTCCAAGACTACACACCTTTAATAGCTGATTTTTCTTGTCATTTCAAACAGATCTGTAACTTATATTTGCTAACATTAACGTTCGTTGGTCTCTGTTAGATATTACTAGAATTTGGAAGCATAACATATCTTAATATTGACGTGTTTTATTTCAAACTGTTCACATGATCCGTAATTAAAATATTAATTTAACACTAAAATTAGTTACGAGTTACACAATTTCCATTTACATGTATGTGGTCTGACGGGAGATTACATCATAGCGAATATTGATGCCACACCATCTTATATATTTTCCTAGCAATGTTTATCTACAGTTAAACGGAATATATATAGACCAACACAATGAAAATCCGAGAATAGTGTGGTGTTACAATATAAAGAAAAGATATGAATTACTATAATCAGGGAATACAGAATGAAAGTCTCCTATCTTGATGATCTCCATATATTGAGTGTACATTTATTTCATTCGGCTTTTCTGCAGTATAGACTATCTGTATTCGTTAATTCTAAAAAAAAATGTGATACCTGCGTTTTCTACAAACATCAACCATCTTTTTAAATATAATCTATGAGATGTTTTCGTTTATAAATTAATGCATTGCAATCACGATGATCTAGAGGAATAATAGACTTATACATGATATATCGAAGTATTTTTTTTTAACAGTTTCTAGTTGTATAAAGCATGAAATATAAAAATAAATTTGTCACCCTGATTTTTTTCTTCTCTCAATCAATTGATGACACTTGCATACTTTGCCTTTATTTCTATCTTAAAAAAGGATGAATAATAAACTGAAGGACTACTCATGATTTGTGTAATTTCATAATTTCGAGATTCAATACAAACATAATCGATAGAGTGAATAAAAGATGTTACGATGCTCTATTCAGTGATTGTCTTAAATGGCAGACCAAAAAAAAATGTTCCGTTTCAATTGTTTCACGTTTTTAACTTCGGTGCATTTTTATTTCCAAAACTAAGGTTAGAAGTTTTATTGTGAAGGCCTACGATCCCAATAATAAATACTTCTTACTACCACTTAATTTTAATTACGGTGGATGGTTCTTTCATAGGTACATTTAAAATCATACTTCTCCATTTCTTCTCATTTTTTAATAATAAATCATTCTACAAAGAAGTTAAAACTATACATATTTATCAAATTAGATACTCATAGCTTGATAAAAAGGAGGATATGCTGATTTGCCATGTCTTTTCTTCCGTCAAAGAACAGTTCAAAATCTATAAGTTGTTTAAACCTACTTGCATTTAAATATTGAAATGTATATCTACAATGTATTGTATATAGTATATATACTTTCTTTATTAAATAATCTTTTAAATGAAATTTGGTGATGATAGATTTTTGACGGAGGTTTGATAAAAAAATATACACATATTTTGTTTATCTCAAAACAATAGATATAATGTTTTGGATCACTGATTTTCGTTTTTGTGTTTGCTACATCAAGCATAATGTTTGCAAAAAGTTTGTTTGGTTTTTTTTAAGGTTGTCTATATCTTGCCTTTATAGCCTTATTATTGTATGAACCGACTTATAAATAGCGCTATTACATTTTTATAAATATTGATCTACATTTCTGAATACGCCGAAATTATTTCACTGTACAGTACAGTATAAATTAAACTTTGCTATTACCTTAATACATTGAAAAATAGAAGTTATAGACTAAAACAATGGAAATAAGTCAAATAACTGTGATAAACTTACAGTAATATTTCTATTATTTATTGCATGAAATTGTATTGCAATTATAATTTGGATCATTGGTAAGACGTCACTCGCCTCTTGCAACTTTATCAATCCCTCAAAATGTAAAAATAAGTAGCAGAATTATTCTGCCACTCCTGTGTTTAATCGACTCTTAAAAACAGTCGCCGATAAAAAAAAATTGCTATTTGAAACCATGAACAAAATGTGACTTAATGAATATCATATTCAATATAGAATTGTGATTGCTAATTAAACAAGTATAGACAACAATTCAGTGCGTTGTTTCCATTCTGTTTCGTTACTTCAGGCATTCGACATCGGGGACGCTCGAATCAAAAAAATGTTTTAAAGGCCAAATAAAGTACGAAGTTAAAGAGTATGCAGGACCAAAAATTCCTAATTTTTTTTGTTTTTTGTTTTGCCAAATACAGCTACGGTAATGTATCTCTGAGATAGAAAAGCCTTAGCCAACAAAGTTTATGTCAACAGTTAGTTAATAATTTTGAACACATCAATAATAGTTAATGTAAATACAGAAGTGCTGGCTACTGGGATGGTGACACCAGCAGTAGCATCGATCCAGTGGTTGCAACTAAACTCATCATAAATACCATATTTAACATTTTATTTTATATTAGACTTCAAGTGCTATGACCGCATATAATGCAAAGAAAGTGTTCTAATAGTTTTCTATGGAACGCCGGAACTGCCTTATAGTGTAAATATTTAATGTGTTCTGTCGCTTTGTCTTTACGTCCTGTCGTTTCTTCTTTATGTTATGTGTAAACATCTGTATTTCATGACACGGCATCTCTGTGTTATGTCAATTAGTTATTTATTTGGTCAAACAGTAGTATGATTTGTCATTGCTAAACTTGGTGTGTACAATAGGCATTACATTATGCTTTTAGTACTATATATTCTGTGAATACTTCGAAACTTTATGATCAACCACCTTTACATTCTCTCATATTTTATCTATGTTCTGTCTATTCTTTTTTTACATAAGTCAGTTAAAAATTACGCCCTGTCTCAAATGTGATTGTTATGCCGAATGTTCTAAAGGTTTTGTTTTGATACACCTTTTTTCTATGTAAACCTCGTGATATTATAGTCTTTTGGCGTTATGTTGTGTTAATACATATGTTTCTCCAGTGAAAAACATAACACATCATGGTATAGTTCCTATGCGTTTTGTCGAACAATCGATACTCTCTGTGAGCATTCATTACGTCATGTGCAAATGTATTTTACATTATGTGCAAACATCGTTCCCCTTATGTGCAAACATCGTTTACCCTATGTGCAAACACCTATTGCGTTATGTGCAAATACCTAATAAGTCATGTATAACAACTACATCATTATGTGCAAACACTATTACGTTATGTGCAAATACCGCTTACATTATGTGCAAACACCGATAACGCTTTGTACAAATGCCTATTACATTATGTCCAAACATCTTTTACGTTAGGTGCAAACACCTATTACGATTTTTCCAAACACCAATTACGTTATGTGCAAACACCTATTACGTTCTGGTGAACGTTTTTATGACACAGATTAAAACAAAACGCATCAGTGATATATATTTTAAAATTGGATGCTGAATGTGAACTGAAGGTACTATATTTGCATGGGGTTGTTGATTTAGTATTGGAAATGTAGTATTTTTATATATTGATTCATATAAAAATGTTATATAAATATTTAGTTTTTTGTTCTACTTAAAGAGTGTGCGTTATGCATCCATTCTTTTTATATTTTGCTCACTTCACTTGTTGAAAATTTAAATATTTACACATATATAGACACGATTCTCGAGGTTTGTCTCTCTGGAGGTGTGCCTAGATTGACAAAAGTCATAAAATACATTTAATGCATTTTTGAAAACATTGTACAGGGACATTTTTTAGAAAACAAATCGTGCATATTGCAGATTAGCAATGCAAATAAAGACGTATTAATGATTGCTATTTCAATTTTCAATTTCAGTGTGTAATATATGCATAATAAAACGACCATCAATTAATATCATTTGATCTGAAATGTAATACAAATAGTTAATTGTCTGGCATTTGATGGCTTAGAAGAGAGCAGTCTGTAATTATTTATCTCATATCTCATTTAAGTCAATAGTTGTAGCTGAATATCAGCCACATCATGAAGCAAACAAACAGAATTTATATGTGACAAGTAATTATTTCAAGATAGCGTGTATATCGACTGAAACTAAAAGCTCAGCCCTGTTATTCGAAGCAAAAAGAAAGCTACATGTAAAAAACAAAATGCAACCTCATTTCTTTGCGGAAAATGTGAACGGAAAATAAGTTGATATAAAAAAGAAGACGTGGTATTATTGCCAATGAGACAACTCTCCACAAAAGACCACAATGACACAGAAATTAACAACTTTAGGTCACCGTACGGCCTTCAACAATAAGCAAAGCCCATACCGCATAGTCAACAGTAAAAGGCCCCGAAAAGATTATGTAAACCAATTCAAACGAGAGCACTAACGGCCTTATTTATGTAATGTTCTCTTTCATCTGCACCAAGGGGGTCATTTTAAAGGTCACCATATCTTGCATACATAATCATAGCATATGGTTTTGGAAGGCGCCGAATTACATTTACGAATTGTAGACTTTTGACAAGGTCAACACATTATATATGCGTCTATTCAGATTATATTGACCGAGGACGAAGATATTTTCCCGCCATCTCTCATCTTGTATTTGATTTTTGAATAAGCAGGGAGTTTTGGCAAAAATGAGCCCAGAGCCTCCTCTTAATCAAACTGCTTATAGAACCAACAAACGCAGCTCAATCTTTTAAAAAAATTCTGGTTCCGCCACAGGTCATTGAATGAGAAAACAAAAAGAGAAAAAACATAGGTCCGTGTGTTTTTTATCTAATGATATCTTAATGAACAACTTCTCTATTAATTTTACATCGGATGACCGTGAGGGCATTCATGTGTATTGCTGTTGCCTTAATTTCCATTACGTAACATTCGTTTTAAGATTGTAACCGACCTATAAACATGATAATAATAGATACGCAGATATTATCGAGTGCAAAATTACATTCCTTATCACTTATTCTTAATTCTTTTCAAATGGATACTCCTAAAAATATATTTGTTTGAGCATAAATTAATGATATGAAAATGTCGTTAAACTCGTTAGAAACAGAAATAAAGTAAAAAATCTTTAATATTTATACACACGTCTAGAAAAGTGTGTTACCGCATGCGAAAGAATATCTCAAGAACGTTTGAAATCTCCCATGCAGAGTTATCTGTCTTTGCTCCCTCTCTATGCGTGGGACATTGAATGTTTTGCTGGAAAATTCTAATGCCTACTCAAATTCAATCTATCAGAAAAATAGAATTATTACAGAAGAGTGTTCATCATGCACATGCACAGCACTATAATTAATATAGTGCAATATAATGATATACAAATGGATAAACATTCTATATACATGTAACTGTAATTTACAAATATTAAAATAATGTATAACAAAAAAAAACAGAGTTTACTGATTTGTATCACTTCTACGATGAGGTTGAATGTATCATCCACGCACAGAAAATATATATCTGTACTTTAACGTCACTTTCAGGTAAAGAGATGTGATTCGGTTTTCTGAGACAAGTGCTTGTGATCGTCCACTTTGATTAATATCTTTAACATATAGATGTTCTCAAAAATTAATAAAACATAACAAGGGTTTTATATTTTTTACAAATGTCTTATTATCCTTATTATATCTTGATTCATTTTGAGACCTCAATTCGTATCAATGACATACTGCACATTTAAAGATTTTTGTAAACTGGGAGTTAACTGGCAATTGTTTCATGGTGCTGTAAACGGATGAACAAGAGGGTTCCGAAATTCCAACAATACAAAACATGACAAGTGAACTTTCTTAATTTATAATCAGTAGCAGGAAAATTACAGAAGAATTTAAGCCTTCCCTTTCGTGTTAAAGTCTGTCACAGTTTTCTTTTCGTTATATAGGTGATTTTTTTTAAAGAATTTTGACTAAATATGTTACGTCGATTTCAAGGCGAACAAGATTGCATCAATTCAAGATTGTTTCCGCACTTTGAGGATAATTTGGATTGAATCAATTACACGTCATGTCTCGCTAGCTCTAAATAAAAAAAAAACTGTCTCGCTTTAACAGTAACCGAGAAAAGGGGGACCGATATATCTAAAAATGATAATATTTAACAGAAACTGTCAAAATGTATTTTAGAATGATGACATTTAGATCCAAAAGAGTATATTTGTATGAAATGTTATATTTTTTAGAATAAGATTTCTCAAAATAATGATGTGCAGCAAATCCCTTTTATGAACATTAGGCTCAATTATGTGTTTAGCTATAGTTATCGAACCATTCGCGTTCATAACTAAACGCATCGAAGTTTACCGTTTATACCGTATATCCCGCAATAATATTCATTGAATTAATGACTCTCCGTTCGGAAAATAGGTTGATGTTTCTAATTCATACGACGATATTCGTTGAAATATTGAACAAAAAGATTAATTCATATCAACAACTGTGGACTAATTTATTGATTATAAAATTAATGTACTTTGTCAGTAAACGTGAAATTTATTTGTACGAGCTTTAGAAACAGGTCGAAAAGCGAGGCTTACCGAATTTTCTCCTGTTTCACAGCTAGAACTAATACATTTTGTATTTCTGACAATGTACATATATTGTTTACAATTTACACCTGGTATTTGAGCAAAAGTTGTTTAAATATTAACCATTGTCTATGATTTTTACAGTTATTGAAACGGAGAAAACCTCAAAATGAACTATTACCCAGAAAGAAATATCCATCATATTATCGATTGATCAACATGGAAGCGGGTAGCAGGAAAATTTATCTGTACATGTACAAACAAAGCAAAAAAAATGTTGTTTACCCGATTTTTGCACACAATAACTTGCTAATTGCAGGATAAAAGTGAATTACTTAACTGTACCTTTTTTTTTTTAAACTGGTGAAAAATTAAATAGGGTAGAAAATTAAATAGATTAGATGACTATGTGGTATGGGTTTTTTGTCAAAGGCCAACAGAAGATCTATTGTTATTTATTTCTTTGTCATTTGGTCTCTAGTGGAGAATTGTCTCATTGGCATTCATACCACATCTTTTTTTATCGATAGTTTTTTTCTGAAATTCAAAGGGTAAATTATCTTATGATGACCATTTTAGCAACGACATTACTTAAATATTCTTATAGACAACAAAATAAACGATATGCATATCACTTATATAAAAAGATTATTGAGGAAAACAATTACAATTTACTAGAATATGTATTTTTTTGTATCCTTCTTGATGACACGATTCGTAAAGTTACCGGACCAAATACGGATAAATGAAAGTCATTATCTGGAGTTTCAAGTTGCAGGTTAATTTCGAGTATGGTCAGTGAAGGTGAAACAAGGCTGATAACCTTTTCATTCAGACAAAAATATGTATATGCGTCATTTTTGTGGATTACAGGATAATGAAGTATTTAACATGAAAAAAATAGGGTTTTTTTTTGGAGAAATTGCAGCTTTTTGTTACACCCTTCTACTTGTCTGATCCAAAATTGGATCAAATTTTTCTAACATCCCTGTTAATTTAAAAAAAAAATTGTCAGATAAGACCACTCCTTTCAGGACACCCACCCGTCTCAACACGCTTTGTCAGGGACGGAGGAAATAATAAGTCTTAGGAAGATTATTCAGAATAATATTCACAACTGTTAAAGGAAATGAACGAAAATAAAATCTTAAACATTTTGTAGGATTCCTTAGCTGCTACATGAATCGTGGGAGACGTCATTACATTTTTAGCATTAATCTGGTACACGTTTCTCGCTAAATGAAAACCCTACTGGGAGGGTAATAACAAATCATCCAGGTCACTTGTGAGGAGTTGTCACATTGGCATTCGTTCTCATCTTCCTTTTTTATATCGTATTGTTCCTTTCGGTTGCACCTCTTGAAAACTAAAGTCGTGTCTGTATATTTGTCACAATTTTCAACAAGTAAAGAGAACAAATTTTCAAAGCATGGAGGCATAACGCACATTCTTTAAGTAGAGCAAAATAATGTCCCATCAAACTAGATACATTGTATGTATATAGCATTCTTACACCAATCAATATAATTAATATAAAAATCCACAGTTTGTTAGAAAGGTCAAACTTTTAATTTTCTTCATTTTCATAATGCATATCATTGATGCGTTTTGTTTTAATCTGTGTCAAAAAAGTGTTTACCAGAACATAATAGGTGTTAGCACATAACGTAATAGGTGTTTGGACATAACGTAATAGGTGTTTGCACATAACGTAATAGATGTTTGGACATACTATAATAGGCATTTGCACATAACTTACATGGTGTTTGTACATAATGTAAGCGGTATTTGCACATAACGTAATAGTGTTTGCACACAGGGTGAACGATGTTTGTACATAATGAAAAACACATTTGCACATGACGCAATAAATTCTCACAGAGAGTATCAATTTTTCGGCAAAACGCATATGAATTATACCATGATGTATTGTGTTTTTCACTGGAGATACATATGTATAAACACAAAATAACGCCGAAAGAGATTTACATAGAACAAAGGTGTATAAAATCAAAACCTTTAGAACGTTTGACATACTAATAACACTTGAGACAGGACGCAATTAATAACTGACTTACGTAAAAGAAGAATGGACACAGCATAGATAAAATATGAGAGAATGTAAAGGTGGTTGATCATAAAGTTTCGAAGTATTCACAGAACATATAGTATTTACAGCATAATGTAATGCATATGTTACACAACAAAGTTTAGCAATGCCCTATCATACAATTGTTTGACCAAACAAATTACTAATTTTACATAACAAAGAGATGCCGTGTCAGGAAATAAAGGCATCTGCACGTAACAAAAAGAAGAAATGACAGGACGTAAAGGCAAAGCGACAGAACACATTAAATATTTACACTATAAGACAGTTCCGGCGTTCCATAGTTTTCCTCTTTTTTGACAACTTCTTCTTTCCTCTAACGATATTATACTGCAAAGTAACATGCATATGTTAGAGAGTGTTTTTTTTATTCTGTATCTTAAAAGACCATATTTGCCTATCCACATTCATGATTATCTTTATTTCGTTTCTCTGCTCCAGTACCTAGTTATTCTCAATTATTGTTCATTAATTCATTCTACGATTTGACCATGATTCTGCAATGTTTGACCATTTGTCTGTATTCTATCAACCCTATCCAATCAGTCATAAAATAAATAAAAAAAATTACTTACTACCTGCTATTCATACAGTTATATATCCTCAAATATTGTTTTAAACATCCAAATGTAATTGAACATCCACATTCAAAATAGCCCACACGACAAATAGTGATATTGATTATCATTATCCGCATCCAAATCATTAAATACTAATAGTGGTAATGTGTTCATGGATTTGTGGATAGAATAATAAAAAAATATCAACAGACATGAATCTCCGACACCATTCGTATTACAAGCAACTGTATAAATACTGAAGTTTATTCGTAACGTTTTATCCTGGGATAAATTATGATCAGAAAAATGATTGAAGCGTCCCTTCTATATAAGTCGGCAACATGATTCAGTAATTCATCGAAGCTAAATTCAAAAGAAATTTTTACCGTAAATATTACTTTTATAGACAGCAACAAAGTTGTAACCTCCTTTGGGAATAATCCATCATATTACACTAAGTTTAATACATTGAGCTGCTGTTCTATTGAAACATAATTTAATGTTAATATATAATGAGAACAAAAAGTAGGTAATGTTTTTTGTATAATACAGGTGTAGATGTGTTGAAATAATTGAAAAATTGATTTCTTTCAGAGCACTGAATCCTTTTTCCGAATCCATATTTTATGTAACTTCATCTTCCATTTCATAAATTCTTAATCATTTAAGTGTACCATTACTTTAATTATAGCATAATTAAGATTTAAATGTTTATTTATATGATAGCATGAATTGATAATTCGCTTTGGAGTTTCATCGGAAAAGCTTTTACATTTTTCAATTTATTTTTTTTTTATTATAATAATTTGTATTAGAATTACTGTATATGCGCTGAGGCCAAGAATAGAAGTAATAACTTCGTACTTGTTGATAATACTAATATTTAATATATCATGTGTTCATTTAAAACGTAACTTTCTCTAAGGAAACTCAATAATCAGGGTCTTTTTGTTTGTTTTTAATTTTGTTTATCCAACATATATAAAAGAGGAACGACAAATACGAGAGGGCGGGTCAAACTTATGGATAGAAAATAAACTGACAACGCCAAGGCTAAAAATAAAAAAAGAAACAGACAAATAATAGTACAGAAATCACAACATAAATCACTAAAGACTAAGCAACACGAAATCCACCAAAAACTAGGATTGATCTCAAAAGCTCCGGAAGAGTAAGCAGATCCTGCTTCAAATGTGTCAGCCGTCGTGTTGCTTATGTTTTTACAAATCCTGTAACAAAGGATACAGTATCTACGACATAAGGAACATAGCCGATATCATCTGTTATTCCAAAAAGGTCAACAAACTCGTGATGGCGTTCGTAAAATGTACGAACGGATTATTTCATCTTCACCATTTAGAACTCTTTCTTTAATAGCAACTTCCTTGTGAGTAGCAATTCTATATCAAGAAAGTCATGATAGGAAATACATGCCCGGGTATATTGTATCAATTAGGAGATGTATACTCCGTATGCAGGCGCTGCATAGACATAGAAAGTTTACAATTGGGAAGCTCTGTTGACAGTCTCATCAAATCCGTTATATTTACAACGATGCGTAAATAAATCATACCCAATCAATAAAATAGTCAAAACATGGGTTCATCACTCATTGTCATCACTGTGTATCTTAAAACAAACAATTATTTGCAAAAAACTCAAAAGCATCTATCAAATCAAAAACACATTCATTTAACGCGTGTCTGACGTCGGAAAATTGAATCGTCACATAGGAAGAAATGTTGTCGGTCAATATTTATTCAACAAAATTATAATTTCACATTGGGAATGGTGGTATACAGGGCTAAAAAATCGAAGTCCTGTTAAAATTAATTTCATAAATAGTCCGAGATTTAAAATTTTTCAGAAGATCTTTAGAAGAATACACATACGGTAAATATCACTACACGAGTAACATAATTGTGTCGTTTGGCGTTCCAAGTATTTTCAAATTTATAATAGAACAATAAAATAATGACATAAAATAGAACATAAAACCACATGAGAAAAAAAAAGAAAAACGTCGTCTCCTGCAATTTACGTATTACTTGTAAACGAAGCAATTAGCAATTGACAGAATTAAATCAGAATAAGAATTAAGCAAACTAATAATTCTCAAAGTGCTTTAAAATGTAAACATCAAAAACTGCTGTCAAGAATATTAAATATTGAATAATATATTTACAAAATGTGTTCTTTCATCTTTAAAATAGCCATTTATATGTATAATGTAAAACAAAGGTAAAGAAACGCCCGTGGTATTGCATCGCGATTTGATAAACAAACAAATGAATACCACACACGTCTGTATATTTTCACGTCGCCTTTCTTGCATTAGAAACATATCTCTGTAAACGCGTCTACTGTATAAGAGATAATATAATGTCTTTATTAACAAGAATATATTATTTAAGACTGGTTCTCTTCATAGCAACTTACTGGTATTTGACTCTTTATTGTTGTCGGACTCAAACAGATAAAGGAAGGAAATCAGTTTATTATAATGTTGTCGTATTAATGCAGTAGATTTCAATATGTACTCCTCTTTGTTCTTTCTATGTTTTATCTCGGTAATCACATTTTGATAGAATTGCAAGAAGAAACAAACGTGTATTTCAAATTCACTGAGCGAAAAGAAAAAGAAAAAAAAAACACTTTCCTTAATAAAAAGACTAATAATATTAAAACTAATAATAATAAAGAACTTCCGAATATGAAAAGAAATAAATCGCAATTGACAAAACTATAGTTTTACTATAAATGTATAAACAATATAAATATTAATTTGCTCATGGATATTTTCTCCTTATAATTCATTATTTATTTCATTCGCATATTCAAACTTATATGAACTTACCATATGATAATACACTTTTTTTTTAATTTCAACAATGGAATAACGGGACAATATAGTGTATTTACGATACAATGATCCCACACGCACGTAATGCAATCTAAAGCAGAGAAAGAAATAACGTACAATGCTGTACTTTATTTCAACGTAGTACTTTGCTGCTGGTATTGGTTCATTGTACGTTGCTTTTTGTACAGAGGCAAATAATCCATGTATAAACAAACCGTAATTGTGAGGCAGTCTGTAATTTTGATCGACTAATTTATCGGTCAAACCCTCCCCTAACCTGGAATTGTGGTATAACAGAACAACAATGTATATATATTGTTCATTTCAAGTAATGTGCATTCCGAACAAACCATTAAGACATATGAGATGCAATTTTGTATTTTATCTCAGAAATTAAAAATTTTCAATTAAACAGAATGTTATTTTGAATATTTGTAAGAAACATATTAGTATTTGTTAGATCAGACCAAACCAATAATGTTTAATACAAAAAAAATATTACAAAGCATATGTAGCGATACATTTAATGTTACAGTGACATTCTTGTGATAAAGAGATACATATTGATAAGTTGTTATTATATCTAAGATCAACTGTGTGAAAATTTAGAGTCATATAGAACAGATGTAAATTCTGTACACGTGTTATCAAAGGCAAACATGCTATGATTAATTGCATACTGTGATTAATTTATCTTGGTAAATTACTAACGTTCTTCATAACATAAAACATGTTATATCAGCACGTGGTAATAAACAATTACCAGGTCAACTATTTAAAATTTACATTGAAGAGCATCGGTTTACCTTCAAATGTGCAACCACACTTGTTTCGGGGAGGGAGAAGATCCAGGTAACACTTACATTAGAATTTAACAAAGAAACCGTGCAAAAAAGAACGTATGTATCTTTTTCGCGTTTGGAGTAACTGTAAAATCCTGTAAAATAACGGAATAAAAACACAACGAAACGAATTGAAACAAACAAACACAAACGAAATTGAATAAAAGAAACGATATGAAGAGAAATAAACGTTAATTTGTACTTAAAAGTTGATGTAAACAATAAACTAGTGGCAGACGGGTTTAATACAAAATTTGAATACTTGAAAACTTTGGTTTTGATCAGTATCAAGTAGAAATAACTTTAACATTCTTACAATCATTGGTTTTGAATTCTCTCGCATTTTTGCTATGCAGGTGCCTACATACGATACACATATATTGTTACATATTACAATGCAGTCTTTTAAACTTGAGTAAAATAGAGTTGGAAAAAACATAAATACATTTTACTTCAACATGTTCAAATAGTTTACTGAAAATTCAAACTTTAAAGAGTTCACATATTGTCTTAATATTTCTTGTGTTTTCTTGTTTTAACCTTTACAATCAATTCAAGAAAATCTAGTATGACTAAAGGCCCTTAAGGTTTTGTGTTTTACCACTACTTGTCGTTACGTGAGCTACAGTTTCCAGGTGTCAAATTTATTAACTCTCGTATTTCAATGTTACATTACAGAACAATGTCTGCCTTCACGATTTATTAATTAGAATTTAAGAACTCTAGAAATCTATGATTGTATATAATGCAAATTATGCATGTTGTCATATGCCATATACATTCAGTTGTGCACATAATTATCAATAAAACTGTTAAACCTGCTAACATAATATCCATTGAAGGTATGCAAAGGGTAACCGAACCCACTATTTTTGAAAAGAAAAAAAAAGAAAAAACACTGTATCGCCTCGTTATAAACTAATTGCCTGCAGGTTTACATTGTAAGTCTGACATAAGCTGACAACAGAATTATTGTCTGTGTGTCAGATACTTCAAATGTAGATAATACAGATTAACTTTCCGCATGTTTTCATTCAAATAAATTCCGTATGTCATTGTTACAATTGCATCTCCTTTTCCAAAAAAAAGACGTACCGACATAGATTTATAACAAAGATTTTAAAAACCTGTATAGAGCATCAGTGTTAATTGTTGCTCATATTGATCTGTCTTTGGTTGTCTATCTTGTATTGTTTTTACTTTCTTTGTCTGTTGGTGTTTGCAATTCCTTAGCAATGGTATTGTGAGTTTATTTTTGAGTTATGACATTGAATATCCATATGTATAAATTGCCTCTATCCTACAGAAAATTCCCGCCTTCCAATTTTGATGAAGAACTCATATATCTTTGAATTATATTGACATGATGAAATATGCTTTATACATGCTAACGTGTCCACGTTATGGTTAAAGAAGCTGTTTTTACCTGCTAGAATTATATTCTTCGAAGCTGTTTGTTTTCGTGTGGTTTGCCAACATGTTATTTGTGAAGAGGAAAAAAGAATAAAACCATTTTATCACATGAAGATAAGATGATTATCTGTATGGTTTTTTGTAAGTTACAATAACTGACATTCAATATAGAATGATTGTCTTCTTGTCTCTGTTTGGATACTCTAAATGTCGATGTAACTGATAAAGTATCTGCATGTTTTCGTGTCAGTGTCATTCTTAAAGCGGAAAGCAATATTTTAACAAATCTTAATTCCATCCTTTTTACACATATACCAAACAACAACTGTCAGACATGTTATAACGATAACTCAAATTATATAGAATATAGATTATAAAGCGAACTGAGTACTGCACAAGTCGTTATTACTACAATTTAATGTATTGAACCAACAATACCTCATTGTGTGTTAAAACCGTTAGCAACTTTGACGAGCAAACAGTTGACTTTCGGTTGTTCTTAGTAGACATATTTTGCCATCTTTTTTGTTTTGCAATCATTATGGTGTTTTCGTTTTCTACACATATTTCGTTGTTCACTGATACCTTGTCATTTGATATTTTTTTTGTGATTCTCGAACAGGTTTACCGAAGGATATATACAGTGTATGCACGCTGTAATCCTTTAGAGATGTGTAATACATTCAACGATATAATTCTACATACACTTACATAGTCTATTTGACAATTCCGGTAATTGACCCTGTAATTATATATCCATTTGTGTTGTCTTCTTTATGAGGGATTACACCTGTGTGTAATGTGAGTAATCCTTTGGTTTTTTAAATATTTTATTTTCATTAATGTGTTGTTTAGCTAAATACTGTTGTCACCAGATATTTAATGAAAATTTGGTTAAACCGTTGATACATCATTTGAACTTATCATGCTTTGAATTGGCAAAAGTTTATTTTGTCTGGTTTAGAACCAGTCCACGATTGACAAAGGCAAGTTATAAGCATATAAGTGTGTAGTAACAGAATCAAAACGGTAATTGTCAAATGCACTATCTAAATCACTCATTCGTTTTTAAGCAAGTAATAAAAAAAATTAGTAAAATCATCTTTAGAGAAAAACAAACTTCCAGTAAAACGTGTGAGCTAACATCGTGTTTACTGAGCTTCGTGTACTTTATTCTCAACAAAAAAATGTGTTCTGAGAAATTTTGTTTTGTTTTATGCCTATCAGTAAAATTCTACTTTCTGATGTTATTTAATTTGATTGTTGCTACGTTGGAATTTTTGTACAATGGTATGATTTTCTCAGACTAAGATTCCAATTCATCAAAGCATTGCAAAGGTGACTGCTTTAAATAGTGTCCATTTGATTTTAAAAAATGTAATCAAGATAATTTGTATCTTGTTCTAAAAAGGTGTGATTAATGTGTAATTGTTCTTGTCTGAGACTATGATACACATATGGCTAAA
The DNA here is from genome assembly GCF_963676685.1 of Mytilus edulis. Taxonomy (NCBI): domain Eukaryota; kingdom Metazoa; phylum Mollusca; class Bivalvia; order Mytilida; family Mytilidae; genus Mytilus; species Mytilus edulis. The sequence continues at coordinate 26,946,435 of NC_092357.1, read as the reverse complement.
CATAATTGTTGATATTTCTGATTTTTGTATTTTAGAGACACTAGAAACGTAAAGTTTATCATGTTAATCTAGCGAACTTACGAATGTTAAGATGATATACTGCTTGGTCCTGTGTGTACTTCATCAATGAATACTTTTGACTTTATATCAGTTTGTTTGTCCATTCGTTCGTCCAACCAGTAACATCAAAAACAAAAACACAACATAACTCTATTTTTGTTTCTAAAATATTTATTCAATAGCATCATACGGTTTTTGCACTCTAACATTTTTATCCTTTTAAGCAATACAATTTTCTTTGTAAGATTGATCTACCAATTCACAGTTTATCATGTGTGTGCATCTTCTCCGTAAACAAAGATAGCAATTAATTTTTTTTCTGAACTGTTCGATACATCCTATGATTTGTTTAGCTAATTTAGATTATAGCGATTCATAAAATTTTAGAGTTATCTACATGAACCTTTACCAAATAAGTTTTTGCCCTCGAAGATTCTAAACATAAGGTTACTTCTTCATTACTTTAACTTTGTTCATTAAAAAGCCATATGATTTTTTTACAAAAGGCTAGTTGATATATGAACTTCAAAAATGACAACCGGCATTGCCCTTGTGAAAACCGGAAGTAGTCACTGTTTACATTTTTTTTAATAGAAAAGTATTCAGAATTCCTATATGTTGTACTTTAAATACATAATCTTATCAATTGAGTATCTCCCCATCTTATATTGTGCAATCGCAGTACAACATCGGTCTAGATATTTGCTCAAATATGCAAATTTGGATACAGATTTGCAAATATTAGTTAGACTGATTATTAATGTTATAGAATATCGCCTTTATAAATGAATCTTTTTTAAAGGTTATCCCGAACCGACATAATATTAAATATACAGCAAATGTTTATGTAACAAATAATCTTCTGTTTAAAGATCATCTGTTCATCATCACAGTTTTAATAGAGTTATACAAAAGATATAAGATATACTCTTTTTTTTTCTAATACGAAACATGTCAGGTGTTGGTCTCCAGGTCAGAATAAAATTAGACTACCTTAATGATAAGGTGTTCTTATGAAACGGGATGTATAAAAAGTTATAAAACAAATATATTACTTTAGATAAAGTTCATTTAATTGTAATTTGTCTTTAACAAGGCTTTTAAACAAACCAACACAATAGTTCTCAATAACACATGTATGTTATTTTCTGTAATAACCCTATAGAGTGATATCCCTGACTGACATACTATTTTCTTATTATCTAAAACGTTTCATGAAATTATGTTGTGTGGTTTCAGAGGAGTTGCAATGACTAACTGTGGCAGTAGTATATTGAGGTAAATGAGTTCAAAGGGTCATAACTCCTAGAAAAAAGTGTGAATTATAATGTCCTCTCTATATGCACATGTGCATATTATGTCCTTATTATCTAAAAATGTTCATGAAATTTTGTCAAACTTAATGCATTAAAATTGGTATCGATTCGTACTGCCTTCAATGTTTAAGTTGGTTAACAAATAATATTTAATTTTGTTATTTTCATAGTAAAAGAAAGTTTAATAATTTGATACCTTTCATTCGATTATCCATACTATTTGAATTTACTCATCTAACATACAAGGGATTTAAATTTTGTATTTGCGCCAGACGCTCGTTTCGTGAACAAAAGACTCAGTGACAAATAAATAAATAACGTGAATCAAAAAAAGTTAAAGAGTCTATGATATTTAAGTAAGCAAAACCAAACAATATTGCATAATAAAACCGTTACAATTTCAATCAAAATTAATCAAAATATACACTGTGTGTCATTTAACCAGAGAGTAATTTAATAATTTATATAAAACACAAGGGGAACACATGGTCGTCAGCATTAAACTTATTTATCGTAAATCAAATGAAAAGCACATGACAGAATGACTATAAATAACAATTAGATATCAGCAATTATTTAAATCATCAATTGAAAGTAAAACAAACAAAAAAGCAAGCACTGTAAAAAGTTTAGGTTTGGGACTGACACTCGGTAATTTGCAATAGACATATTTATCGTAAATAAAATGAAAAAAACAAATAACAGTGTGAAAAAAGTTAAAATATAAAACCAACAGTAACATAAAATCATCACAAACAATCAAATTGAAGAGAAAAAAAAACCCAAGCACTGTCATGAATCTTGATTTAGGACTGGCTTATATTATTCTGCAATAAACAAATTATCTTAAATTAATTGAAAAACAAATGATAGAATAAATACAGATAACAATTAAAAGTTACTCAACATCATCCAGAATTTTACAAAAAAAAAACTTCATTAAGGACCGACACTTGAAAGTTTTGCCAAGTGCTATATTTACACGGTTGTTTGTATCAACAAAATAGTAACAATAAGGATTGCATTTCAAACAATTGAAAAGAAACACATGATCTGATAACATCGATAGAAGTGTCAACAATACAACCACATGTGCTCATTCGAAAACCTCTGCACAGTTTAAATATAAAGGGAACTATGTATTACTTAAAACAATTGATTCTTGTTGGTTACTACAAGCTAATATGATAACACATGGCCAACCTACAATTTAAGAAATATGTGACACTGAATCTATAACAACAAACAGTCAAGCAAATCTGTTTATTGTAATTGCTTTCCAAATGTATATCTTTTTTTAACCAAAACGTATATCTTTTTTTAACCAAAACGGTGAGAAGTAAAATAAAATTAAATACTATTTACACTGCTTTTGTTTTATACAAAGAGAAAATCATAAACCAATAAGAAATTCATAATAAATTTCAACATTTCAACATGGGAAACCTCTGCAAACTACACAAACCAATGGAGATAATAAAAGCAATACAAAGATATGATGCATGAATGCATGTATTATTTTTTATGCAGTTTGTAGAATTAAATTTTGTCTTTCAGTTTATAATTGGTATTTTGTACATGCAGTGTATCAAGAATTTTTATTGTATTATTTTACTAACGAACAGATAAAATGATAAAGATTATCACAATCGAATATTGAGTATAACTATAAATTTATCAAAAATGAAAGAGGTGTGTTACTTACAGACCAATTCTTAACATGCAGCTGTTATACATTTGTTATTTTGAAAAAAAGTAATGTTTAGTAACTTCAAAGGTATTTTTCGATTTTACATTTAATCCATAAAATATTAACGCTTTCTGTATCGTTTGATATTAGGCTATGGTTTAATTATATAATTTCGATAAGAATTTTCATGTCATGATGTTATTCAAGTCAGAACCTACTGTTTTCTCAAAATATTCGAGGTTCTGTTTTCCATATTTCAAGATAAAACAGTACTATACATAAATGGTAGATACTAATTTTATAACTATCTCTAATTTGTTGATCTAGTGGACGAAGATGGATATGCATTGATACTTATATACGTGCTTCAGATAATGTTGAGCTAACATTGACATTTAATGATAGGTATTGGATATACAATAGCTGATGTTCGATTGAAATATGAAATTAACATGTTTTTGTTTGAAATGTCCAACTATGATACCGTCCTGGTGTTAATCCATATCAAATTCGGGATCTCTACTCACATAATAAATTATCAAGATAAAAAGAATACATTTTGTTGAAGTCTGTTATCAGTCAGGGGCATTACTTAAACAAGTAATTTTTTTTAGTTACTTATATAGTAATTTTTGTTTTAAAAATCAAAATATGACTTAATAGAGTTATTTCAAATTTCAATAGAAGCATGGACTAAGTGTAGTTTTCATGAATATTTACATCATTTTATATCATAAAATTAAGAACTCATTAGATTTTAGTGGAGTATAGAGATAAAGGATTACCTAAAAAATAATGACAAAAATATTACCTGAATAAGTTATTTTATACATCTTTGAAAGACTTAGTAATAACACTTATTTTAGGAACATATGTAATTTTTTTGGGTTACAAATTATAAATATCTTCAAGTCTTATTTAATTTACAAGTTTCTATCTATTTATTTCTGTCTACCTTCAAGATTTTTGAGGAAAACGATATTTTAACAGTCCCAAGAGACAAATCTTTGACCCAAAAGCGTCGATATGAAAGATAAGTGGATCAGAAAGGCAATTAGAGTTTCAGAAAGATTAGATTTTCTACTTCATGGGAAAAATAGACAGATGACCGTGAAAATTTGTTAAAGCTAGTAAAATCTGTAAAGTTGAACACCTATAAAAATAATATTTAGAAAAGTTACTTATATAAGAAATATTTAAAATGGCCTCGTTTTCAACATTACATGTTTAGGTAATTTTAAATGTTACTTGTTGAAGTAATGCCTCTGACTGGTTATACTATTGTACGAAGCCTATCACTAACGTTAGTAAAAATCAACAGTTTAAATTAAAATAAACTATAAAATGCAGTGCATTTCTTCAAGCTATGATATTCTGGTACCTACTATAACAAACACACGAATAAGACAGTGGCTTTTTTCTGCAATGAACGTACCTGTCCTAAAAGAAGCATTGAACTTACAGATGACATATTTAATACAAGTTAAGAATAATATCAATTCCGCAACAACATTAAAATGTAACCGAAAACTAATATATTATCCTTATTGGCGAATGCACTTGGAAAAAAAAAACACATGGTTTTCCGCAATTCACGTATTCCTTGTAACGAAGCGATTATCAGTTGACAGAGTAACATCAGACTACAAGTAAAATTAATGCATCAAGTGCTTTCAAATGAGAACATAAACACTGCTGTAAAGAATATAAGATAATGTATAAAATATTTACAAAACATCTATAAAACAGACATTTATATGTTAAATGCAATACAAATGGCCTAAAACATCAACTTTATCATAAAACACCAAAAATTTCAAAATTTAGTTCGTAAATGGATCTATTTCAAAAACCTAAATGCTGAATAAATCATTGTTTTCTCATAAAGTAATATTGTCAAACTTAGGCCCAGTTTGGACATTTTGTCAAAATATGATGATTTTGTGCTATTTTCAGACCTTAAAGCTTTAGGAAAAAGTTGGCCGCCACCCGCGATCCAAAACGTTTTGTAACCAAAAGATTCAAATTCTAATATATAATTCATTAATATAAAAACATTTTGGATCGTGGAAGGCGGCCAATGTTAATTATGCCAAAAACAATTAAAATTCGGAAAAAAATAGACCAAAATTGATCTAAAATACAAGTAATGTGTAATTAAGGTGTCATAGCTTTAAAAAAAAATTAAAGGAAGGTGTCAACAAAGTATATTTTAGTCTAAATAGTATTATCATAAGTATTTCTATATGAAAGTTGTAACTGTTTGTCCCAATTTAAAAACCATTAAAAATGTAGGGCCAATTTTAACCCTTTGTGAACCTTCTGCTTTACCAGCAAATATATTATATTACACAAAATCAACACTAACAGTTCAGAATAATTGTGTCAGGAATTTAAACAATTAAAGAGTCACGAAAATGTTGTTCAATCAGCATGAGAGACAAACAGTGACAATGTACTTTAATTTACATTATATGAATATGTAATTTTAGATTCTTTCCTACGTTAAATCAATATGTTTGTGCACGTTTTATAAATATTAAATCTCATTGATACGTTTGGGTATTGAGATTTCTACTAATTGTTGTAATAACTTCTACCATCAATCTTGCTTGTTAACATTCTTGTGATTTGAGATCGTCAATAAAACAGCAACGTGTTATTTTCATTTACCTTCAAATTATGACAGAAACTTTTAGATGCAAGTGTATAACATATTTTCAAACATAATTGACATTTTGTGACGATAAGACTTATCATACTTGATAAATAGTATCCACATTTTATTTTTACCACATTCAGGTAAGTTTGATTTTGATTTGTTTTCTTCTTTTTTTTAATAACATAATTAAATATTTATTGCCTTTTGAAATATCCTTCACGAGTCTAAGCTCCTCCTGATGTTCCCGGTTATATTCCATTAATCACTCGGGGAAGTACTTAGATGTAAAATTCGGATAACATCAAATACATAATTATTAGATTATATTACACATATTAATGATGATGTTCATATGTTTTCTAATGGTTACTAAAACATTACTTTTAATTTATAACTTATTGAAAACAATAACGAATATCGAATATTCTTGAAAAGAAACAAACTGCTGTTTAGGTAGCATGTTTATTTTCTGTTTTTTTGTTGTTGTTTTTTTTTAATTAGATTTTAACTAGTTAAATATGTTTGCAGTTAACGAATTTATGATGTTATTTTTTCATATATTCTCAAACAAATCACTGGCAGCTTCATGTTTATTGTAAATATTGGCTAACACTACGGTTATAGGGCATATATATATATTTGCCTCCAGAAATATATAGTAGCATGGGAGACTTTCTCTGGTTTGAGTTTGCTCATTCTTGAAGGCCACACGGAGACTTATATGTTTACAATGTAGTTCTGTTATCTAGTCTCGATATGAAAGTTGTATCAAAGGCTATCATACGACATACATATAGGAGATACCTCTCCTCTGTCTCTCCTAGTATATATAGTCTTACACGGAACATTTTTTAATTTTCAGTTATAACTTGCATGTTTTATGTACTATAAAAAGTAAAATCACAAAAATACTGAACTCAGAGGAAAATCAATTCGGAAAGTCCATAATCACATGGCAAAATCAAATAACAAAACGCATCAAAAACGAATGGACAAGAACTGTCATATTCATGACTTGGTACATGCATTTTCAAATGTAGAAAATGGTGGATTGAACCTGGTTTTATAGCTAGATAAACCTCTCACTTGTATGACAGTCGCATCAAATTCCATTATATAGTCACCGATGCGTGAACAAAACAAACAGACATAATAGGTAAAAATGTAAGACCAACCCAAATTTTCGTGATAAAAAGTAGACAATACACGATCATATTGTTTTATTGGATGCTTATAACAATTATACAAACTATGCGTACATGTGCCAATATACAAAACGTCATCTGATTCGATACTTTGTCACTGTTTGTCTCAATTGCTGTGTTGAGAGATTGTAAAAAATCCGTATTTAAAGATTAAATTGACAACAAATGTATTCTCAACTGGTTGTGTTGACTTTATATAGTCAGTTATATTATACGCTTGTAAGTAAATTTACATATAGTGTTGATTATTGCCAACCTTTTGTTCAATGGAAATGTAATATTTATTGTATATATCGAACTATTATGTTAAGGTTGGTAACATGGAACGGCTCGTCTTGACCCTGCACGTGTGAATGTGTTTTCTCCTGAACATACATTTCTTACTGCCACTGGTCGTTGTGTCATGAACATACATATAATACTTCAAGTGGTCTTTGTGTCATAACCACTAGACCGCGAAATAGCGGGCTTAAATGCTTGAATGGAAGTATGTTATCTGTTTTAGAATGGATTTTGGTAAAAGATGTATGTCTGGAGGATTTTAGAAATGATATAAAAAAATACAAAAGTACATGGAACCGGGACAATGTTTTCAAGCCCTCTCTCTTGTTCTTTTAAAGCTCGTTATTATTTTGTTTTCTATAATAGTCCATTATTGTCTCATTATGGTATACTATGAACATACGTTTCTTTATTATAAATAAAATGGACTTAACATGTATGAGATATTAGACACTGAACGTTAAGCAACCAACAATCAATCAATCAATATAAATAAAGTGTGTTTGCTATTAAATATTAATTCTATCTTTTCTTCTCTACGGCAATCATGCATGTACTGCTTTAGAGTCTCTATATAGTAAATTTGTATATTATTCATGGTATACATGCAGATAAACGCGTAAATGATCGCTCTGTCCCCATCCGTGTACTTGTGCAAATAATTCAAGTAAAATTAGCGGTTATTACGATCTAAAACCCACAATATAGACCACGCTCAAATTGGCTTATTTATTTTCATTTTTGTTATCTATCATACGATTGGTTATCAATGTTGATATAAGAAGTCATGACTGACTTTAACGTCGGTCTGATGATGGAAACATATCAGGACGTCTATATTATCGTTTTTCTCCAAAAATAACCAAAACTGAATAATCATAAGAATGGATGACAAATGTAACTATGCAACTATGCATAAGACATAGAGGCATGACGATAAGCTAATTGTGGGAGGAAGAGAAGCGACACACAAAATGAGGTCTTCTCCTTTAAATGTAATGATACATGGCAAATTGTCACTAGACGTTTTTTAATGAATACACATATACTATTTGCCAGTGGACGTAAAGCAAAATACGATGAAGAATCAATGCATGCAGCCAAATACTACATTATATTAAAGAACAGCCATGCACGTCAATTTTAGGTTTTATCTAGTGTGTGTGTGTTTTTTTGGTCATGAATAATATAGTACTTCCATGTTCCATTGTTAGAATATAAAGGTGTATGGTCATCAAGCAAGTGCATATATGCATACATATAATTATATTTAAATATGCAAAGAAATGAATAAAGAATTCAAGTAGAGAAAATATGAATGAGCACACTGATATCTAGATTGTAATGCATTTACAGCAAGACTTTGATACTGTTAATTGAGTTATGTTCCTCTTTTTCTCGGAAGTTTTGGATTTTTTTTTATTTTCACTCTATTGTTTTGAAAAACACATTTGTGTATTTTTTTGCGCTATTGTTTTCAGAATGTTATTAACAAGATTACTTAAAAAATATGAGGATTTTATTTATTTATTGATATTATACAATTGTGATAAACTAGTGTTCAGTCAGTTATCTCTTTGACACGGACAACAAGGGCAGGACAATAACTCGTTTGTTACAAAGCAGAGAATCTGTCTCTAATTCATTGCAATAAATGTTTATAGTAACCATGTATAGTATTACAAGTATAGAAGACACATTCGAAGAAATATAATTCTACAGCAAAACTTGTGTAGCGAAAGTGAGCAGACTTTTAAGTACACCTGATGAATTATTATTTTGCTTATAATTAATTGTCTGACAATTACTAATGAAGTAACTTTAATTGCAGAATATTATGTAATGTCTTGTATTTCTCCTGTGTGTTTTCTATAGTGGTAATCTAATTGCATTTTGACAAAAATATTCCCACCGCGTCTTTTGATTAACTTTTGTTTAAATTGTATGCATTAAAATGCACCATAGTTTGTTTATCATTTAAGGAATGACTGTAATATTTTTTTTCTGTCTATGAAGAAATAACATAAAAAAAAATGTGCACATTGAATATCGCACGTAGCGGGTTATTTAACAGTGTGCACCACATTTTAATGTTATATAAAAATATTACAGTAATTTCTTATAATGTAATTCTAAATACCATTTTTAACCGTAGAAAACCATGAAAAAACATTGATGTCTATGGGTCTATCACAAAATAACGTCAGCTAATCAGAAGACGCCTAACATCCAAAATTAAATTATTAAATGATATCAAAGACACTTTCATATATCATTTCATACTCTTGAAATCTTTTGTTAACCTTTGTTAACTTGACCAAATTACTATATTAAAATGCATGACCTTAGTTTTGTTCAGTGCAACTCATAACTGTTTTTTTTATTAATATAACAGAATAATGCAACGTTGATGAGGCAGTACAAATTAACCTTGTAATAGTATTTTTTTCAATTTCCTGTCATAATAAAATGTTAAAAAAAAGATTTTATATTAGATTAATATCATAGTTCGGTGGGAACTTAAGTTTTTAATCAGACAGTAGACATATAAACACTGCAAAAAGGAGCATTATTTGGCATTGATGAATTGCTGCAATTATCAGATTTTCTCTAACGAGATTTGCATATTCTGTTCCGAATCGTTTAGTTAAGTGTGAGTAAATCTATCCTATGGTTATCACTAAATGTGTTGTTCTGTCCCGATCGGTTAGCAACTTGTACATTATTCAACTTATGCTTAGTGATATGTCGATGGGCTTTTAGTAATATGTCAAAGGAATTATAGTACTCAAAGCATTATTTTCTTCAAAATGTTTTTTATGATATTTTTTTCTATCTTTAGGTTGCTGCTTCTAATTTTAACTTTAATATCAGTTCATTACCACAATTATATTATAGATGTTCCATATTGGAATTTTTGAAACAAGGATAAAATGAGGAAGAAATTCAGTTTAATTCAAAAGAATGTGTATCTAAATAAAAATATGATGACTCGCTGTTGTATATCATGTATATATATGTTGTATTATGGGATTTAGACAAGATTGGATGGGTCAGATAAAGACACATGAATCCTGGCATTACACTATGTATATTGTCGCCCAGTAATTAACAAACTAGAACTTGTTATATAATTAGTAATTGAGTTGATTAAAGTATTGTTTTACTTTAAAATATTGAAATCACAGAACATTGTGTACTTTGAGAAGACAGTAAGTTATATCTGACATTAATCACATCATGACAAAAACGTATTATCCTTATTATACAATCCATTCAATGCCTGATATCAAAAGATACAGAAAGCGTTAAGATGTTATGAATAATAATGTTATATGGAAAAATACCGTTGATGTTAACGAAAGTAATTGTTTGACATTTCTACATAAATCACTTACAGCTGGAAGTCTAACAAATGTAGCGTTTGTGATGTTTGTGGTTTTAAGTATTTTTTTCACTACTTTGTGATTAAACGCACAGATCTATTTTAAAACATCTTAACTAGTTGCTTGATTGTTGGATGTTTAAGGTCCGGTGACAAATATATCTTGCATTGAACGTATGGCCATGTAAGATCAAATTATCTTGAAGTTACCAACATGACTAATCTATGTGTGGTAATTTAAATTACTCTTGATAGGAGATACATGTTTTCTTATTAGGTGGTTTTATCTTTGACAGATATCCCGATGTTATCAGATCATGTGTTTTTGTTCATTTGTTTGCATTGCGATCATTACGGTAACTATTTTGATGATAAAAACAACCGGGACAATATATTACTTAGCAGTGCGTTCCAGTGTCGATCCTTAATCAAAAATAATGACAGTGCTTGTTTTTTTTTACATTTTGACACTTTATAGTTCTTGATGATTTTAAGTAACTGTTGGTTTTTAATTAGGTCTTTCTACTTTTTTGTGGAAAGACCTATTGTTTTTCTTCTGATTATTTTTTTTTCTTCCGCCAAATTTTGTTCTTGCGACAAACATTTGTTTCTTAATATGTCGCTTTGATATTTGGTATATGATATCGAACAGTGTATGCGCTTTTGAAATTTACTCTGCGTAACCGAATACTTTTCTTTGTAGGAGTTATCTCCCCAAACACTGTTTTTCTTGTAATCACGACTCCTTCGCAACCGTATAAGATTACGACAAATTTATTTTACAAAATTGCTTGTTATATCCTTCTCATGATTTATCCTATTTTGACCGAAGCGATATGAATGCTCCATATGAGAGTTATTTCCCCTAATGCATTTGATCTAAGTGATATGCATTTCTATCTTGTAAACCATAAGTGATAGAGACCTAGGATCTTTTGATTTGAGGTCCTTGGTCCAAAAAAATGAAAATTAGGTCAAGGTCAAAGGTCAAGGTCATATTCTATTTTTCTAATTAGGCTCATTTCCACTCATTTCCAGAAACTGTAAAAGATATCGACAAATTATTTTGACTAAATTGTTAGTTGCGACATGTCGTAACTTAATAATTTTAGTTGACAGGGTGCGTACACAATGAATGGGAGTGTTTGCCCCTATCATATCTAAAATTATGTGTAAAGTGATATACTTATTAACCATACATATTAGAGACCTAGGGTCTTTTGATTTGAGATCCTCAGTTTGTGACCTTGAAATTGAGGTCAAGGTCATAGGTTAATTTGACGTTCTAGATTTTGACCTTTGCTTTAAATTCATATCTATACATCATAAAGCCCTATTAACTGACATTTTAGACTGATTTTTAATATTTTAATATAAAAATATATATTAACTGGTGGAAAGACCTTCAATTGTTCTCTGAACAATTGGTTTTTAATTGTTATCTATATTCCTTTTGTCATTTGTTTTTAATTTGATTTACGATAAGGAAACACATGTCTTTCTATAAATTGATCAGTTTAATAGATACATGTTCGTAAGATTTATACTGTTGTAACAAGATAAAACAGCGTGACCATTGCTATTCATATACTCTGTTTAGGTCGTATTTGTATCATTTTAATGTCCTTTATATATCTCATTAACTATGCATTCATTTTTATCATATTATAGAATAGCCTAAATATACAAGCAGTGGTGCTATCTGTGAAACAAATGAAAATTAGACAAAAGACGTAGATGCCATCTTTAAGTAAATATAAAAAAACCAAAAACTGGATTGAGGTGGCTTACGTGTTAAAAGAGATGACACGTTCACTGCTGTAGTCAGTGATTGATTATTCATCATAGATAACTAAGTAAAAGAAGTTAATTACATGTATATAGTAAATATACTTTATTGGCTTCCACATAATTTGAGTGGGGCGTTCGTTATGTATACCAATCTACAAGTTAAAGTACACTTGACGCTAAGAAAAAATAAAATGTTATTATCATTTACAATGTAATACGAGACTATTTGCATTGATTTAAGCTAAAGTTTTTCAAAGAAGAAGTTAAATGAAGAGATTTTGAAGCAATAAGAATGACTGAGATTATTACGAAAGTCTAGATGAAAATCAAACGACCACCCATACCACAAACGCTAACAACGTTTTGCTTTATTAGAACATGCACACTCTCACATCAAAGTATCTTGTTTTTTTCTTTCTGATGAAGAGGTATTATCAAAAAAAAAGAAAATACATGGCTGTTTAGGTTTGCAATATGAACCACAAAAACTATTATTGTAATAATATATCTATATATTTATTTAGTTTCTATCTTGTAAGAATATAAAAACACTTTGAAAGTTTGATGTTTATAAACTAATAATCATTTTGAATTTGAACAACAATCTCATGATATTGAAAAAAATCAAACCGTTGACAAAACATACAGGAGGGTGAAAGACTTTTTGAACGTTGCATTCCTTTCTCCTGAATGAAGAAGAACAATTAAGCGGAATTTCATTACCATGTTTAACATATTAATGTTTTTATTTGCACGTAAAGATTTTGTGTCTATCCTTCAGTTACCATCAAATATTTAAAATTATTTTATAATGCATTTTAGTACTTTGCACATTTATATGATAAAAAGTAGTGTGTTTAAAGTGTAATCAGTACTTAAGTACACGTATATTGCAAACATTCCCTTTCAACCATATGTTTGAAAATAGAGTTTCATGTTAATAGTTGATATAACATTTACCCTCAATCTTGTTTGTGAAAATTATTGTAATCCTAGATTGTTAACTCAACAGCAACGTTTTATCATTGTTTATCGTCATATTGTGACTGTTTTTCCCCCGTTTTGCTCCGAGTTGATATTTTCCTGATATTGACCAAATATATTTTTTATACTGCAACATATATTAATAAATTGATAGCTATTTAAAATGTAACATACATTCAAACTTATTTTCGTCCCTTAATGAACCTCTAAATGTTGAAAAGGTGCTTCATGAAGAATTTGACATTGTACAAAATATAACTATGTTAATAAATTTTGAAAATAATAACAACTAGTTGCAGTATAAAGCATTTTATCTTCACCAGTCTAAAAAAAATATCTTAGTAGAAATGAATAAAAAATCGATGATGCAATGTTAATATGATTGTGTTTATGGTTCAAAACAAGCCGTCAAATATATTTTAAAAGAACCACAACTTAAATCATTAATTAAATAATATTATGATATATACTCGACTCTGACAACACTGTGGTACGCTGCAGACGCTTTCTTTTTTTTAACTAGCTTTGTTATAACTTTCAATGATTTCCTGCGTTTCTTTGTACTTGTATTTGTGATACGATGCTCTTTGTAACTTTTGTACAGCCAAGTACAAAAAAGTTGTCTATCTTGCCTAATACAGGTGGTCATCAAAATCCCACGTAAATATTTAAAATCATTACATGATAATTTTGGACTTTTGAAACTGTATAATACAATACGCTTGTTGCTACAACTCTATATTTAACTCCAAACTTCTAGGATTCAATGGATGCTTGTATAAAGCTTCTTTGTCGACAACAAACGGAATCTGGAATACAGAAACGTTTTGACCCTGCATTATGCTGAAAGCTGACTGCATCAGTAGAGGTACAAAATATTTAAATCTGTTTTTAAATCAACAGCAGTCATATCATAAATGTGTTACAGACTGGCTCTCTCCAAAAAGCTAAATACGTTATTGTAAATAGTCTAAGCATGTCACTTATTCAGTCTGCCTGCTCCGTTCTTTTACGTTAATTTAATAAAGCGCTTGTTTATGGGAACCCCAAATACAGTCCGTGTAACGTAAAAGGTCACAATACGAACGATGCCCGAACCATGTACGGACGATGTACGTACGCTTCCCGAACGATGTACGAATGCAAACGAAACGCTGACGGAACGTTGTACGGACGCTGCACGAATGATGTACGAACGAAACCATGTACCATAAACCTAACATAAACGATAACAAAAGCGCCCTTCTACCGTACATCGTATGATTTTGCGTACATCGTTTCATTTAGCGTATACCGTATCGTTTAGCGTCCATCGTTTCGTTTAGCGTATATCGTACCGTTTAAGCGTACATCGTTTCTTGGCGTGCATAGTTTACCGTACATGATTTTTTTTAAATATAAAACAAAAATTGCGTTCTGTTTAATCTTTTGATATAGGTGATAATATGTGTAAAATTTAGAATGGATACATGTTTTAGTTTTTAATTAATGATTTAATAGATTATAATTTAAGCTGACTCGATCTTGATCCAACATTATTTACATAAAAAGTTTGAAAAATAAACACTCGAATAAATTTAAACAAATTAAAAGATACAATTATGATTTGTTTTAGCCGTAGAAATACGTACTTGATGAATGTGCGAGTAAACTACAGTCTGCAAAGAATTCAGTCATTTTTTTTTAATTGCCTAAGGAATCACCTTTTTTTTTCTTTAAATGAACAATGTATTTTAGATGGAATTCGGAATTAATCTAATGTTCTTACAAAAGTATATTCGGGGTTTTAAGGTTGATTTTTTGTTTAAATTTGTTAAGTATTTTTATGTATTCTTTTTTATAGCATGTATTTTAAAATCGACTAAATAGCAGTTTTATCTATATGTCGTAATTAAACCATATGTTTTTAGATTAAAGATATTTTTTATTCATTTTAAAATCAGACGAAAAAAAAAAACAATTATTCGAAAAATTTCAAATAAAAACAATTTCTCATATGTGCCTCATCAACTCTAAACATAAATCCCTACCAATGTACAACGATTGTGTATTATTCATCCTATAAATGCACTTGACTTCAAATAATCTTCAACATTTGTCCGGCAAAAAACTAGACCACTTTCTCTATTCTTTAATTTTCTTATACCATTTTCCTCTGATCTTTATTTTGCCCGTTATACACTATTCTAAATTTTTCTTTTTTTTTCTTTATTTTCCTGTATCTATATCTCCTTTATTCGGAGCAACCCACCCTAAATATACATATGATATACACGGTCTATAGGTGATCTCTTGTGCCGTGATACACATGTTTGCTTAACACAGGATGTCCTTGTTTATATTTATGTATTGAATGCTTCTCTTTGTAACTTCATTGGGGTGTAAAAGCGTTGACCGAAGTACATTTTGTATGAAGTGCGGAAGGAGCTTCATTCTAAAAAATTGCGCACGGTCAACGCTTTTGCAACCCTATGAAGTTACAAAAAGAAGCATTCAATACTTATAAATACATTGTTTAGCTAGGATCATGAAAACACGATTTCTACCAAGTTTTATTTACCTCTGCACTATATTGTGGGACCTTGTGTCATCATGAATGGTAAATTTTATTGTGAAATGAAATTGATTAAGGAATAAGGCAATATTGCAGTGTAGCCAATCAGAATAACGTATTACAATGTATAATGAAACATACATCTAATTTTATTATATTAACATTGTAAATGTCCTCCTAATGATACATCTAATAGTTGCCACTGAACATTAAACAGCTAACTATAAATTCATCCGTTATATTCTCAGTTTAGTTATCAAACAACATGATGATACAATAATTATTTGCAGATTTTCACTAGGAAAATAATGGGAAATAATTGTAAATAAAACCACTCAGTCACATCCCTACGGCAAAAATTAAAGTCTAGCCTTTTCACATTAAAATACGTTATTTCCATCTATTTCAATCTATTCTAAATAATTTTAAACAATTTTAAATCAAACGGTCATTTTTCTTACTTGCCATAAAAAAATTGAAACAACAATTATTTTCATTTCTTATTTTAAACAAATCGATTGTTTTTCAATGGTCTGTGCCAGTCAGCATTTATAAAACCGTGTTTGCCAGAAAGAAAGCTACATAGTAGTTATCAAAAGGTACCAAGATTATAATTTAGTACGCCAGACGCGCGTTTCGTCTACATAAGGCTCATCAGTGACGCTCAAATCGAAATATTTATAAAGCCAATAGGAACATAACAATGTCTGTGAAATACTTCAGGGCTCTACATGTTTTTCTAATTTCTGTTGTAATGTGGTGTAATGTAAAGTGGTAATTGCTGAATACTGATTTGAACTCATCAAGCATCTCACGGTGGGTATGGTTGTCCTGTGAGAGAATGTTCTGTGCTGGTGATTCGGTCCTGACGGGTGCTGGTGATCAATAAAAAAATGTAAACAAAGATGAAAAGGATGATTTTTGACGTTTTCACTCATAAAAAATGGAAGAAAACAGTTGCGATTTTTCAATTTTGTTTCTTATGGGTTCATATGTAAACCATTAAAAAGTTGACCCTCTAAACTGTTTCAGTAAGCGTAACACAAAAATGCTCATTTTCAGAAAATCTAGAACTGAAAAAATAAAACAAAAATGCTCATAGAGTCCGCTTTCTATACCGCAATCCACACGACAAAACTATTTTGTGAAAAACATTGCAATTTATTAAAATTTAGCATTTTCTCAATTTATTCATGTCCTGATACTGTGCTGGTGGGTCCTGTCATTGTGCTGGTTGGTCCTGATACGGTGCTGGTGATTTTGGATAAGAAGTTGGTCATATTTGAAACAAATGTTAAAAAATCAATAAAATTGGGCAGATAATTGTTGTCAATAGGATCTATGACTCCTATTTTAGCTCTTGTGCATCCATTTGGCTGTTTAATATGTGTTTTCAAATGATCGTAGGTTGTATTACATAATTACCTAAAAGGTTAACATCTTTCGTCCAATATCAGATAACAATATATAGTATCTTAAATAAGAATAGTTTTATTAAGATATAAAATGCCCCTTACATTGATGCTTCAACAATGATCAAAGCCCATGCCGCATAGACATGTTTGTTATAGCGCTCCGCATACCCCTCCCCACTTCCACCCAACCAACCCTCCTCATTTCCTCCTTCATTGTTACAGTGGTGTACCAACACAACAATTTATCACATAAAATAATAACACAAAGACACACATTATTGAACAACGAATGCTCGCAGGTACTGAAAGCTAGTTCAAAGCCGCATTTTCAACTAATAGATAAACCATGTTCTCATATACAAAAATCCCAATCGTGTCGAATACAAAAGTCTCAAAACTTAAGTTCACATTTTAATGTTTGATGAAGCAGAACTTTAAAAGTGTGAGGTGAATCTTGTGCTTACAACAGTTATTGTCATAATATGGATTAAACAGCAGGCTATTTATGAAATATTCGAAACTACTGTATTCACTACTAAATGTATGATAAAAGGATATATTGACCGGAAATAAGTATACTGACAAAGGATGAAGTCCGAGGTCGATATACTTCTTTTTGTCGGTATATCCTGTATTGACTTCATACAAAGATTATAATTGTTACTGTTAATTTCCGACGATATTTGGATCAATTAAAATTGAGAATGGAAATGGGGAATGTGCCAAAGAGACAACAACCCGACAATAAAAAATAAAAAAAACCAGCAGAAGGTCACCAACAGGTCTTCAATGTAGCGAGAAATTCCCGCACCCGGAGGCGTCCTTCAGCTGGCCCCTAAACAAATATATACTAGTTCAGTGATAATGAACGCCATACTAATTTCCAAATTGTACACAAGAAACTAAAATTAAAATAATACAAGACTAACAAAGGTCAGAGGCTCCTGACTTGAGACAGGCGCAAAAATGCGGCGGGGTTAAACATGTTTATGAGATCTCAACCCTCCTCCTATACCTCTAGCCAATGTAGAAAAGTAAATGCATAACAATACAAAGTCTTCATTTGATTTTGTTTGAATTTTATTGATATCATATTGTCTCCTAGAAAATAACCACATATATGTCGTTATTTCATTTATTTTTTTCATATTATTTAGTTGAAGATTTTGTTCTTCTTCAAATAATTGGTCATAGATTTTTTATATAAAACTTTTAACAATATCATAAAATTCATTACACGACGCAACAACGTAAATTGGTTTCTACATATTATAAAAATAATCGTGCAATGCACTTTTTGCTGTGTAATATGTTTTTTGCTATATATCCACCGTTTTCTCTCTACCTTCGAAAATATAGTTTTACATGTGACTATCCATGAACGAATCAAATTGGTTAAAAATCATACTTTCTTATCCAGATTTATGTTTATCACGTTTTTCATTTCTTTTCTCTGTTCTAGTACCTACATATGTTTAATTAACTATTTTGTAACTAATTCGTTCTTCGTTTTAATCCTGATTTTGCAATTTGAAAAAAAAAAAAATCTGTATTATATAAATCCTATCCAATCAGTTATAAAAAAATACGAATAAAATACTTACTACCAGCTTTCAATACAGCAATATATCCTCAAATATTTTTATAAGAATTAAACATCCAAATTAAAAACATCAAACAAGACATATAGTGAGATTGTGTATCATCAATCGTATCCATGTCATTAAATAATATCAGTGTTACTGTCTTCTTGAATTTGTGAATAGAATAACGAAACAATCTCACCAAACATGAATCTTTGACACCTTTCTCATTACTAGCAAATTTTTGAAATAATGAACTTTATTCGTAACGTTTTGCATGTCTCCCCTAAGATACAGGATTTTATGATTAGAAAAATTATAACAGCGTTCTTCTTATATAAGTCGGCAACATGATTGAGTAATTCATCAAAGCTACATTAATGTAAATTCAAAAGAAATATTTTACCGTAAATATTAATGTAATAGACAACAGAGTTGTTAATTCCTTTGGGAATAATGCATGCTATTACAATACGTTTAGTATATTGAGCTGCTGTTGCGTTGAAACATCATTGCTGGTTAATATTTAATGAGAACAAAAGTCAGGTAATGTTTTTAGGATACAGTTGTAGATGTGTTGAAATAATTAAAAAAAATGATTTTTTTCATAGCATTCATTTTTTTTTCCCAATTCCATATTTTATGTTACTTCACGTTTTCATGTAATAGTATTGAAATCAATTAAGTGTAACAATATTTCAATAATAAAGAGTTAAGAGTTAAATGCTTCTTTATATGACGGCATGGACTAAAAGTTCGCTGTAGAGTTTCATCTGAAATGCTTTGAAACTTTTTCAATAATGTTTGTTTTTCTGTTTAAGGTTTTTTTTTCTGCAGGTCTTGAATGAGTATTACGTAAATATTGTTTATTTTTTAAAATGAAAGAATTATCTCTCTTTATTTTTTGTAGATATTTTTATAATACATGAATACGGCATGCAGGTGCCTAGTGTACTATCACAGTGATGTGCTTACAATTAATTTGTTCAAAAAACTACTGTACTCGTAATTGCCAACTGTCGACCTTACCTATGTTCAAGGTTTTGAAATCTCTGTCATGTCTTTTTTTTCATCAGTATGTCCGAATTTCTTTTTTTACAAAAATGTCATCCTGTCTTTTTTTGACCAAGTTGTTCTTCCTGCCTTTTCATATCTTTCGCAAGTTTTAGATATTCGGCTTAGGATAGTGTGATTTTTTTTCTGATTCAGTTTACTTGATTTTGAAAAAAAAAATGCCGAAATTCTACTTAAATTCAGATCATTCAACAAACCATGCTTTGGTTAGAGAAAAATGAAAATGGCAAACCATGGCACAGTGAAAGGAAAAGTAATTTATAAACCCCAGCGCTATACTTCATGCATTTTATAATTAACTGTTTTGCTATTCTCGGTTGAAAAACGAACGTAAATTATGAATTGTCAATATTTAAATAGTTACATATAAAACAATCAGTTTTAAAAGCGTGTTTATTTATTAAATGCCTTGGTGAAAAGGTGAGTCCCTTCTTGCACATGCGTTCAGTCATCCTTAATTTCTTAATATTTCGTTTTATCAGTTTATCATACATGTTTGTTTGTGTATTCCATTTTAAATACGCATGCACATTGCATGTCACTCTGACGGACAGTTTAACAATGTTATGCAAATCTCTATTCCTACGATATGAAATTAACAGATAAATGTGCATCCAATTAAAATCGAAAACAGTACATCCATATTGTTCCTTATAAACAACGATATTTCTCACAAGCATTTTTTTTAATTTTTTTTAGTTTCACACATGCAAAAGAAAAAGTCTTTGCCGATGTTACATTTCAATCTTCTTTACATCAACATGCCTTCACTGAATTTATCTGAATTTCGTGTTGACCATGATAGTACATTGCAAACGACGTCTTCATTCATGTGCACACATGATACACTTATTATTGTTTTGTTTTCATACTTCAGAGACAATTTGCTCCTTGTATGATATGTAATTTCTGAATAACCAAACGCTTAGCTACTGTGTAACGTTCTGTGTCCTCGTTTTATAGCATGAAAACACTACAAGAGGAATAAGCAACCTCTCATCAAGTATTGTAACAATTAAAATGAATCAGAATTACGCGATCCTTATTATAAGTAACTACGAAATTGAAAGAAATTAAGTTGTTTCTTAATCATTTGTATAAAAGCGGCACATGTATTTAATGTTATCCTTATATTTTTCATTATGAGGTACAAAAGAATTGTGTTGCTGTAGTAAGATATTTTGACACCACTATTTGAAATTCACAAAACATTTATTTAATTCTTTTGACCAAAGATTTGTTAACTATAAAAATCCTTGTTTTACGTTCGTGGTAACATAGTACATTCCATTGTCATTCACCTGTGTCAATTCACGTGCACACTACGATTGTTGTTGTATTTGAATATTTCAGTCAATGATATGAAGAGTTACAAGTTGTTTGTTTGTGATACGGCAGAATATTATCAATGAACTAACAAACACTTATTTTTCTATTTTTTTAATTTTTTTTTAAACTTATTGTATTACTAATCACCTGTTGCAACAACCCTAAGTTGCCCATGGAAGCAATTAAGGGGTCCCCGATTTTTACAGACTCATTTTTCGGGGAGAACAAATGAAAAAAAAACACATTTTAAATAATCATGCAACATCCATCTTTATAAATATC
Source organism: Mytilus edulis (assembly GCF_963676685.1). Classification (NCBI taxonomy): domain Eukaryota; kingdom Metazoa; phylum Mollusca; class Bivalvia; order Mytilida; family Mytilidae; genus Mytilus; species Mytilus edulis. Next base: position 26,924,823 of record NC_092357.1, on the reverse strand, counting down.
ATATATCTTTGTACACATGAACACGCAATATAATCTATGATCTATATATCTATACCTCAAACCAAATACAATCATTTGAATATAGTACTCCTTCTATCGGGTTTTTTTTCTCTCAAAGGAGCTACCTGTAGTTCTTTCATAAAAATTGGACACATATTAAAAAAAAAAAATTTTTTTTATATAATTAGTGAATTCAAATATGTTTTCATATCAAAATTTTGTTAGTATAATGTTAACGGAAAGAAATAATGTTTTACACAAAATCACAAAAATGATGAGCCTAAACCAAACATAACACAGAATAAAAGCACATTAAGTAGCAATAATATATGAAGGAGCTTGATGAAAAAAGCACTATGGTGAATTATGATACTTAGAACAAATCAAAAGAGGCGTTTGGAAAATGTTTTGCAATTAAATAACCGATATGAAAAACACATGAGAAATACACGAAAAACACATGGTCTTCTACAATTAGCGTATACCTTGTAAACGAAGCGATTATTAATTAACCGATTCAAATCAGACTAAGAGCAAACTCATAGTAATTCATCAAATGCTTTCAAATGGGAATTTCATAAACACTGCTGTCAAGAATATTAGATATTGTATAACATCTTCACAACATTTTCTTTTATCTTAAATAGCCATTTATATGTGTTATGTAATAAAAATGCAGAAAAACGCCCGTCGTATTACATCGAGATTTGATAAATAATTAAATGCAAACAGCATGCACTATGTCTGCACATTTTTACTTTGTAATTCTTGCATTATAAACATATCTTTTTAAATTCAACTTCTGTCTCAGAGATAATATAATTACTATAACAATTAAAACAGATATGTAAGACTGGTTCTCATCATAACAACTTACTGAAACGTGACCCTACATTACATTGTAGGGTCTACATTGTTGGCAGACACAAACAGACACAGGAAGAAAACTATTTTATAACAATTTAATGATATCAATGCGGTAGATTTTTACATGTTCTCCTTAATTTTCGTTGTATGTTTTATCATATTTTGATACAATAGCGAGTAGAATAACAGGTGTGTTCCAAACAAACTAAGCGACAACAAAATCCCTTAAAAGAAAGACCTTTAATCATAAGACTACTAATTATAGAGAATTTGCGAATAAAAAAGAACGTTGCTTTACGTCCAGTTGCTAATATATCGTGTATGTTCAGGACACAACGTCTAGTTGCAATATTTCCATGTATGTGCAAGACAAAACGACCAGTTGCAAATATGCCATATATTTTCATGACGAAATGTTCAATGGCAACATGCCATGTATGTGCAGAACTAAAACACATTAACACCTGTAGTGTCAGGATGATCTGTTCCTTTTACCAACATCAACAGAAATGATCGCTTAATGTCGAAAGAGACGCTTTATAGAATTAACAGTTTATTGAACAAAGGGGTGGCATAATAAGTAAATTAAGAAAAGTTACCAGCAAATGTATTACATTACAAACAATCAAGACTAACAGTTCAGAATAAATATGTCATGAGTTTAAACATCTAAACAGTCACATAATATAAACAAATCAGAGCATATAATACTTTGAGAAGAATGTAAGTTATATCTGGTTTTAATCACAAAATGAATACAACACTTTATCGTAATTGTATAATACATTCAAAGCTTGATACCAAAAGATATAGAAAGTGCTTAGATTTCATTAATGAGTTATAAAATAGAAAAATACCTTCGAAGGTAACGAACGTTACTTTTTCGAAAATTCTCGAACAAATCATTCACAACTGGATGTTAAGAAAGGTAGAATGTTTTAAAGTTTGTGTTTTTATAGTCATTATTTGCCTGCTTTTTCATTAAATGATGCACACTGTATCTTATTTTTGACTGAAACGGTAACGTCTTTCCTACGAACTATATTTGGGTTATCATTACATGATTATCTTATGCTTTTTTTGATAGAATAGGATACTAGTACTCGAAAGAATTGTATTCATTTAAACATTTTTAGAATGAATTAATTAAAACGAAATCTTGAAACGAAATACGAAGAATTCTACAACAACATTCGTTTATTTTAAATTCTGACAATAAAATTAGATATTTGAGTATTAATCTTTATCATGTTTATTAAACGACATTTGGTGATCATTTTAAATAAATTAATAGGGGTTTTCTGTCAAATTTGGCAAATGTGTTTTTTTTTTACATTATACAATTTTATTTTTTTTTCGTGTTACACATTTCCGTTTCGGTGGTTTTAATGTTAAGTACGAAACTGATTTATCAAAGATGTTTTGATACAGTTTAAAATTGAGAAAGGAAATTGGAAATGTGTCAAAGCGATAACAACCCGACCATAGAGCAGACAACAACCGAAGGCCACCAATAGGTCTTCCGTGTAGCGAGAAACTCCCGCACCCAGAGGCGTCCTTCAGATGGCCCCTTAAAAACATGTATACTAGTTCAGTGATAATAGACGTCATGCTAAACTCCGAATCATACACAAGAAACTAAAATTAAAATTTATACAAGACTACTATAAACTTTGTTTATATATGCTATCTAAGTCAATCTAAATGTCCAATGTGGTATGACTACCAATGAGACAACTCTCCATCCAATTCATTACTTATTTAAGTAGACCATTATAGGTCAAAGTACGGTTTAAAACATGGAGCCTCGGCTCATATCGAACAACAAGCTATAACGGGCCCCAACAATAACGAGTGTAAAAACATTCAAACGGAAAAACCAATGTTATAATCTATAAAAAACGAAAACGAGAGACACTTATGAACCATATCAACAAACAAGAACTACTGAGCATCAGATTCTTGACTTAGAACAGGTGCAACTAATTGCAGCGGCTTTTAACGTTTTAATAGGTATGTGGGTTTGTTCTTAGTGAAATATAAATGGTGTTTGAGTGAAATATGAACATAAACATTTATCATGTTTATTTAGTTAAAATGACTAAGTTCAGTGCTTTTCTAATATCAATTTAAATGAAATTAAGGACACATATCTTCTATTAATTGAGCTTTCCACTTTCCGTGAAAGGACCTATTGCTTTTATTATTATTTTCGTTCTCCGCCTACAAGCAGTATGGTTATTTCGCAAGATATCACTAAGATATTTGATATAAAAATCGAACAGTTTAGGCGCTTTATAAACTGACATCGTTGAACAAAATACTTTACGTTGTAAGAGTTATCTCCCCAAACCAATCAATGATTACGGAAATATTATTTTATCAAATTGCTGGTGACGTCTTTAGAATTAGGGTGATTATTTAGACTGGGGCTATTTATTGATAACCAATTAATTTTGTTAAACGCATCATTCAAGTTTTAACTAGTAAGTATTCCTAAATTATAAAACCCATTCATAAAAAAAAATATTATCAATATCAAGTATTTCTAAGAAGATGAAAAACGAAAGAAATCATGATTTTTATATATCACGTGACTATTGAGATTCACTGTCATAAGACCACGTATATATACGTATCTTTACCTATCATGCGGTTCATTTTAGTTATCTTTCCTGCTTTTGACCATGACTTTGTTTTTTCGATATACTTGCCAAAATTAATGAACCTTTCATTATTTGATATTTTTATTGCTCTTGTTTGTCATTATAATTTTGGTGTCACCATTTCTTTTCGTTTCGTTTTTTTTTATGTTTTATAATATCTTATTTCCGTGGGTAGTTATTATAAAAGATTTTTTTTTTAGAAATTTTATTAAAAATGTAACTGAAAGTGTTAAGTAGAATGTGTCTCTGTTAAAAATGATAAATGAGATTGCATCATCTATACTTTATTAAGCATCATTTCAAACGTTATTCTCTTATGTAGTTAATCTCCTTAATTTACAATCTCCGATTTTTCTTTCAACTGGGAAAATGTACGACAACAAGATATGTATATTTAAAAAAAAATAAAACAGGTCTTGTACATCTTTTAATTTTAATAGTTGACATACACTTTTCTTTCAAATGAAAGTCAACGAACATTATAAAAAAAAATATTGTAATTGATAATATGTATGTAAATAAATGTGAACACCAAATCATTACATATATTGTAATTTAGAAGGTGTACTGGATTAACAGTTGATGAATAATATGCATATAAACATTGGTCACTGTGAATAGTAAACTATCAGTAATAGTGAATAGTAATTGGCTAACATATCCTGTCCAAATCTATCTCTGATTAAAAGAGGATGAGAATGCTATTTATACTTGTACATTTTTGAGACAACAATAATGTCACTTCAGTCTTTACGGAAATCTTCTTTAACTCTTACTTATCTAATTAGAAGTGGATTCTAAAGCTATCACAGATATTTTAGTTTCAATTTTTTTCTCGCTTTGGAGGTATATGTATAAAAGTGACAACTCTGCGACGGATCTATGGACAGGACAATCAGTGAGTGAAAAAAACACTTTATAGTCATAATTATATACTAGTACACAATTATTTTGTTGGACCCCCCTGCACGAATGACTTTAAGACTGTATTGTTCTGCTTATCCACCAAGCATGATGCATTCATGAGTAAGAGAAGTTACTGGTTTACTCGTAGAAAGACAAGTGTATCTTTATAGTGGTTACGCTTTTTTGCATGTGAAATAAGACTCTAAGTGTTGGGTATTTACAATAAGATATATATGGATTGATCATTATCATTTCATCATCCGTAATATATATATGTAATACTTGTCGCTTGATATAAGGCATACAACAGTATCATCATCATCATCATCAGTAATATAGCTAGAGGTTTATTTTCCGTCATACGTACATATATAGCTTGAGGCTTCTTCGTCGTTAGTATTATAATTTGAGGCTTCTTTATCGTTGGCATTATAATATGAGGCTGAATTCTTATCTGATATTGTAGGCAATTTATGTCGAGAACTTATTTTACGCATGTATATCTATGCTACATATACATGTCCAAGTTAAAGCCGATAGAGATCATTGAAGTATGTTTATAAAATGATCATGTAACAATTATAATATAACAGTAAGAAAGGGATTGACTTGTGGGACTGAAACAAAGAAAAAAAACAGCAATTTATAGTATTTCCAATAATAAACTCCATGCACCTATCTGATAGTATCCATAGCTGCTGAACACTATCTTAAAAACAACTACAGTGTACAAGTAATAAATAGAGAATATTTATCCAGTTTATAATATTGAACATTTATGTGGTACTGTTACACCATTGTCCAAGTATGAAATTTATACACAGTCTAGAAAAGCAAGACTACACGTCAATATCACATTGCTATGTTAAGTTAGATACTTAACACATAAAAAATCAAGTCTTAAACTTTTAAATCTCCTGTTTTTAAAAAGTATTTATCCAGGTCAAACGACAATGATCTAAGTTTTTTTTTTTTCGTGCCACACAATTTGTAAATATGGCCGAATCCAAGATATTTGAAAGAGGGTGTGATTCCCGATAATTGGATTTATGCTGACGATTATACAGTAACAATTTATATAGATATTATTGAAAACATGAGACTTTCAAAATTATCTAGCGATTGAAAGAGGGGAGTATGCCATCATGTATCCTCGAATTCACGTTTAGGTTTACAAGGACAAACAACTCGTCCTATACATTAGTAAAGATAAAGACGGAAAAGTACCATTTGATACATATATCAATGATATGAATGTCTGCCCACATCAAATTATCTTTAATTAAATTATAGAAAAATAATATTGAAAAAAATAGTCGAGTACACCTTTTACATTGGTGTGTGTTGGAATCTACTTTAAACTTAAACCTTGTAAAAACAAAAACAAAACGACAATCTTTTCGCTTCGGACTATGTGCATGTTACATGCTGTCTTAGTAGTTTTTAGAAGTCATAATTTGAGAAATACTAAAATATGGGTCAAGTAAAATGACAATAAATCATGGGTGTATTTAATTACAAGTTGCTAACTTACTTATTCCATTAAAAAACTTGTTTCAATTAATTCTTTCAAAGTTTAATAACAAAATATTCAAAGATTAAAAAAAATAGTTGGGGTTGATTTTTACAAAAAGTATATTCAAGCAAAAAAATACGTGTTAAAAGAGCAAAAGATTCTACGTTGTGTTAGCTCGGTTATGTCGAGTAAAGTCATCATTGGAAATCTCAAGTTAAACATTAAAAGGTCATAGGAATTTTTTAACTATCATTTGAAGTTGGAAAGCCATCAGAAAGTCAACTTGTGGTAACCTAAGAAGCTATGTTTTTTTACTAATATAATGTAAAAGTTTACATAGTATATAAAACCATTTTTTTGGGAATCAGTGTCAAGTTAACTATCAAACAATACTTGAAGTGTAATTTTTCAAAAAAGAAGTCTTAAATTATCTCCCTTATTCATTTTATTTCGTATAGTAACCATATATTTTGCAAATAAACATACAGCATGGTGCGTTTTAATGCATACAATTGTAATCAAAAGTAATCAAAAGACGCGGTTGGCATACTTTCTGCAATAAAATAACCACTATGAAAACACATAAGAAATACAAGAAAAACACATGTCTTCCTTTATTAACGTATTCCTTGTAAACAGAGTGATTATAAATTTACAGAATCAAATAGACTACGAGTTAAGCAAAATAGCAATTCATCAAGTGTTTTAAAAATAAACACTACTGTAAAGATCATTAAATATTGTATAACATATTCACAAAATATTTTCTTTTATCTTTAAAATAACCCTTTCTATGTTTAATGTAATAGAAATGCAGATAAACGCCCATCGTATTACATAGCAATTTGATAAACAAACAAATGTAAACCACATGTACCACAAAATAACGTCAACACATTTTCAGTGATACCAAAACAGATAAAGGAAGAACACCAGTGTTTATCATTTTATGATATCAATAAACTTATCATAGATACCAGTACTAAATTTTGTATATACGCCAGACGCGCGTTTCGTCTACAAAAGACTCACCAATGACGCTTGAATCCAACTAAAAAATTAAAAGTCCAAATAAAGTACGAAGTTGAAGAGCATTGAGGACCAAAATTCCGAAAAGTTTTGCCAAACACAGCTAAGGTAATATATGCCTGAGGTAGAAAAGCCGTAGTTTTTTCAAAAAATTAAAAATTTTGTAAACAGGTAATTTATAAATATAACCATATCAATGACAGTTCATGTCAGCAAACAAAAGTGCTGACTACTGGGCTGGTGATACCCTCGATAGATTTAGACATCTTCTCCTCTATTTCCGTTCTATGTTTCATCCAGGTAAACACATTTTGATACAATTGCAAGGAAAGAAACAATACGCACATTAAAATTCAGTTCAAGAGAAGTCCGAGTCTGATGTCAGAAGATGTAACCAAAAAGAATAAACACAATGACAATAATACATGTATACAAATCTAGATATCAGTTTGCTCATAGATATTTTCTCTTATTAATTTATTTCTTATTTCTCTCGCATATTAAAACATAACTATATGTATGTATTTCCATATGATAATGCATCTTTATTTTTTTAATTTAACACTGGAAACTGGAAATAACTGATGTATTCATAATACAATAATCACACACGTACTAGATTAAACCTAGCGCTGAGAAAAAAAAATAACGTACATTGCTGTTCTTTTTTCAACGTAGTAGTTTGCCGTATTGGTATTGATTCAATGTACGTTGCTTTATGTCTAGTGGCATATATTCCATGTATGTTAAAAACTCAACGTCATGTGGTCAACATGTCGTGTATGTCTAGACACGTGATTCTTCAGAACAGAACTTCCAGTGGCAAATATGCCGTATTATTTCATGACACAATGTTCAGTGGCAAATATGCCATGTATGTTCAGGACAAGAGCACATTTACAACTGCCAGGCCAAGACGATCTGTCCCTTTTACCAACCTCAACAGAAATGTTCTACATGTCGATAGAGAAGCTGAATAGAATAAATATTTGCATTGAACAACGGGGTGGGAATGATTAGTAAAACAAGGAATTCACAAGCACACGTATTCTTTAACACAAAGACAACACAAACAGACCAGAAAAAAATATGTTATATTGAGTTTAATCATTTAAACAGTCACGTAATTTTTTTACAATCTCTACACAGCAAGAGAGACAAACACTGCCAATGTGATTTAATTTACTTTATATAAACATGTAATTATAGATTCTTTCAACGTTTTTCGAAATTATTTCACTTCATTGATACGTTATGGGATTCAGTTTCCTGCAAGTTGATGTAATGATATCTATCATTCAATCTTGCTTGTTAACATTCTTGTGATTTGAGATTGTCAATTCAGGACTAATACGATAACATTCTCAGCCGGACATAACCCGATATAAATATATGTGGTTTGCCGTAGTTGGCATATTTGTATGTCGTTATTAGTTTTATAGTTTCTTTTATGAAGATGAATAGGTACATCCCTAGTTTTGGAAAGGTTTGATTTGAAAGTTGCTGATGGGGGCTAATGTGAAAAACGCCCTACGGAACGTGATATTATTATAATAAAGGTGTTATTTTAATTGATGAGTAATTGGTTGTCGATATCCCTGCTGAAGGAGTTTGAGTTCCCGAATGTATCATCATATCAGTTGTTTAAATTTGGTACTGACATGAGAAATATAAAATAAGAATATGTGATCTATTTGTCAATGAGACATCACTGCACACATGAAACAAGAGCATATATTGAATAGAAGTTTTCTATAGGCTCGAAATAACTAATGTATAACAATTCAAACAGGAAAAGTAACGGACTGACTGATTTTCGAAACAACAAAAAGAATCCAAATATGATATAAAGCAACAAACGGCAACAACTGATTTGAAAGGCTGTCATGTCTTGGTTCTTGCACATTTAAAAGCAGTTGTTGTAAAAATGTTTGCCGGCGCCATGGGACAATGGTGTAACAGCACAACATACGAACTATTACTTATTTATGTATAATTGCATGGTGATGAAATAGATAAGAAATTACGATTATCTATGTATCTTTTCTTTAGGGTCATTTTTGTCATATTTTGCATACGTGTCAACGTATTTAGCCGTCCCTGACTATTAAGCTTTAAAGTTATATCATTCACAATGGACGCTATTTCATAAATGACATCTTGAACAATGAAACAAAGAACGCTTCGTATTTAGTCTCTCAATAATTTATTACAAATGCAAATAACATATCGTCCTCAGATAATTCATATTTGACTCCCAAATTGGCACATAGCATGTCGTCCTCAGATAATGCATATGGTTCTCTCAAACTGACAGATATTAGGTCAATCTACAAAAGGCAGAATAATAATTAGATATGATATAATTATTTATTTTAAGGTAGCAAACCCCTTTTTAGATATGAAATTGTTTATGATAAATGTAACATGTGTAATGCTGTATCGTTTCTACCTGTTTTATCTTAAGACAATTAGTCATCACTACATGAACAACCTGATATGAGAAACATCGATAAAAAGATGAATCATTGCGACACGAATGGTCACATCTGCAATTTCAATAACACATGTTGATACACTCATGACAGTAGTCTCACATATCCAAAATCAGCTCAAAATCTGAAGGGCTTTACAGAAAAGGCCTTAGAACTGTGATTTTCAACAATTTTTAAGTTGTAAACCCTCAATTTTGGCAAACATTCACAGAGCGGAACGACCATTAAACTTGATCTGTAACTTATCATGGTTAACTCACATACTAAAAATCACCATTATACAGTTGGGTGCAGACCAAGCATTACATGTAAACGGGCCTAAAATATTAACGCGGCGTTTACTCGCGTGCACTTCATGTAAACGCCGCGTTAACTCTGCGTTAACTCTGAAATTTTAGTAGACATAAATAGTAAACAGGCGTTTACTTTCGCGTTTACCTCCGCGTTAACGCGAAAACCGTGCGTCTTCTAATTTTGTAATGAGTAAACGGGCGTTTACTTTCGCGTTTACTTCGCGTTAACGCGAAAAAGGTGTGTCTTTTATTTTTGTAAAAAAAAAAGTAAACGCCCGTTTACTGTTTGTAGTAAACGCGCGTTAACACAGATTGACCTCGTATCCTGGATACACTGACCTAATATATCACATGATAAGGTACATCAAAATATCCATCTGTCCATTTTCGATCAACACATTGACGATTGCATTTAATGAAATGACACCTCTTTAATTAATTTATTGAAAATTAATCATTGCATATAAGAACAAAACGGAAATTCGTCCTGGAGCTGTAAAACCATTCGTGAGAGGATATTAAGTATAAGAAGATCTGGCAAAAACATACTGAAGTTAGAGATGAGTTGATACGATCAGATAATGTTCAAGTTTCTAGACAGGGGATAAGTGCATTTCTACGACGTTTCCGTCAGAGTGGATCTGTTACTGACTTTAAAGTAAACACTAGACAGAAAATGTTACAGGAAGTACATCTAGAATTTATTGACGAAACAATTTGTAATGATCTAGAAATATCCGCTAGATAAATGTTTATATTTCTAATAAAAAGTGTTTTTGAATGTTAAGGTTCAAAACACATATACGTAAAATATTAAGTCATTTTAACAACATAAATAAATGTACAAATGCACACGACGATTATTTTATAAGATACACAATTAGTTAACGCGAAAAGTAAACGCGCGTTTACTTTCAAGTGCACGTAAAAATACAATTGAGAAATCTGTAGTAAACGCCCGTTTACTTTTACGTGCACGTAAAATTAAACTTGTGAAATCTGAAGTAAACGGCCGTTTACTACTGACTAAACGGACACAGAGTAAACGCGCGTTTACTCGAGTAGACATTATAAATTTCCATTTTGACCGCGTTAACGTTAATGAAGTAAACGGGCGTTTACTAGTAAACGCGAAATTTAAAGTTAACTAACGAAATATGTGCACGCCGCGTTAACTTGCGTTTACTTTATGTAATGCTTGGTCTGCACCCAACTGTATCTGAAAGCATTTAGAAAAAAGGTTCGTATAACGTGATTTTCAAAAATATATATCAAAGTCCAACTGATCTGTATCTTATCGTGGTTAACTCACATTAAAAAAATAGGCCTAATATCTGAAAGCGTTTAAAACAGTCCGTATAACTGATTTTAAACAATTTATCAGAATCCAAAGCCCGTAATATATGCAAAAAATAGCGGACCAGAACGAAACTTAAACTCGATCTGTAACTCATCATGGTTAACTCACATACAAAAAATCAGCCCAATATTTAAAGGCGTTTAGAAAAAAAAGACTCCGTATAACGGTTTGTTGTGGAATGACGGAATGACGGACAAGGGTTAAACTATATGGCACAGACAACTTCGTTTCATAACAATGAAAAAACATTTAAAAAAATTGTCATTATCGTGTCAGTCGTAAACAGAGATATTTAAACGTGGTTGTTAAGCAATTCGTTGTTTTTTTTTTTGAAATACCTGTGATATTTATTCTTAAACATACTGCACCGTTTGTATTAATATCAAATAAAAAATATCATGATATAGCTAGTATTATACGATTATCCCAACAATGTTTTACTTTTCAAAATAATAGATTATGATAACAATAATAATGATATTTGTACTGTATGGATAGAGATAAATAGATAAATTGCTCAATAAAGGGTGGTTTTAGACACATTGTTTTTTATACCAATAATCTGCCAATCAGTATATTGAACACATATTATATATATATATCTATGATCGCAAGTAGGAATCTGTTTTCTAGTTTCTGTATTTAGATAAAAACAAACATACGCTTTAACAGTCAGCTATAGGTCGATAGCATTTCTCCATTGTTCTCATTACTACTACTTATGGATAATTAATAACTATTAAACGTTTTGTTTTCAATATTTTACACCACTGGATCGATTCCTCTGCTGGTGGACTATCAGTCCCCGAGGGTATCGTCCGTTCTGATGTTGTACTGTTACACTAATGGTCCATGTTAGGGGAGGGTCGAAATCCCGGTTACATGTTTTACCCGGCCTCATTCTGTATGCATGTGCATGTCCCATGTCAGGAGCGTGTAACTCAGTGGCTATTGTTTGTTTATGTGATACATATTGGTTTTTCGTTTATTTATTACATAAATAAGACAATAAGTTTTCTCGTTTGAATTGTTTTACATTTGACATGTCTGGGCCTGTTATAGCTGAATGTTACGGTATTGGATTCGTTCATTGTTGAAGACCAAACGGTGACCTATAGTTATGAATATCTGTTTCCTTTGGTGTCTTGTGGGGATTTGTGGCAATCAAACTACATCTTCTTTATTTATTGTGGTTAACATACTAAACGTAGGTGCAAAGAGAGTGATATCTGTCAACGGGTTGAAAATTAAAATCCCTAAATTACTCAACTCTGAGGAAACTTCAAATCAGGAATTCCCTCATCAAATGGCAAAATCAAATACTCAAACACAACAAACGAATGTATAACAACTGTAATATTCCTGACTAGGTATATGCATTTTCTTATGAATTAAACATGGTTATAGCTAGCCAAACGTCTTACACATATGACAGTCGCACTATATTGACAACGGTGTGAACACAAAACAAACAGACACAAAAGGTACAACTGTCACAAATAATGATAAAACAGTCAACATTTTCTCAAAATCCAAACCTATAAAAAACAAAGGAACACAAAAGCCATACAGACAAAGCACACTAAGCGTAAATACAAAATTTCAATTCTGGTATCTATGATCAGTTAATTTACTCTTTATGATTCCAACAAAACGTTAAAATCTTTTACCATTCGATACTTTACAAAATAAAGTAAAATAACAAAAAAAATACTGAACTCTAAGGAAAATGCAAAACGGAAAGTCCCTGATAAAATGACAAAATCGAATGATAAAACGCATCAAACGAATGGACAACAACTGTCATATTTCTGACTTGGTAAAACAATTGAAATGTTCTTATTTCCTTTATCCCTTTTATTTTCAGAAGGAAGTAGCTGTATAATATGTTTTTCATATTTACATTCTCATTTTTCAACCAAAGTAAATGGGTGTTCAATTCTACTTACCGAATTTCACAAACGGACTTAAAAGTTTGATAACAATCTTCGTCGCCCCATTCGAAAGAATTAAATCTATCTATCATAGCACAATGTGCAGCTCTCGTACCCAGGAAATTTGAATTATCTGGTTGTCCTTGATACCAGTTGTTGTAGTTAAGCGGTTCACCAGACAACCACTTATATGACATTTCATCGTTATTGTATGTAAGACCAATCCAGTATAATCCTAAAATAATGATATCAACATTATAAGTAAGAATTTTGTCATGAAATGTAAAATAAAAAAAGGTCTGACAAATAGATTTTCAAACTGCATGAATTTCTTTAAAAAAACATTAACAAAAAATGTATAGTATGTGTCATGAATGCAAAGTCATAAAAATATATCTCCAGCCCAATATGTCAGCACAATATGTGTTGACATGAATATCAAATATATGGTCATTTTTTTTATAAATTTCTCCTGTTACAAAACTTTGATTTTTTCGAACAACTAAAGATTTGTCTTACCCAGCAAAAGATTACTTTAACTGTATTCGGCAATTTTTTGGAATTTTTGGGCCTCAATGCTATTCAACTTTGTACTTGTTTGGCTATATAACTATTTTGATCTGAGTGTCTATTATTCTGTGGTGTTGTTTTTTTCTGATGACTAAGGTACCGGTACAAGGACGGTGGTAAAAATGTCAGTACTAGTATCTACACAGTTAGTGAATTTGCGACAAAATTGCTGTTGAATGCATTTGATACATATACTACCATGTTCGAAAAAGGTTTCGAAAAATTGTTTGTGTTATTTTGGAACCTGTATACAATGGCCTCATTTTAAGTTATGGGTATATTACACAAGCAGCATTTGGGTTCATTGCAATATAATAAATTCTCCTGTTATAGGTTATAATGTACAGGCACCTACATTAGTTTGACGGCAGTTGTTCCTTGTATATATGTTATAAATGTAAACACAGTTATAGAAAGTAAGTCAAAAGTATGGACAGTCACAGGAATGCACACAATAAGGGATACATTATTGTTTCTTTAATAAAATGATATACTAGTATACTATATGGTCAAAATGAACCAGATTGACTCTATGAATCAAGCCAAAATCCGATAAAATATGATAGAAACATTAAAATTTAATATAACAACACAAAAAAATGCAAAACGTCTGAGCGAGATTCGAACCTTATCTTAAAAACAATCTTTAATTAGTGGTTCTATGCTTTACCGATGGAGCCAAGGGGACGCTTGTCTATACGTTCTTATTAAGGAACTATATTAGTACAATTAAGCGATGTTACAGTTTTTTTTCATTTAAAATGTTGTTTTTTTATGTAATAAGGACATACCAAACCAATTTCATTTTTGAGGGAAAAAGAAGTATAAATTACAACAGTCATAAAAAGCATAACTTTTCTTTTCGTTTGAAATGTCCTTCTTGGAGATTCCTTGTTTTTCCCACCTAAAAACACCCTAAATTCCGTATATTGGACCTTCATCCTTTTTGAGGGTTGACGCGGCTTCATCTGCCTCATTTTTAGACTTATACCTTGAATTTGACATACACAGTCATCTCAGTACCAGAATCTATGACAAACGAGACGATTTTTATTTTGAAATTATCAATTTCCCCCACCTTAGTAGTAATATACCAACTTCACCTGCATATGGAATATACATTTCCCAACTTATTAGGTATTCAAGAGCTTGCAGCTCCTATTCAGACTTTGTAAAACGTCACCAGTGTCTGAGCAGAAAATTGATGAACCAGGGGTATGTCAAAGAACGTCTCGTCCTTTTTCTAACAAAGTTCATCGGAAGATACCCAGAACTTGTTGATAAATATTCCGTATCAACTTCACAAATAATACAAGATGGTCTTGAAGTATAGATTTTGCGTACTGACGTTTGTTATCATCTTAATTACGTATTATAGTATTCTTGTATATGTCTTTTTTAGATATTCATTAGAAGTGACTCTGTGGTTACGTAAAACCACATACTTTGAACGGCAAAATTATTTCATTTATTGATATTACTTTTACTTAAGGATCTTGACATACTATGAATGACTAAACTATTTTATTCAATAAGATTACTTTTTCTGTTTAGTCTGTTTTTTATGATATACATTTGACGTGAAACTGTACTTATGTATCCCGTCATACTTTGAACCACACCATTATTTTATTTATTATTATTACTTTTACTGTTAAATCTGGTTTTTGTTATATCTACTTTACGTGAGTCTGCATTTATGTATGCCGTCATACGACAAAATTATTTTTATGTCTACCTGTGCGAATTTCAAACGCGCAATTTTACACCAGTAATGAAAACCTTCTATCATTTATGGGTAGACTTTACATAGATAAATTCAGCCGTATTTGACGTGAAACTGTACTTATGTGTCCCGTCATACTTTATACCACACCATTATTTTATTTATTATTTTTACTGTAGGTCTGTTTTTTGTTATGTCTACTTTACGTGAGTCTGCATTTTTGTATGCCGTCATACGACAAAATTATTTTTGTGTCTACCTGTGCGAATTTCAAACGCGCAATTTTACACCAGTAATGAAAACCTTCTTTCATTCATGGGTAGACTTTGCATAGATAAATTCAGCCGTATAAGAGAAGCAAAATGAGAATGTTAAATTTGATGTATGCCTTTTCATGCTACTTTGTTACATTTGTTGTTTGTGTAGTAATATTAAGATGATAACACAATGTTGACTGTTGTACCCCTGTTTTTGATATTTTTACTTTTTGAGTGTGTTTGTTTTGTTCATGCATCGTTGACAATGTAATGGAATTTGATGCGACTGTCATACAAGTGAGAGGTTTAGCTAGCTATAAAACCAGGTTCAATCCACCATTTTCTACATTAGAAAATGCCTGTACCAAGTCAGGAATATGACAGTTGTTATCCATTCGTTTGATGTGTTTGGACTTTTGATTTTGCCTTTTGATTTTTGATTTTCCTTTTTGAATTTTCCTCGGAGCTCAGTATTTTTGTGTTTTTACTTTTAACTATTTCATGTATTTATCACATATATCATAATATATGTAAATCGAGATACTGATCAAAAAGCATTTTCATTGTTTGTTTTTATAGTAAATTCTAATTTGTCGGAACTTTTTGAAATTGACCCTTCTGTGAAAAAAATCAACGGCATATTGACCCTACCTCTTTTTCTATCCGTTTTGTCCTTTGTGCTCAATATCAATGCAATTGCATCTACTAAAAACGTTCGTCACTGGTTTCAATACTGGTCAATTGTCCACCACTGGCATTGCAGTTATCCTACAACAATGAATATCAGTTAAAAAGTTCATCAAACATACCATGTTCATCATTGTTTACACAAGGCGAGCATCCATTCAAAAAGACTCGTCAATGAATCGAAATCGTTAAAAGGAATAAACAGGTACGAAACTGAAGTGCATTTCGGAATCAAACATTCAGTAAGGGTTTCCATGTACAGCTAAGGTAATTGTATTTCATTACTGTTATACCAGAAAGATTTCACTGTACATATACCTCTGGTAAAGAGTAAACAAACATTAATAAACATATTTTTCATGTTGATTTGTTGTCCGTTCGGCGCACTCTTTTTTCTCCTTGATTTTGAGTTTCTAGTTTTTATAATAATACAAATTCATATATTCATAAATTAATAATATCTTACTTAAAAAGCTATCCAGTTATAATTTTGAAAAAGCATGTTTTGTTGCAAAATATCAAATTATATATAGAAATGTTATATACCTCAGAAGTAAACCAATTTCCTACATTACATTTGAATATGTACTTTGAACCACGGAAGAAGGCTACCGTCTCAGGACATACTATTTTTGCTAAAATTATCAAAACAGCAGTACTGTACATGTTTTATTAAACTTTTTCTGTCAACTGTAATCCATTACAGTGTATTAAAAGATATTCGAGTTTAAAGTTTATTTTCTTCTGTTATTTTTTACGAAAATAATCAACTGATAGATTTTAATTGGGACAAGCAGACACATTTTTTCTGTTATTAAATATTATATTATTTGTATCCTGCTAGATGTACAGCAAACAAATATCAACATGGACATAAGCTATATACAAATCTAAAATAACCATTGGTTTTACTTATCATATTTAACTTATGCAACTCGATGGATGTATATAGTGTTACAAGAGCTAATAATATTTTTGTTTCGAAACTACTCCATATTTTTCAATCTGTTGATCAACGACAATTTTTAATATGCATTGCTCTGCAAGTTTTTATAGTGGAAAATAATAAATTACTGTGTTTAGTGTTTTATAGGATTTTTGTTAATACAAGGACATTAATATATACGTGAATGTATTAGAAAGGAATATCCCACTTTAGTGTGGTCGGTAAAATAGGATGCTCAACTTTTCAAATCTTAATGATGTTATCAAAGGAAACATGTACACTAAGTTTCAGGTTGATTTAACTTCTACTTTATCAAAAACTACCTTGACCAAAATCTTTAACCTGAAATTTGCACTATCATTTTCTATGTTCAGTGAACCGTAAAATTGGTGTCAAAACTCTAATTTGGCATTTAAATTAGAAAAAAACATATCATAGAGCACATGTTACTAAGTTTCAAGTTGATTGGAATTCATCTTCATCAAAAACTACCTTGACCAAAAACTTGAACCTGAAGCGGGACAGACGGACGGACGGACAGACGAACGGAGGCACTATCGTAGGTGGGGCATAAAAATAATGAAGGTACAATTTTTGGTATCTTTTTTACTCTTTTTAAAACAATTCAGTAAAAAAATGCAAAAAATAAGGAAAATTGTAATATTGAGAAAATTTTGCTTTGTCAAACCAAAATGGTATTACATGGATTAAGTTGCAAAATACCATACACTTTTGCATCTTTATTGTATTTATCATGTTTTAGTGAGTTTTTGATGAAAAAAAATAAAGAAAAAAAGTTGTAGTCTTGTCGCCACTTTGTTCCTTTGGTTGCCATAGCAAGCATAAAATGTACACTATTCCTTTCCTGTATGCCTTTTTTGTACAAATTTTCACCATGAAAGTACTTAGTTGGAAGATGCAAGAAAATTCTCACTGAATTGGCATCTAGATCATAAGTCAATGCCACAGATACCTATAATACAATTTTTTGCTGACCTTTGACCTCAAAGAAAAAAGATGACTTTTGTTTACAATTTTGTGTCGGGAGCATTATCTGTTTGCCCTTTGACAAACTCGTTTGATATTTGGCACATGTGTGCAGCACCTCAAGACAATCGGTTGTGTTCCGAGGACCATCATCCCCAAATTTATCCAAACCTTCCTTTAGGGGAATTGAACCTTTTAACAAAATTTCATAGATATCCATTAATTTAAACTAAAGTTATTGTCCAGAAACCAATGTGTCTTCAGACAACAACAATGACGACATCATACCATTATACATTCCCAAAAATTGTTTGCAGTCGAATAATAAATGATTAGATCTTCATTTCTCAATCTTATATATTCTGAACTCCCAACTGGCATGACCATCATGACCATGGATCTTGTCCATTTATATAAAAAAAAAATTGGCGGGGGGGGATTTCAAATCAAGGACAGACACCACATGAATACATTAGTACATGCGCATATATAATTGATAGTGACAAAATCTATAAATAAGCATTCTCTTTGTTTTTGCAAAATCAAATATGATTATGCAGAGTGGTTTAATTCTTTATTGAAGGCTGTACCTATTACTATTAATTTGTTCTTAAATTAAGCTGACACTGGTCATATTAAAATGTTTAACAATTCATTTGTTATGCATTCTTATTCTGATTTACATTATGTACTGATGTAATGTCTAGTATATTTACAGGATTTAAGATTTCACATACTTTATCTCATATGGTACTTTATCAAAATAAAGATAAACATGTAAAAAATGTACTTTAAGAGATACTGGTACTCACTTATGAATGTTCATATTAATGCAGTAGGTTAACTTCAACATCAAGTTGATCCATTTCTTTAATTATAGGCTCCTCTATATGTAAGTCTGTCATCTGATGTATCTTTTATCTGTTTAAAGAAATATTACAGATTATAAGGTGATCAATTATTCTTTGAATTGAATTTGGAAAATTGTATTTAAAATCAAATTAGTTATTTTCTTATCTTAAGAACCAGTGGAAAATATATAATGAGCTGTTAGCATCTTACTACATTAAAACATTCAAAGTTACAAGACTTTTTTGTATGATTAACTCTATTTTTAAATGGACAGGTTAATGTATAAAATGATCTAAATGAACACTTTAAAGCAGAAATGTAAATTGTGATTAACTTATTACTAAACAACTTTACTTGATATATTTGAGTCAAATTAACCTTATACAGTATGTTATGGGCTTCAGGATCACACATGTACATGTACAAATGTATCTAAATTCTAATGACAAGATCTCAAAATGTGCTAATTTTAAAATATTTTTTTCAGTTTTGAACTAAATGTTAAAAGTTTGAAATCCTTGCAATTGTATCATGTATATATCATATGTCTAATTTAGTTTCTAAGGACACGAAGGACAATAAACAACAATTTTATGAAACAAAGGTATTGCGGTCCCAAAAGATCCCATCTAAATAGTGGATTAAGAATCTAATTATCTTAAGATTTGATATACAAGTTTTATTTTTATAAATAAATATATATGTAATCATGATAACCACTTTTCAATATATGTGTGTCTTTCATATGTCATAATATATAGGTACACTGTATATGTAGCAATCAAAATTACAGAAAATTTAAATTTGACGTTCCTGATTTTTAACAAATTAAGCTTACTGTTTACATGTATATCTGACATAAACATACATACATGTATGACTATCCTGATAACTGTAGGATTGTCTTTACTTTTATAAATTGTGACTTGGATGGAGAGTTGTATCATGATCTATCATTGACACTCATACCACATCTTTTTATACATTTATCTATTCTACATGTACATGTACATGCAAATGTATTCAGTTGTTGTCGCATTTTGCCTACATGTACATTCATTTTGGCATCATTTGTACATATTAATGATAAGCATAATAAATAAGGTGACAGACATGTATGGTCTGTTGTGTATATGGAGGATAGTTGTACATGTGATTTTCTCATTGGCAACCATCATGATCATAACCAAATCTTCTTTTTTTTTTGTAACTTTTGAGTCTGAAACATGTAGTTTTATTTTTTTTTTATTTCAAATTATTATCCTATTCAAATAATGTTTGAACATGATGAATAAAATTGTATAAAATTGCTTTCAGCACAGATCATATATTTGCAGAGAATAATTGCACATTGTAACTAAAAATATGAGGGAAAGGGGGATGTATTAAAATTATTGAACGGGCCACATGATTTATCCGAGAAGTAATTTTAAACTTTCATAATTTAAATTATTACCTGTTCCAACTGGTATAACTGTCGCAAAGAATTCACTATCACTATCATCTGCTTCAAAGTGATCCGCCTTTCCAGTTTTCAAGATGCACAAAATTATGGCATTTAGATCTTTATAGTTTGCTTTTGGTGTCCATGATATACCATGTACTGTTTTAAGGTGGGAGAAAACTGTATAATTTCCAGCTTTTGTTCAGCTGAATCATCAAAAACTACTCACGGATGGCTTTACATTCCTCATATTCCACATTTCCAGCAAATAATACAATAATTTCAGTCTTATAAATAATCCTCATTCCCGTACAGATATTGTAACTGCCTCTGTCTAGAAGTGATCACCCGTACATGTATGTAACAATCTCCTGGTGAGGGAAATAAGTTTCCCAACACCACAAAGTTATGTACTTTTCTTTAATCTTATCAAAATGTTCAATTATGTATAAAAATATACAACAGAAGTTCATTTTTCTGTCAAAACATTACCAGCTGGTTACAACCTTTATCGGTTTTTAAATTGAAGAGCATCACTTTTGGTATGTCTAAACACCAAAAAGACAAAAGTAAACTGCTGTTTCCTGACAGTTTACTGCATTAGAACATTTACATATCAACAGATACCAAAGATGTTATTATCATTTCCTGCTGTATTCATGGTCATCTTTTAGAATATATATCAATTGTTATATTGTAGGCTGTTTTTGTTGAGAAATTAATACCCCTATTTCCCTATATAAGCAGTCAAATTTACTGAAAAATCAAATTCATTTTTTTATACATAATAACCCAATATGACTTTTTAAAATGTCATTTCCCAACAAAACAAGGTGGATACATTACAAAAACACATTTATCTCAAAAAGGCTGTTGAACAAAATTTCCAAGTTGTGCCTGGTTTTCTCTGGCATTGCCTCTTAAGATAATGACAAGTATTTTATTTGATTTGAATAAAAAATGTATTTGTTAATTTTCCGAAAGTTTTTTATCCTAACATTTGTTTTCGATTATTTGGCCAAAAGATGTGTCAAGCATAACAGAATGCTCTTTGAGAGTTTTGTAGGGTTTTTGTTAGAAATTGCTTTCATTTTGACAGTGAGGCCAGGATTCATTTAACGTTGAATAGATTGAATATCTTCACACCGAACTAGAAAAGAAAGATCTCAAGATTATCAAATAAAATTCGGAATGTGTCTAAGATAACATTAGATATCAATTGTATATGTTTACACTGAACTAGAAATAAATCTCAAGATTATGAAATAAAACTGGGAATGAAACTGGGGAATGTGTCAGAGAGATAACAACCCGACCAAAGAGCTGAAGACAGCTAGGGACTACAAATGTATTTTCAATACAGCCATACAATAAATTCCGCAGCCCGAGGCGTGCTTCAGCGGGACACTAAACAAAACTGTGTACTAGTTCAGTGATAATTAACGTAATACTTAACTCCGAACTATATAAATAACTTGAGTTAAAAAAACATACAAGACTAACAAAGGCCAGAATCTCCCGACTTTGGACAGGAGCAAACATGCAGCGGTGTTGAATATGTTTTGTGTTATATCAACCTTATACTCATTCATTCCTCTAGCTAATGTATAACAATAAAAACACAGCAATACGCACATTAAAATTCAGTTAAGAAGAAGTTCGAGTTCGATAGTTCAGAAAAATGAACAATAGAAACTAAGCAAAATGATAATGATACATAGATTAACAAAGGACTATTACCAGTTACTGGCATGCCGTCTCAAGATCTGAATTTAACTAATTGAAATATTGTTTCCTCATCATATGAATATCAAGCATAATCCCTCCCGTTAGAAGTTTAGTATAATACAATTATACAATTGATTAGAACATTGTAACCGTATGATATGTTTAATTCATGTCTAAGACAGTCTTGTACATAAAATCAAACCGGGAATGTCACAACTTGTACTCTCTCTGCGATCTGAATACCAAATAGAGTTTCTTACGGATTAAACACACCAACAGTCAGAGTAATTTAAGGTTATTAAACACACCAACAATCTGAGGAATTTAAGGTTATTAAACACACCATATATATGTATATATATATATATATATATATATACTTATCTTACCTCTATACATTTCTAGGAATATGATTAATTTAAAGCGTCCGTGTGGTGACCGCGTATATTCAATATTCAATAGGGAGGCGGGGCTTAATTCAATACACGGTTAGTAGTGGATTTACGACTTTGGCACTGTTAGAAAATTTAAAAGTATTGAAAGTTCTGTTTAATATTGTTATATGAAGGTTGTTGATTATACATAGTTATTGTTTGCATTATTGTTTAGTGCAGACCAATTGAAGAAGGTTCATAATATTGAACACCTGGCCTTGAAGGCATATAACTTTGCGCAGTGCTCTGAGCACAAAAATCGTGCTCGAAACATGAAATCCAGCAATTTGATTGGTTGATTTTCGAGTCTGAGAACAAAAATCATGCTCGAAAGTTTTATGGCCGTGAGGCCTGAACACTTTAATATAGAAATAAGAAGATTTGTTATCATAGCAAATGAGACAACTCTAGTCTAAATTCGACAAATAAAGATGTCGGTAATATGAATTCGTTAAAATGTTCTAGTGACCTAATATACTCTTACCCCATATGGAATTTACTGACCCCGTATATATCATGTTAGGTCACAAACACACTATTTTACTAATAATATTATCTTTACAGAATAAGTAAAATCAATACATTCGACGACGAGATGTTGAAGTACGAAAACATATGCTTCTGCTAATTGTAGCTAAGGTCACTATCTGAATAATCTAGCTAATATAAACGCCATTTACTGCAAATAAATGTTAGTTTACAAGGACCTGCATGATTGTATACTTACACACGCAACACGGTCTCCTTCGGCAACAACTGCCTTTTTTTGTCCATCCTGGACCAAAACTACTTTCACAATTGGAATGTTGTGTTGGGCGCATTTCCCCTGTGAGGCCATACATTGACGAGTTAACTCTTAAAAATGAAGACATCATATTTTAGAATATCTCTACATCATGTGATTTTTCAATTTCAAACAGTAAATTATGTATTATGAACAGATAAAAGGTGACAAAGATAAAGGATAAAGACAATTGTTTCCAAAATTGATTTTTGCAATCAAAAGAAAGAGAGAAAAAAATGATTATTTTTTCAGTCTATAGCAATAGAGTTAATACATTGTATGTTTTAGATCAAGATAATATAACTTCATTGCATTTAAATGAACAATAATTGAAATACATTTAGGTTGACAAATTTACTAATGAAATTCTTTGCATTCATGTTTGTACTTTAACCATCTGCATTGTGTTCGAGCGATATATTTACGATAATGAACAATGCACTAATAAAAATTTAAATATATTTTGGTTATTATTATTTGTTGTGATCCTATATTACAGTTTAGCCATGTATATAAAATGAAAGCTTACTTTCTGCATTCGTCTCATGGTATATGCTGAGGGCAATAACAATCACGTACCAACAGTTAAACATGGTGCTGAAACATTTACATTATTCATATTTCATGAAATATATATGATATTTGTATTATACATATTTCATGAAATACATATGATATTTGCATTATTCATATTTTATGAAGTATTTCATATTTAAAGTATGTATTTAACATGAAATATAACATTTAGTATTCATTTAATATGAAGAATGACATTTAAAGTATTCATTAAACATGCGTTATTAAATGATTTGAGCAAAAATGGATAAATCAGCCTGTGCAATACTGATTCTGTCCCACTGCCGATATAAATCAAGAGTAAATATTGCTTTTCGAACAGGGCCAATACGGAACCAAACATATTGTCCAATGGGTTACTACAGGACGTTCACTTCCGGTTTCAATTTTCTTATGCCTATAAGTTACTTAACGTTAGACGTTTCGTTACGCATAAAACATTTGTAATATCTTGTTTTTTAAATCATAGAATAAAAAGTTTTAAGTCTTGAGACGAAAATATTTCACAGCCTTTTCGAGGAAGACTTTCAGTTATTTACATGTTCATTTGCACTTATCAGTTATCATAAGGCAGATATTAATATACTTCAATTAGTTTATAGCATTCCGTAAAAAAAAGTATCGAAGATCGTCATACAATGAGCAATCCATCAGAAAGTGTGTTTCTGTTTCAGCGCGATTCGATTTGCACAATACACATATTCTCTGTTCAATGGAGTATCTTCTTGTCTCACCCAAAAGTGTAAGTGAACCGGAGCTAAATAGGACCATTGCACGTCGCGAAATTAAGAAAATTGCAGACGGACTTTATTTGTACATGTATTGCCAATAAGTTCGTAATTTGTTTCCATTCTGTAAATTACTTCTATCATAAAAAAAACTTACTCGTGTTATCTAATTCAGTTCATTTTTCGCTAATTGTAGAATCACTGTTTGAGTTTATACAGATAAATTATAAACAAGATATCTCACAAAAAAACATGTAAAGTATTGCATTAAAAAAATTCCATAATATGGCATTTCCTTCATACAGGAACTTCTTTGAAAGAAAGATAAGAAGTTATCAATATCCTTTTACTTTACTTCCCGCTATATAGATGACGTTCTTTTACTAAATAATTCAACATTTGGTGACTAAGTTGAACGCATCTATCCCACCGAACTAGAGATAACGGATACAACAGATACAGCTGAGTCGGCCTCATATCTTGACTTACATCTAGAAATTGACAATGAGTGTCGGTTAAAAACAACACTTTACGACACAAGAGATGATTTCAGCTTTTCAATTGTGAACTTTCATTTCTAAGTAGCAACATTCAAGCAGTATCTGCATACGGGGATTATATCTCCTAATTGATACGATATTCCCGTGCTTGCATTTCCTATCATAATTTTCTTGATAGAGGGTTGCTGCTCATAATGAAGCTTTTAAGGTAGCACTCCACAGTTAGGTGTGTAGTTTCGCATTTTGGCCCCTGTGGATTTTTTAAATATGAGAGCTAGTGTGCAATAAAATTCATTTTTGGATAGCTGAGTATTAAAATAGCCTTTGTATTGGGTTTATATGAACATCAAGGTTATGTAATGTATGTAATATAGGCTGTTTTCTGTATGACAGTCCGTATTTGCATGTCCATACCATACATTGGTCCGCCAATTATTGTAATGTTTTTTTCCAACTTTTTATCGCACGAACTTTGTGATTGGATTTTACGAAAAAATGAGGCGAAAGACACCCATTTTTTATTTGATCATTAGGAAGATTTAAGAAAACAGTTTCTAAAAAGGTATCACTCAAAGGCATTGAAATTCTAGTTTGATCCAAATTTTGGGGGGATATATGACATGTTCACCCCCCTTTTTGCAATATTTTATGGTAAATAAATGCTGAATGTTGCCATGGATACACATAAAAGGAATTAATTTTCACCCTTTTAACTTTGGAAAATTGAATCTATGGAAGATACTGATTACATACATATGCACATGTACAACACAAACAGTTAGGTTAATGTATTAGAAATCCAGAAATAGGAGATGATAAAACATTTTGGGGCTCATTTTTAATTTTATTTTCTAACTGTGGAGTGCTACCTTATGGCACATCAGAAAGCACAGAAATGCACTTTTAAAGTTAAAATTGACCACAAATCTTTAGTCTTTTATGTTCTTGTTTTAGTTCTGAAGGTAAAAAAACTGCTAGGAATGCAATTTATGTTAATTTTATTGTTTACTGTCCTTAGCAACCAAATATACACATTTTGACACTTAGACATGTTGCGGTCTTAAATTTGTACCCCGTTAGCTTTGCCCTTGTAACCAAAGATTGCGCTTTATATGATAATCTCAGAATGTATCGCTTTATATTTTTGAATGCGAATAAGTCAAATAAACATTTTTAGCAGGATTTTATATCATAATTTGGCATTAATTAAATTTAATGATGCCAGTATATATATACGTACTGTTAGAAATTTATACCCTGCTTGAGAGCTTCTAAACCAAGGTTAGGTATGCTATTTACAGCAAAAATTACCTATAAGTGCTTTCAAACACCTAAAACTTGTACAATCTGTCCTCTTTTAAGGTAATTTTATAATTTCAAATAAAAAAAAGGGAAAAGTTTTAGAAATTTACCCCAAAAATGAGACAGACTTGAAGTTTTTCACTATGATCCAGCATTTATTTTAAAATCACTTTTTGTCGCGTTTCAACACCAACTGCTAACCTTCATAAAATCTTTATTACTGAACCAATTTTAAAAACCAAGGTACCATTTTCATCGTAACAACTAGTAGAACACAGAAAACATAAAAAAAGTTGAGGCAGGAGGGGAAAAATTTCACCTTAAGGTAGCACTCCACAGTTAGGTGTGTAGTTTCGCATTTTGGCCCCTGTGGATTTTTTAAATATGAGAGCTAGTGTGCAATAAAATTCATTTTTGGATAGCTGAGTATTAAAATAGCCTTTGTATTGGGTTTATATGAACATCAAGGTTATGTAATGTATGTAATATAGGCTGTTTTCTGTATGACAGTCCGTATTTGCATGTCCATACCATACATTGGTCCGGCAATTATTGTAATGTTTTTTTCCAACTTTTTATCGCACGAACTTTGTGATTGGATTTTACGAAAAAATGAGGCGAAAGACACCCATTTTTTATTTGATCATTAGGAAGATTTAAGAAAACAGTTTCTAAAAAGGTATCACTCAAAGGCATTGAAATTCTAGTTTGATCCAAATTTTGGGGGGATATATGACATGTTCACCCCCCTTTTTGCAATATTTTATGGTAAATAAATGCTGAATGTTGCCATGGATACACATAAAAGGAATTAATTTTCACCCTTTTAACTTTGGAAAATTGAATCTATGGAAGATACTGATTACATACATATGCACATGTACAACACAAACAGTTAGGTTAATGTATTAGAAATCCAGAAATAGGAGATGATAAAACATTTTGGGGCTCATTTTTAATTTTATTTTCTAACTGTGGAGTGCTACCTAAACCAAGAGTTCCAAATGGTGAAGTTGAAATCATCCCGTCGTAAATTTTACGGAGCTACCACGAGTTGTTTGACCGTTATGGAATAACCGTTTCACAAATGATATCGGATATGTTCCGTATGTCGAAACTACAACCCCCTTCCCTTTCATGAATGTGACATACCGAATAAGACTATTTACCGGATTTGTTATCATATAAGCAACACGACGGATGCCACATGTGGAGCAGAATCGGTTTACCCTTCCGGAGCATCTGGGATCACCTCTAGTTTTTGGTGGGGTTCGTGTTGCTTGTTCTTTAGTTTTCTATGATCTGTCATTTGTTCTATTGTTTGCCTGTTTGACTTCTTTCATTTTTAGCCAGGGGTTGTCAGTTTATTTTCGATTTGTGAGTTTGACTGTCCCTCTGGTATATTCCGTCCCTCTTTTAAGATAAAAACTTCTAAACGTACAATTAGAACTGTCCAAAATTTGTTGATGCAAACTTATGATAAGTATAAAGGTTCTGAAGGGATTTTTTAATTGTACTTTTAAACATACCGAAATCGACAAGCGTTTGCACAGGTTACGATACATGTGGATTTACGTGGGAGTTAAACTTTTCAAGTATTTACATCCCGGAGTCTTCGCTAAGTATAGATATATAGAGAATTGTATCATGGTGTTGTTTACCAAGTGGAATAAGCATGTAATATTTGGATTTTATCGGTAATTCGTATATTTTTCCTTTGATCTTACTGCCTTATATTATCGAGTATCAACGTACTGGATGTTTCACTGACAATATAAGGTAATACATTGTGTGACGTCATAATTACCGATAAACAGAATAATAGGTAGTTGCGTTAATTTATTTTTAGTGACTTTAAATTTAAAAGAAGCATGAAGTTAAAACTATTATTCTATATTTACTATTATATAGAATTTTTCTGCTACATCACTGCCGTCCACTAGTGTTTTAAATTCCGTGATTGACTTTAATTTATTTTTAGTGACTTTGAATTTAAAAGAAGCATGAAGTTAAAACTATTATGAGTCCCCTATACTAAGTTATAAAGACTGTTTTATAAAGGATTCAATAATATATAATTTAACACTGGGATGTTGTAGTAGAACGTTTATATACCGAACAGAAAATTTGTATACGATTTAGTGATTTATTGAGATTCTATGTTATTGTCCATCATTAAATCACAGTTATAAAGTAGAGTTAGTGATTTTATAAAAATTAATAACACATTTTTCTCATTTAAATTTTCTTTAAAAAATTTGGACCATTTGTCTTAAAACCCGGCCATTATTACACACTGATTTCAAAGGGTTTAATACAAGGACATTGTGCCCCTTTACTTTGATTAAACATGCAATATATTCATACTAAGATGGTAAGTCATGTGAAAAACTATTAAATAATGAAATAGCAGTAAATTGACCTAATCGCAAATCGTGGTCTATTTCACACGATCCTATAACTAACTCAAACAAAAACGAATAAATTGGATAATAACTAGACGATGGTGTTGAAATGGGTGCGATAAATTATTTATTTTTTCGGTTAAATATTGCAAGCAACACTAAAATTTCTGTGTTCATATATCTACAGAAAATACTTCATATATATCCAATGACATTCTACACTATTTCCCTTAACAAAATAACTAAAACAAAATGTGCCTGTACATGAAGAACACTTAGAATACTGAAAGTTTGACCAAATTGTACAAACCTGTGTGTTCCTTGGTCAAGAAGTAAATCTGTAACTGAAAGCAAATCACAGTAATCGATAAGAAATTGATCTTAAATTGCAACACGCAACTGCTGTCTAATTACACACCTTCTTTTTTGAATAATTACATACATTACGCATTAAATCAACAATAGTATAGACATAATTATGTTTTCGTCAACACAATCTGTTTCAGTTTTGTCATTTTATATAATACTTCTATTTAATTTGTTTTTGGTGAAAAAGAGGACATTTATTTTTTACCAATTATGACGTGGATGGAGATTATCGTATTCATTTTGCTAGAATCTGACGGTAAATGTTAACCATTTATACTTGCTTCAACTAAAGTTCATTCTTTCCATGTACTGGTGATTTGAATTTCATCATAATGAGATCAAAGTGGGTAACAAAGGAAAATAATAAAAGCTAGTAACATTATGATAAAATAAAACGACAGTCTATAAAACACTACACAGAAACAGTACAGGAAAAAAAGAGCCAGTCAAACCCGTAAATGATGAACTTCTCAACGAAAAGACTTTTAGTTCATTCTAAAAATATTGGTATCAAAATTAGATCTAATGTATTGTATAGACGAAGAGTGTGATGTTCTTTATACAGCCAGAGTTCAACTTCGTCAAAATGAACTCCCAATTACACAAAATAATCGTAAACATTGAACCGTGCTAGTGATGACGCGTTGTTGATTTACATGATTGAGCTATAGTAAACCGATAAATTCATCCTCATGGTATCGTTACAATCATTATATACCAGTTGTATTGTAAAAGACAAAAGACTGTACTATTGTATTGAACTTTATTTAATATACTTATATGCATTTGGTTAACCAACTTAAAATTAGTATCTGATCAGTTGATAGGGGCAATTTAAGACCGTTTAATCTAATTTAATATTTTGTGGAAGAGCAAACAACAAATTTTCAGATGTTGACGATTACTTTCACTAGATAACACACTCAAAAAGAATGTTTTTTTCAGTTATACAATTTTACGATCTTAAAAAAATGTCGTCTAGCACTTTTATATGTTTTAGAAAACATTTGTTTTTCAAAACACCAACACTTTTATGACTGATCATTACAAAGATATTTCACAAGACCTATTATTTTATTTTTTTGTACTGTAATTTTTTAATGTCATTGTGTCAAACTATAGCTTCAACATAGTACTGAGTCAATGATGTAAGATTTTTTTTTTGTTACGTTTTAAAGACTGAACGGTCAACACAAACACGTCTGAACCTAAAAAGGTTTACTTGACTTATCCTTTTTATGCTAAAATTTTGCCTATTTTAGGGCTACCCCTATCCCCAAAAAACGACACTGTGACAACATTACCAATGGATTCTTTGAAATGGTCATCTATACACGAAAACATGTTCACGTGAATTTGCACCTACCAAAGTCGACTGGTTCTTTTTCTCAAAAAAATTCTAAAAACCTAAAAGCTCGATTGAACAATGTTAGTTTAAACACGTACATAATATGCATAAAATTCTAAATAAGGCACATAAATTAAAACTTTGGAGAATGTTATGTCCTTTTATGAAGTACACCAATTTACGAATCAAATCGTGACCTTTCTGCCATTTTGTGCCATAAGTGAACCTTGTCTTTTACCAATCTCGCCTGTTTTACTCACTCTTAAAAACCTGTTCGTGTATTCTCTATTGTTATTCAGCGCAAAATAATAATCTAAGATACCTTGGACGATTCCATTTCATAATGAACCACGTTTGTTTAGATATTGTACCCAGAACCAATTAACCCAGTGTTGGTCAATATTAAATGCATTAAAAGTCAATCAGGCATGACTAATCAGGCACACCCTCTTAGAATCAAGGGATTCACAATAGGATCCGGATAAAAAACAGCCAGCAAAATATCTCATTTATTTATAGGAGTCGTTATTGATTGTACATTTTAGAGGTTCCTCCAATATTAAGTCATTACAAAACTATTAGCATTTGCTTCAGGTTGTTCCTCTTTTCATCTCGTTGTGAATATGCATGACATAGCTGTCATTGAACCTTAATGGAGAAATTTGATAATCAACAGTGTGTGGTGATTAGTGCCAAAACTCATATATTAAAGGGGTGTCGGAGGGGTCATGATCTCCCGAAATAAAAAAAAAAGTTCTCCCCCCTCCCCTCATGAAAACGCAAAACGATGGTAGTCTTGACTGGGTGAAAACAATTTTCCTTGTTTTTACATCTGATATACTAGCTGTAATAAAATCTACACTATTTCCATTTACAAAATAACTAAAACAAAATGTGCATCTACATGAAGAACACCTAAAATACTGATAGTTTGACCAAATTGTACAAACCTGTGTCTTCCTTGGTCAAGAAGTAAATCTGTAACTGAAAGCAAATCAAATTAAATTGCAACACGCAACAGCTGTCTATTTGCGCACCTTCGTTTTTGAATAATTACACACCTTCTTTTTTTAATAATTACATACATTAAGAATTAAATTAACAATAGTATAGACATATGTTTTTGTCGACACAATATGTTTCAGTTTTGTCATTTAATATAATATTTCTGTTTAATTTTTTTGTTGTGGAAAAAAAGGACATTCATTTTTTAACAATTATGACGTGGATGGAGATTATCGTATTCATTTTGCTAGAATCTGACGGTAAATGTTAACCATTTATATTAGTTTCAACTAAAGTTCATTCTTTCCATGTACTGGTTCAAGTTCAAGTTCATTCTAAAAATATTGGTATCAAAATTAGATCCACTGTATTGTCTAGACGAAGAGTGTGATGTTCTTTATACAGCCAGAGTTCAACTTCGTCAAAATGAACTCCCAATTACACCAACTAATCTTTATAATCGTAAACATTGAACCGTACAAGTGATGACGCGTTGTTAATTTACATGATTTATCACTATTTTACTAATGCATTGACTAACATTGTAATTATTTGTTTACGCCAGTATGCCGAGAGGAAAAGGGGAGAGGGTGCTGCCAAACCGTACTGTACGTAGGGAAAATCAAATACAGCTACCGGTAAACAGAAGGCTTCGCCCAAAGAGAGCTGAAATTGTAAGACAAAATATAGCCATTCCACAACAGCCGTTAATACCACCACAACAGCCATTAATAC
This sequence comes from Mytilus edulis, assembly GCF_963676685.1. Classification (NCBI taxonomy): domain Eukaryota; kingdom Metazoa; phylum Mollusca; class Bivalvia; order Mytilida; family Mytilidae; genus Mytilus; species Mytilus edulis. The sequence continues at coordinate 26,892,374 of NC_092357.1, read as the reverse complement.
CACCACAACAGCCATTAATGCCACCACAACAGGCATTAATGCCACCACAACAGCCATTAATGCCACCACATCAGTTATTGCCACCACATCAGTTATAACCACAACAGCAGTTATTACCACAACAGCCGTTTGTACCACTACAGCCAATTCTACAACCACAACTCATTTAAACTTCAAACTTCCTCAGCAGCCCGCTGAACAACAAGTTCCTGATCAGGGATGTGTACACCCAGGGCAGCCCACAGCTCGTAATTCGGTACAAAACGGTGATATTTTAGTTATACCTACTAGTAATGATGTTGATGTGTTTGTACCACAAAAAATTATAAACCAAATATGGAATTTAGAATATGTTGATTTGGCACAATTACTTTACAAAAAAAATGTTGTTTCAAATATTGATCAACTGAAAAAAGTGCTCGGTTTTGATGAAGATGGAGACATTTTAATTGACAGAAACAAATATTCAAAAGTAAATCATTATCTAAATTAGGTGAGTGGACTGAAGGGTTTTTAAATTATATGAAAATTTTATTGCAAAGATTCCCGGAATTGGCAAATGAATTGATTAGCTACATGACGATTATAAGGGGGTGTACCTTTTGAGAACGTTTATAAATTTGACATGCAATTTCGACTTAAAAAAGCTCGTGATCATATGCGTGCATGGGACGTCATTGATGGGCAGTTGGCTTCAGTTTATTGCAGTAGGCATAAATCATGTTCCACAGACATCTTCTTATACTTCTCACACAGTTGTTAGTCCTTGCTACGATTATAATTTTAAGGCCGTTTGTACTCGTACGAATTGTGTATACAGCCATGAATTCGTATATAAGATGTAGCCAGTTCCATCCTTCGATGTACTGTACAAATTATTCATATAACAAGAATAATCCTCGAAGTTCTGTAACTTCGGACTATTCTGCTCCTAGGTATCAAAACTACCCTAGGGTACCTGATGCAAACAATTTTGCACCAAGGTATCAGTCCAGTGCTAGAGCAGTCAAACAGGTTTTTGAATACACATGGAAATTTTAACCTAAATACTCGTTTTTCGATAAATAATTAAAGATTTCCCTGTCAGCAGGCAAATGTTCCACGGATGCAATTTAATCATTTCAAATTTTATAATTTTGTTTACAGCTTGCAATCATCGTATGATATTTGGTATTTTTGGTTGTTCCCCTATTAATACTACGGTTTAAGGGAATATGTTGACTGACTACCCCGTTAAAATATTGGCAAATTTATTATATAATGGTTTTAAATATGGTTTTCGAGCACATCATACAAGCAAAACATGAAAGTCTGTTTTACAAGATCCAAATTTAGCTTGGAAAAATCATGAGTGAATTGAAAAATGGTAGAATTGCGGGGCCTTTTTATTATCGACCTATTTCTAATCTACGTGTTTGGAAAATAATTTTAGAAATTATAATGGCATTTTTTATATTTTGGGTGACTAGTGGTTGTCGAGTTCTGTTTTAAATCTCTTTATCGGTAGTGTAAGAGTTATTCAAATACTTGGCTTACGTATCAAATGGACTAATTTAATTTCAAAACTTGAAACATAAACTAAACCTGTATGACGTATGGCCATGCCCCGTTTCACATTTAGTTAATAGTAGCTGACATGTTTAAGGATGAATATTCTTATTCCACTGGGAATGCGTACCTTTCAGGCATTAGGTTTAATCATAAGATCAATGGTTTATTGGACAACACTCATTCTTTTATTTTTCAAAAGATGCTCAGTGACATAAGCGACACGTCTGTCGTAACCCTATTACTATTGGTATATTAACTAGACTTTTAGATGCGCTTAATTTAGTTTGTTATTCAGTATATGAAACATGTTTATTCAAAGCTTCATTTTCAGCTAGAATTTTGGGTTTCTTAGTTTTGGAGAAATTGCAAATTCCAGTTTTAATGAAAATCTTATTGTAAAACGATTCAAGATATAATTTGATGCTTATTCAGGGTCACTTATTATAAAAGTTCCTTCTTAGAAAACAGATCAGCTGGGTAATTCAGTAACGACAATTCTGGAAAAGAATAAACTACTTCAATGTGTCCAGTCCGGTTGATGTCGGACTACAATGCTGAGACACAAAGACGATGGACATTTTCATACACTTTAAAAAAGGTTATGTAAGAACAAACCGTGTATAGTTGAAACACTTAATTTCAGGGTACCTGAAAGATATTTGGGTAATTGGCTCTTTTATTGTCACAGGAGCTGTCATATTAAGCTTATAGGTGCATCGTTCGGATTAGAGATAGTTGGGTGTATTCCTAAATCAGATTCAAGGAGCTCTGAAAATGTTATGTATATATTTTCTTTTAATTTCCTCATTGTTTGGTTTTCTCTTACAATGAATAACATAGCTTAGATGTTGACAGTATTGCATTTTAGCTGGAGTTTATGTTGATGTTGCCACATGAATATCAATTTAATGAAGTTCAAAGTATTGAATTTAAGTTGATGTTGAAGTTTTTGATGTTTGTGTTGAAGTTGATAATAATGTTGAAGTTGATAATAATGTTGAAGTTGATAATATTGAAGTTGATAATAATGTTGTAGTTGATAATAATGTTGTAGTTGATAATATTGAAGTTGATAATAATATTGAAGTTGATAATATTGAAAATGATAATAATGTTGAAGTTGGTAATATTAAGGTTGATAATAATGTTGAAGTTGATAATGATGTTGAGTTGATAATGATGTTGTTAATATTGTTGATGTTGAAATTGATTATGATGTTGAAGTTGATAATGACATCGAAGTTGATAATGATGTTGAAGTTTATTGATGTTGATTCTTGCTGTTAAATTTGTCATGCGGTAAATTTTATGGCGGATTACAAGTTGTGCAACTAGTTACTCAACTTGTAATTTTGGCGGAAATACTTTAAGCTGCTATGGACTACCCAGTGGCTCCTGGTGTAACTTTGTTACTGCTGGGTCGCCCTTCAGTAATTCAATCGTTTTGATTGACAAGTTGGTTGTGTTTCTTTCTTGCAATAAATGCCATGACAAATTTACAGCCAAATAAAACATAATTTCTTTTGTGTGTATATATATATATATAGGCGTAAAAAATAATTTTCACATGTGCAGATATATATATTCATTAAATAAAATAATAAAATAAGTAAAAAGTTAACAGTTCCATTCTATCGATTTCATCCTTCCATTGGGACTCTTCAGGATAACTGATGTAGTGTCGCTAAAAGTTCTCGGGATTTAATTTTGATCGGAACGTTGTTATGAAATAACGTTCCATCTCTTTTCTATATGCTTCATCCCGTCTACATTTTAAAAAAGGCATTATTTGAAAATGCTTTTTACCACAAATGTCAAGATGGGCACTAATTGGCGAATTTCTGTATTGTGGGTGTTTTATTTGTTCTTTGTGAACTCGCACCCGTTCACAGAGGCTATTCCCGGTCTGTCCAATATAATTTTCGTGACAACGTTCCGATCAAAATTAAATCCCGAGAACTTTTAATAACGAACAATGACGGAACGTCATAAACCTCCTTAACGACGTCGCCTATAGCGACACTACATCAGTTATCCTGAAGAGTCCCAATGGAAGGATGAAATCGATAGAATGGAACTGTTAACTTTCTACTTATTTTATTTAATGAATATATATATATATATATATATATATATATATATATACAATAATAGAATTTAATTCAATAATAATTAAATTCAGTTATTGTAATTATATAACTTGGTATGCCTATTATTGATTTAAATTGACGGTATGTTCGATTCATTTTATACTGGTCACTTTAATATGCTTATTAGTTTAGCCCGCGAAATGTTAGTCCGTGCAATTTACCTCGTGTGGTTTGGTCATTTGAATTCAAACCTTACACGGAGCTTGACCAAAGCTATAGAATTTACCCGCCCTCCCTTTCCCCATTATGAATATTTTGATCCATACTGATGGCCTTACTATGACTTTTATATGCTTTAATCCATATTGATGGCCTCACTTTGACTTTGAGATGCAGAGGAGCAAGAAAAGCTTACGTTCCATTTGACGTTTGTATGCATGTACTGATTATATGTCATGAATGGTACTTCGTAGCCTTCGTTTTCTATCTTATTGCGGTATCATTTTTTCACTTGTTTTATGTAGATTTGTCTGGTATTTTCAAACATCGTCCTACATGTAGCAATAAGGCTAAATTAGCTATATGCAACCTTATTGTTCCTAGTGCGAAATGTATTTGCATAGATCAGGATAAAAACAGACACCTGTTGTGTCAAAAAATCAAAAACACCTCAAGAAGGGAGTTACCTCTCTGCGACACATTAAATCTACGAAAACTATAAAGATATTACTGTTTATCTCATTAAAATGATAAACCAATTTATTAATTTATTTATTTTTCAAAAAAGAACTATTGCATCACTTGGGTCCGTATCTTGTATCCGGCTAATTGACATCACGTGACTTATCAGTCTCACATCAAACTTGCCCCTCTTGTTGATTAGTGAAAGTTTCAAAAATCCTCCCACCTCCCCATACAATATACCAACAATTTTTTGTGTCTGCTACTGTTTTAATCATTTTTTTTTGTTCATAAAAAGGCCGGATTCATTGAGTTATTGGACAAAAGGTATTGAGACAAACTTATCCGATGTATTTGCTTAAGAAGACTATATGTAATGGTTAATTTTAGCGAGTGGTATGTAGTTTTACCAGGATATTCAGCTACCAGAAGAGTGAAATGATGTATTAGTTTGTCTACCATTCATCTTCTATTTTTTGTATAAATTATCAGTATTTATCCTGATTATTTGTTTATTATATTGAAATACAATAAAAAGTCACAGTAAAAATTGTTTAACGGAATCTGGTGATCTTTTCCTGTATTTTATGGCTGATCATAATAGGTTTTTACTCTGATGTGGTACTGCAGGAAGTTCTGTTTAGACCATCTCATGTTTAGCATGAGTGGCCGGTTCTGTAACAGTTAAAGCTTAGCTGTTTTGGGATCTAGAAATTGTTAATCCTCAACCCATTGACAACCAGAGGGCGATGCGAATATGATCTGAAGTATTTGGGGAGTATGACCCTCATTTTCATTAGTATTTAACCTTGATGAATTTCAGCACAGACTTGACAATTACACCAATAGACCACTTTCGAGTTTGTCCTTCACCGAAAAAAAATTGTCAATTGTGCGCGCCTTTATGACGTCATTTACCAGATAGAGGGGATCACCTGTATCCCTGCATTGTTAACTTCATCAAGCGTCTTATTGATCGTCATTGTGCAGAATAAACTAGAAATGATAGTACTCAATTAAAATTTCCTAAGGACAGCAGCGCAGCGGATTGCCAATTATGAAAATTCAATTTGCCGAATAACTCGTACAATATAACATTATAGTTTTTCAACCACTAGCTCAACATTGGAACGAAAGTGACGACGCTCCTAAACGCACAAATGGGTGCACAAATTACGTTCATTAAAACCAAAGTTTTTGCCGGAAAAGCATCGAACTCTAAAGTTGTCTATTACGTCGGTATTCTGTTGTCATGTCAGATCTCAACTATGAAAAAATCTAGGTAAAATTTCAGTCATTGAGATATATACTTTATACGATCTAATTGTTAAGGCATGGTTGTCAACGACTCATACATCGTGAAATCATTGCTAATGAGTGTGCATCAATGTATAATAGAAATATACTTATAGATTCTATCACTGCATCGAGTGTGATACGATATTTATACACTCGTTAAATATTCAAAATTTAACTGTCGAGAGTATAGCACGAGATTTGGTGGTGGAATCTGTTTCTTTAATGATTTTCAAACAATATGCAGGTAATTTTATTCCTTTTTATGTTTTGAATGATTTGCAAAAGAGGGACGAAAGATACCAAAGCAGTGGCGGATCCAGCCATTTTAAAAAGGGGGGGGGGTGCCCAACCCAGAGTAAAGGGGGGTTCCAACTATATGCTCCCATTCAAATGCATTGATCGGCCAAAAAAAGGGGGGTTCCAACCCCCGGAACCCCCCCCCCCCCCCCTGGATCCGCCACTGCAAAGGGACAGTCAAACTCATAAATCTAAAACAAACTGACAACGTCATGGCTAAAAATTAAAAAGACAAACAAATAACAGCACACACGACACAACATAGAAAACTAGAGAATAAACAACAAAAGGATGTGTTCTTTTTATATGACGTCTATGGTAGGCCGTTATTATATTTATTCAATTTCGAGATATCTTATTTAGTTAAATAAGATATCTTATTTAGTTAAATAAGATATCTTATAAACTAATTGAGATATCTTAATAACAAAATGAGATATCTTATATATTAATTGAGATATCTGATTTATTAAATAAGATATCTTATATATTAAATAAGACATCTTATTAAAATGTTTATAAAGATATCTTATTAAATATATAAGATATCTTATTTAAAATATAAGATAGCTCTATTGATTTATAAGATATCTTATTAACTATATAAGATATCTTTTATATAGTAAATACTAGAGATATCTTATTTACTTACTAAGATATCTCCATAAGTTAATAAGATATATCTATTAGTTTATAAGATATCTCTATTAATTAACAAGATATCTCTATTAGTTTATAAGATATCTCTATTAATTAATAAGATATCCTATAAAGTATGCATTTAAAAGATATCTTTATAAAGAAGTAAGATATCTTATATACTTTATAAGATATCTTATTAATTAATAGAGATATCTTATTAACTTATAGAGATATCTTATAAACTAATAGAAATATCTTATAAACTTTTAGAGATATCTTATTAACTTAAAGAGATATCTTATTAACTTATAGAGATATCTTATTTAATTGGTTATAAATATATCTTATTTAATATATAAGATATCTCTATTAATTAATAAGATATCTGTATTAGTTTATAAGATATCTCTATTAATTAATAAGATATCTTATAAAGTATGTATTTAAAAGATATCTTTAAAAAGAAGTAAGATATCTTATATACTTTATAAGATATCCTATTAATTAATAGAGATATCTTATTAACTTAAATATATATCTGATAAACTAATAGAGATATCTTATAAACTAATAGAGACATCTTATTTACTTTCAGATTAAATAAGATATCTTATAAAAATTAAAGATATCTTATAAAAATTAAAGATATCTGAATACTTAATAAGATATCTTGTTAAATTAATAAGATATCTTCAAATTTGAATAAATATAAAAACGGCGTGCCATAGACGTCATTTGGCATGGTTGCCTTTTTTCATGCCGTCACAATAGGTAATTTAGAGAAAAGCAAACAAATTCGACGACATAATCGGATTTTAACCGATAAAGAGCTCAGATCAAACGAACCACACGTTGATTAGATTTTTAATACAATGGGTGCATAAAGGGATAAAAAAATGAATTAGAGATATATAGATTCTTGCATTGATACCAATGGATTATCTGATTCGTCCAATCGAGCTCGAGATAGTTAAATTATAAACGAATCTCGGACTTTATAATTAATAATTTAACTATCGAGGTTGGATAAATCCGATTATCCACCAGTAACTATGTAAGAATCTGTTTCTCGAATGATTTTAAAATAATTTTTCATTATTTTTGGTCAACGAAATTCACCTTGTTGTTAATTTTATTAGCATATGTTATTTTCAGAGATTAATTTTGGAAATGAGAAGGTTATGCGATGAACATTATTTTCAATTTAACATCGAATGGGGCTGTCCATTTAAGCGTAACAATGAATTGTATGACATTTGTCACTTCGCGACTTTGTAATAGCTGACTTTTATACCCTGCAATATGGGCTTTGCTCATTGATGAAGGTCTTACGGTGACCTGTAGTTGTTGCTTTATGTGTCATTTGGTCTCTTATAAAGAGTTACCTCATTGGCAATCATACCACATCTTCATTTTTATATACATGCTGATGTCGTTTATCAGTTTTCCGTTTGAGAATGACAACAAATGCACGTTCTACATGTTGTAGTTATTGATATATTTATGTTTTACCATTAATGTATTAGATGGTACACAATAAAAGTAATTAAAGCTTTCCTTATCTATAACTATAGACATGATTGTGCTACTAAATCATATTGAGGCTAAATACGGTAAACCAAGTTCTAAACTGTATGACTTGTATAATATTTATCAAGACGGGTAAGCTGTATGAACTTGTATCGGTGACTGAAGTTTAAAATGAAGTCATACGTATCCGAAGTTAACCGTGATTACCGACAAAATGTTTTTTTAAAGGCAAAATATAACAAAAAATGAGTCCATTTCATAGACATTCTGAATTGCAGAAAAATATTGCAAAACCAAAACTGTGCTCCGAAAATTCAGGACTAATACGATAACATGCTCAGCCGGACATAGCCCGATATATATATATGTGGTTTGCCGTAGTTGGCATATTTGAATGTCGTTATTGGTTTTATAGTTTCTTTCATGAAGATGAATAGGTACATCCCTAGTTTTGGAAAGGTTTGATTTGAAAGTTGCTGATGGGGGCTAATGTGGAAAACGTCCTACGGAACGTGATATTATTATAATACAGGTGTTATTTAAATTGATGAGTAATTGGTCGATACCCCTGCTGCTGGAATTTGAGTTCCCGAATGTATCATCATATCAGTTGTCTTAATTTGGTACTGACATAAGAAGTATAAAATAAGAAGATGTGATCTATTTGCCAATGAGACATCACTACACACATGAAACAAGAGCATATATTGAATAGAAATTTTCTATAGGATCGAAATAATTAATGTATAAAAATTAAGGTAGATCATAAGTATATATTTTTTGAGACAGAATTTTTTTATAAATTGCCAAAATGAAGATTTGTCTATCATGCTTTTTTCAAAAATGTAATAAAAAATACAGGTCACTGTGCTATTTTTCAAGCTATGAGTCGTTGAAAATTGACTAAATTTGGTTAGTTTGTTCATGAGAAAACAGATTAGTGTGCATAAAAAAAATCTATGAGATAAAATTTTGAAATAAATTGTGAGAAGATAGGTTTCATAATATGTTTTAAGAAAATTAAAAGAAAACATAGTGTCACCGAACTTGTTTCCTGCTACAAGTAAAAATAAAAAAAAATCCCTATTAGCCCAGCGTAAATTTTGTACTGAAAGAGTTATCTTCCCTTAAATGTCTCATTTGAAAACAATGATTTTAAAAACCAAAATATTTGATATTTGTTAAAATGTTTTAAATAAAACAATAAATTAACAAGTTGTCTTCGTATAAATAAACAGTCTAACCATTAAATTGCAAATCTGTCTCCAAATTTGTAGATTTAGTCAAATAACTAGACCGATTTTGTACTGTGATTGTACAATCCAAAATGGCGGTATACCATGAATCCACATTAAAACAGGAAAAGTAACGGCCTGACTGATTTTCGAAACAACAAAAGGAATCCAAATATGATATGAAGCAACAAACGGCAACAACTGATTTGAAAGGCTCATGTCTTGGTTCTTGCACATATAAAAGCAGTTGTTTTAAAGATGGTTTCCGGTACCATGGGACAATGGTGTAACAGCACAACATACGGACAATTACTTATTTATGTATAATTGCAAGGTGATGAAATAGATCTCTCAATATTTTATTACAAATGCAAATAACATATCGTCCTCAGATAATTCATATTTGACTCCCAAATTGGCACATAGCATGTCGTCCTCAGATAATGCATATGGTTCTCTCAAACTGACAGATATTAGGTCAATCTACAAAAGGCAGAATTATAATTAGATATGAAATAATTACTTATTTTAAGGTAGAAAACCCTTTTTTAGATATGAAATTGTTTATGATAAATGTAACATGTGTAATGCTGTATCGTTTCTACCTGCTTCTATCTTAAGACAATTAATCATCACTACATGAACAACCTGATATAAGAAACATAGATAGATAGATGAATCATAGCGACACAAATGGTCCCATCTGCAATTTCAATAACACATGTGGACACACTCATTACAGTAGTCTCACATATCAAAAATCAGCTGAAAATCTGGAGGGCTTTAGACAAAAAGTCCTTATAACTGTGATTTTCAACAATTTCGAAGTTGTAAACCCTTAATTTTGGCAAAAATTCACAGAGCGAAACGACCATTAAACTTGATATGTAACTCATCATGGTGAACTCACATACCAAAAATCACCCCTATATCTGAAAGCATTTAAAAAAAAAGTCCGTATAACTGTGTTTTTCAACAATTTATCAGAATCCAAAGCCCGTAAATTCTGCAAAAATTAGCGGAGCAGAACGAAACTTAAACTCGATCTGTAACTCATCATGGTTAAAACACAATCCAAAAATCAGCCCAATATCTGAAGGCATTTAGAAAAAAAAACCTAATGGTTTGTTGCGGAATGACGGACAAGGGTTAAACTATATGGCACAGACAACTTCGTTTCATAACAATGAAAAATATTTAAAAAAAATTGTCATTATTGTGTCAGTCGTAAACAGAGATAACTAAACATGGTTGTTAAGCAATTACTTGGTTTTTTATGATGAAATACCTGTGATATTTATTCGTAAACATAGTACACTGTTTGTATTAATATCAAATTAAAAAAAATCATGATATAGCTAGTAATATACGATTATCTCAAAAATGTTGTATTTTTAAAAGTAATAGATAATGATAACAATAATAATGATATTTATACTGTATGGATAGAGATGAATAAATAAATTGCTCAATAAAGGGTGGTTTTAGACACATTGTTTTTTTTTAACAATAATCTGCCAATCAGTATATTGAACACATATTATTTATATATCTATGATCGCAAGTAGGAATCTGTTTTCTAGTTTCCGTATTTAGATAAAAACAAAAATACGCTTTAACAGTCAGCTATAGGTCGATAGCATTTCTCATTACTACTACTTATGGATAATTAATAATTATTAAACGTTTTGTTTTCCATATTTTACACCACTGGGTCGATTCCTCTGCTGGTGGACTATCAGTCCCCGCGGGTATCGTCCGTTCTGATGGTGTAATGTTACACTAATGTTCCAGGTTAGGGGAGGGTTGGAATCCCGGTTACATGTTTTACCCCGCCTCATTCTGTATGTATGTGCATGTCCCATGTCAGGAGCGTGTAATTCAGTGGCTATTGTTTATTTATGTGATATATATTGGTTTTTCGTTTATTTAATTCATAAATTAGACAATCAATTTTCTCTTTTGAATTGTTTTACATTTGACATTTCTGGGCCTGTTATAGCTGACTGTGCAGTATTGGATTCTTTCATTGGTGAAGACCAAACGGTGACCTATAGTTGTAAATATATGTTTCCTTTGGTGTCTTGTGGGGATTTGTGGCAATCAAACCACATCTTCTTTATTTATTGTGGTTAACATACTTAACTTAGGTGCAAAGAGAGTGATATCATCTGTCAACAGGGTGAAAATTAAAATCCCCAAATTACTCAACTCTGAGGAAACTTCAAATCAGGAATTCCCTCATCAAATGGCAAAATCAAAAACTCAAACACAACAAACGAATGTATAACAACTGTTATATTCCTGACTAGGTATATGCATTTTCTTATGAATTAAACCTGATTATAGCTAGCCAAACCTCTTACACACATCACAGTCGAACCATATTGACAACGATGTGAACACAAAACAAACAGACACAAAAGGTACAACTGTCACAAATAATGATAAAACAGTCAGCATTTTCTCAAAATCCAAACCTGTATAAAAAACAAAGGAACACAAAAGCCATACAGACAAAGCACACTAAGCGCAAATACAAAATTTCAATTCTGGTATCTATGATCAGTTAATTTACTCTTTATTATTCCAACAAAACGTTAAAATCTTTTACCATTCGATACTTTACAAAATATAGTTAAATAACAAAAAAATACTGAACTCTATGGAAAATGCAACACGGAAAGTCCCTGATCAAATGACATAATCGAATGATAAAACGCATCAAACGAATGGACAACAACTGTCATATTCCTGACTTGGTAAAACAATTGAAATGTTCTTATTTCCTTTTTCCCTTTTATTGTCAGAAGGAAGTAGCTGTATAATATGTTTTTTTCATATTTAAATTTTCATTTTTCATCCAATGTAAATGGGGGTTCAATTCAACTTACCGAATTTCACAAACGGAATATACGTTTTGACTACAACGTTCGTCACCCCAGTTTAAAGAATAGTCGTGATGTATCATACCACAGTGTGCACCTGTCGAACCCCGATAATTTAAATGATCTGGTTGCTGCGGTTGTCCTTGATACCAGTTTTTGTAGTTAAGTGGTTCACCAGACAACCACTTATATGACATTTCATCGTTATTGTCTGTAAGGCCAATCCAGAAATATCCTAAAATAATGATATCAACATTATAAGTAACATTGTTGTCATGAAATGCAAAATAAAAAAGGGACTGACAATAAGATTTTCAAACTGCATGAATTTCTTTCAAAAAACATTAACAAAAAAAAATTCATTAAGAATATAGTATGTGTTATGAATGCAAAGTCATAAATATATATCACCAGCCCAGTAGTCAGCACTTCGGTGTTGACATGAATATCAATTATATGATCATTTTTTATAAATTTCCTGTTACAAAACTTTGATTTTTTCGAAAAAACTAAAGATTCTGTTACCTAGCAATGTATAACTTTAACCGTATTTGGCACTTTTTTGAATTTTTGGTCCTCAATGCTATTCAACTTAAAAGTTTGTACTTGTTTGGCTATATACCTATTTTGATCTGAGCGTCACTAATGTGTCTTAAGCTGGGGTCACACATTTACGATTTTTACTGCCGTCCTTGACAGGACCATTCCCGATTAAAATTTATTAAAAGTCTGATCAAGATCCTATGAATCGTGGATGGAAATTCAAACTTTAATTAAAATTTGTAAAAAAAAATATTTGATCACGACAACAATCAGATATTGTTCAGGAAGCGTCGATATTCAACCGTTTCCAAGCGAATTTATCCCGATAATCCCGTTTTAAATCCGCTTCTAATCCGATTTGTATCTTTCGCCAGGTAAAATTCGACCGAGTCTGTCACGACTGCGTCCCGATTCTACCGAATGTAATCCGACAAAGATCAGATAGTGACAAGACAGTGAACCGACGCTGACGGAAGTTATCTGTTCGAAAACTGTCGGCATAATCGGGATGATCAGGTACTGTCGGAACGTAATCCTATCACGGTCCGCTCTATCGCACTGCAAACGCCTTTGTCTGGTCTCAGTCGTATTGTATTTTGTAATTGTCGGGACTCTGACGTGGGTATCATTGACGAATTTAGAATTAATAACGGGACTGTTTCGGAACGGTTTCGGCAAAAACGGTTCGCAATCGACAAGATCTGAATGCAATCTGGACTTAATCGGCCGGAAAACAGCAATGACAAATTTCTCCAGATCATTCCCGTTCCACAGGACACCGTCCCGAATACACAGAACATTGTTAGGAATTCGATCCGATACTGCAGAATCTCTCACGACATAGGCACGATTGTAATCCGACTAGACAAAATCGGCTGAGTTTCCCCGAATGTTACGGGACGCACCTAACTGTCGGGGTGCTTTGCCGAACTATTCGGACCAGTAGGAATCTGTTACGAACTAAAACGACTGCGTTCAGACAATAATAGGACATTCCAGATAATTGAGGATACTAATCCGACTTTTTCACTTTTCGTGTCGTATCGCTGTCTGATCTCAAACGGGAGGAATAATCGGCAATGTGTGAACCCCGCATTATGTAGACGAAACGCGCGTCTTGCGTATTAAATTATAATCCTGGTACCTTTGATAAAATTGAGAGTGGAAATGGGGAATGTGTCAAAGTGACAACAACCCAGCCATAGGAAAAACAACAGCAGAAGGTCACAAATAACTGTTTACGTAAATCACATATAACTACCACTAAACTATAAGGTCCTACATTGGGACGACAGGCACATATAGAATATTACGGAATGAAACACGACGACAACTTTTCTCAACATTGTAAAACTTTGGGGAGTTCTATAACATGATAGCTATCGTTATTTTGTTATAAATAAACTAATTATAGATATCAGGATTGATTTTTTTTTATTTGCACCAGACGTGCATTTCGTCTACAAAAGCCTCATCGGTGACGCTCGAAAAAGAAAAATGCTAAAAAAGTCAACTAAAGTTCTAATTACATATATATATAAATATTTAACAAATGTTTAAAAAATGCAAAGTTTTTGTAAACAGTTAATTTGTAATTATGACCATATCAACAATAATCCATATCAACACAGAAGTGCTGACTACTGAGCTGGGGATACTCTCGGAAATAAAAACTCCACCAGTTGTAACATAGACCCAAATAAATTGTAAATAAACTCATAAAATGTCTGCATTAAATCAAATTGAATTTTAAGATTTGTTTCAAATCATAACTTTCTTAGATAATATCTACATTTTAAATAAACCTTAAAAGACAGAGTCAAATACTTTTATTGTAGTCTGGGTTGTTTAATGCTATACATGTCATATTGAATCATTATGAGCTGAACATGAAATATAATTCAAATGTGCATTTAAGTAGATATTATATAATTAGATATAAAAGCAAGTTAAGTACAAATTAAAAAATTCAAATATCTTACAAAAAATCGACATGCTAATACTTTGAACACTTTAATTCAAAACGTTTTCAGAAGGGCATATCAAATAAACTATGTAGTGACATGAAAAGATCTAGTATGAGCCATTAACTCCATTTCATATTGTTCAGATATACAAATGCGCGCACGATCAGCGCCCATATAACCATACATAATAATAGTCTTAGGTTGTTTTAAATATGTATAGAACGTTGTATTATAGAAATCGGTTGATTTCTCTGTTATCTGTGAAACCTTTTTGATTGATGCGAAATGAATCGAGAAACTTGAAACAATTGCTAATTTGCCCACCTCTTAATCTCTGTATGTTCATTATCAATGTAATTACATCTACTAAAAACGTGTTTTCGTCACCAGTTTCAATACTGGTCAATTGTCCACCACTGGCATTGCATTTATCCTACAACAATGAATATCAGTTAAAAAGTTCATCAAACATACCATGTTCATCATTGTTTACACAAGGCGAGCATCCATTCAAAAAGACTCGTCAATGAATCGAAATCGTTAAAAGGAATAAACAGGTACGAAACTGAAGTGCATTTCGGAATCAAACATTCAGTAAGGGTTTCCATGTACAGCTAAGGTAATTGTATTTCATTACTGTTATACCAGAAAGATTTCACTGTACATATACCTCTGGTAAAGAGTAAACAAACATTAATAAACATATTTTTCATGTTGATTTGTTGTCCGTTCGTCGCACTCTTTTTTCTCCTTGATTTTGAGTTTCTAGTTTTTATAATAATACAAATTCATATATTCATAAATTAATAATATCTTACTTAAAAAGCTATCCAGTTATAATTTTGAAAAAGCATATTTTTGTTGCAAAATATCAAATTATATATAGAAATGTTATATTCCATACCTCAGAAGTAAACCAATTTCCTACATTACATTTGAATATGTACTTTGAACCACGGAAGAAGGCTACCGTCTCAGGACATACTATTTTTACTAAAATTATCAAAACAGCAGTACATGTTTTATTAAACTTTTTCTGTCAACTGTAATCCATTACAGTGTATTAAAAGATGTTCGAGTTTAAAGTTTATTTTCTTCTGTTATTTTTTACGAAAATAATCAACTGATAGATTTTAATTGGGACAAGCAGACACATTTTTTCTGTTATTAAATATTATATTATTTGTATCCTGCTAGATGTACAGCAAACAAATATCAACATGGACATAAGCTAATACAAATCTAAAATAACCATTGGTTTTACTTATCATATTTAACTTATGCAACTCGATGGATGTATATAGTGTTACAAGAGCTAATAATATTTTTGTTTCGAAACTACTACATATTTTTCAATCTGTTGATCAACGACAATTTTTAATATGCATTGCTCTGCAAGTTTTTATAGTGGAAAATAATAAATTACTGTGTTTAGTGTTTTATAGGATTTTTGTTAATGCAAGGACATTAATATATACGTGAGATGAATTTTAATGTAAACCTTTCATTACACTTTGGGGGGGGGGGGAGAGACATATTTAGGTGTAAAATTTTGAAATCTTATAAATTCACACTGAATACGACATCATACTGTGACCATTTGTGTCTTACTTCGTGCAGTTAGAGTAATATTTGTATTGTGTATAGATAATAATTTCTATGGTTTATATCTAGATTAATTAATAAGTTTTATTTCTTATTCTGAATGAGCCGTAGGGCGTATTAAAACCTGAACGCATTAGAAAGGAATATCCCACTTTAGTGTGGTCGGTAAAATAGGATGCTCAACTTTTCAAATCTTTATAATAAAAAATATGTTTGACGGTATATAAGTCAGATAATATTTAAATGTTTTTTCTTGTCGTAGAACACACCTTGGGGTGTCATAATTACCCAAAGAAGGAATTTGATCAATCCTGAAACCCCTCGGTGTGTATTACGACAATTAAAACCTTAAAATATGCATTATCTATCACATAAAGCATATAAGAATGAACCTTCGCTCAGCGTTTTGAGGTTTCGCATTAGCGTGTTCTTTTATTTTGACAGTGATGCCAGGATTCATCAAAGTTATATAGTATTTACTGTTCTTAATATTGTTTCAGCTATTTTATATACGAAGCCAACATTTAGTAAAAAAAAAAGTGTTTTTGAATATTGTAGTTGTTATCTCAGAGTTTGTTTCTATATATGTTGCATTGTGGTTTGTTTTGGTTACATTTCAGTGTTCTGTTATTTCTTTGTTTTCTCCTCATGGTTGATGTGTTCCCTCCGTTTCAGTTTGGTATCCGGATTTGGTTTTTTTTAACCGATTTATCGACTTTTAAGCAGCGGTATAGTACTGTTGCCTTTATGTGCATTGATCATCTGGACATATACCATATCATCCTGATTATGTGCAAATAGTAGTGTATATTTTGTCATTACTGTATTTTGTCAACGTGTGTCTCTTTTAGTGATCATCATATTCTGCTTAAGAAGCGTATATCTCCACTTACGTCAAAATATGATCTTGTGTTATGATTATAACTATTAGATTACATTACATTTGCCTTATGTGTTGTTCAGATAGTTAGACATTGAAATATCATTGTTACATGTATAACAAACAATCAAAGGTAAAATATGTTAGTGTTCTTACTACATTGTGGAATATTTCCATTCCAGCCTGATGTTGTGCACGATATCGATTTTCTTCCAACCAGTGAAAGGTCTGCGTCACATGTAAAATTTGCCATTGAGCCAACATTTCTTTCCGTTACAGTGACAGTACCATTGATTAAACTGTCGGTTGGAATATCTGCACACTGAACTAAAAGAATATCTGCAGTTTTCAAGTTATTACCAACAAACTAAAGAACAAACAATACAACTAAACTGTTTAATTAATTTTTTAACAAATTTTAAAAAGAAAAATCTACGAGAGACATATGTGCGTTACGTCTGTTGATTGAATACTATTATTGTAAGGTTTTAACATATAAATTGTTCTATGATGTGTCATAGTAGAAAATGAATCCATTACTATCCTGGAACTTTAAGATAATGACAAGTATTTTATTTGATTTGAATAAAAAATGTATTTGTTAATTTTCCGAAAGTTTTTAATCCTAACATTTGTTTTCGATTATTTGGCCAAAAGATGTGTCAAGCATAACAGAATGCTCTTTGAGAGTTTTGTAGGGTTTTTGTTAGAAATTGCTTTCATTTTGACAGTGAGGCCAGGATTCATTTAACGTTGAATAGATTGAATATCTTCACACCGAACTAGAAAAGAAAGATCTCAAGATTATCAAATAAAATTCGGAATGTGTCTAAGATAACATTAGATATCAATTGTATATGTTTACACTGAACTAGAAATAAATCTCAAGATTATGAAATAAAACTGGGAATGAAACTGGGGAATGTGTCAGAGAGATAACAACCCGACCAAAGAGCTGAAGACAGCTAGGGACTACAAATGTATTTTCAATACAGCCATACAATAAATTCCGCAGCCCGAGGCGTGCTTCAGCGGGACCCTAAACAAAACTGTGTACTAGTTCAGTGATAATTAACGTAATACTTAACTCCGAACTATATAAATAACTTGAGTTAAAAAAAACATACAAGACTAACAAAGGCCAGAATCTCCCGACTTTGGACAGGAGCAAACATGCAGCGGTGTTGAATATGTTTTGTGTTATATCAACCTTATACTCATTCATTCCTCTAGCTAATGTATAACAATAAAAACACAGCAATACGCACATTAAAATTCAGTTAAGAAGAAGTTCGAGTTCGATAGTTCAGAAAAATGAACAATAGAAACTAAGCAAAATGATAATGATACATAGATTAACAAAGGACTATTAGCAGTTACTGGCATGCCGTCTCAAGATCTGAATTTAACTAATTGAAATATTGTTTCCTCATCATATGAATATCAAGCATAATCCCTCCCGTTAGAAGTTTAGTATAATACAATTATACAATTTATTAGAACATTGTAACCGTATGATATGTTTAATTCAAGTCTAAGACAGTCTTGTACATAAAATCAAACCGGGAATGTCACAACTTGTACTCTCTCTGCGATCTGCATACCAAATAGAGTTTCTTACGGATTAAACACACCAACAGTCAGAGGAATTTAAGGTTATTAAACACACCAACAATCTGAGGAATTTAAGGTTATTAAACACACCATATATATGTATATATATATATATATATATACTTATCTTACCTCTATACATTTCTAGGAATATGATTAATTTAAAGCGTCCGCGTGGTGACCGCGTATATTCAATATTAGGTTAGTAGGGAGGCGGGGCTTAATTCAAGACACGGATAGTAGTGGATTTACGACTTTGGCACTGTTAGAAAATTTAAAAGTATTGAAAGTTCTGTTTAATATTGTTATATGAAGGTTGTTGATTATACATAGTTATTGTTTGCATTATTGTTTAGTGCAGACCAATTGAAGAAGGTTCTTAATATTGAACACCTGGCCTTGGAGGCATATAACTTTGCGCAGTGCTCTGAGCACAAAAATCGTGCTCGAAATATGAAATCCAGCAATTTGATTGGTTGATTTTTGAGTCTGAGAACAAAAATCATGCTCGAAAGTTTTATGGCCGTGAGGCCTGAACACTTTAATATAGAAATAAGAAGATTTGTTATCATAGCAAATGAGACAACTCTAGTCTAAATTCGACAAAAAAAGATGTCGGTAATATGAATTCGTTAAAATGTTCTAGTGACCTAATATACTCTTACCCCATATGGAATTTACTGACCCCGTATATATCATGTTAGGTCACAAACACACTATTTTACTAATAATATTATCTTTACAGAATAAGTAAAATCAATACATTCGACGACGAGATGTTGAAGTACGAAAAAATATGCTTCTGCTAATTGTAGCTAAGGTCACTATCTGAATAATCTAGCTAATATAAACGCCATTAACTGCAAATAAATGTTAGTTTACAAGGACCTGCATGATTGTATACTTACACACGCAACACGGTCTCCTTCGGCAACAACTGCCTTTTTTTGTCCATCCTGGACCAAAACTACTTTCACAATTGGAATGTTGTGTTAGGGCGCATCTCCCCTGTGAGGCCATACATTGACGAGTTAACTCTTAAAAATGAAGAAATCATATTTTAGAATATCTCTACATCATGTGATTTTTCAATTTCAAACAGTAAATTATGTATTATGAACAGATAAAAGGTGAAAAAGATAAAGGATAAAGACAATTGTTTCCAAAATTGATTTTGAAATTCAAAATGATTTTTTAAAAGAAAGAGAGAAAAAATTGATTATTTTTTCAGTCTATAGCAATAGAGTTAATACATTGTATGTTTTAGATCAAGATAATATAACTTCATTGCATTTAAATGAACAATAAGTGAAATACATTTAGGTTGACAAATTTGCTAATGAAATTCTTTGCATTCATGATTGTACTTTAACCATCTGCATTGTGTTCGAGCGATATGTTTACCATAATGAACAATGCACTAATAAAAATTTAAATATATTTTGGTTATTATTATTTTTTGTTATCCTGTATTACAGTTTAGCCATGTATATAAAATGAAAGCTTACTTTCTGCATTCGTCTCATGGTATATGCTGAGGGCAATAACAATCACGTACCAACAGTTAAACATGGTGCTGAAACATTTACATTATTCATATTTCATGAAATATATATGATATGTGTATTATTCATATTTCATGAAATATATATGATATTTGCATTAATCATATTTTATGAAGTATTTCATATTTAAAGTATGTATTTAAAACATGAAATATAACATTTAGTATTTATTTAATATGAAGAATGACATTTAAAGTATTCATTAAACATGTGTTATTAAATGATTTGAGCAAAAATGGATAAATCAGCCTGTGCAATACAGATGATGTCCCACTGCCGATATAAATCAAGAGTAAATATTGCTTTTCGAACAGGGCCAATACGGAACCAAACATATTGTCCAATGGGTGACTACAGGACGTTCACTTCCGGTTTCAATTTTCTTACGCCTATAAGTTACTAAACGTTAGACGTTTCGTTACGCATAAAACATTTGTAATATCTTGTTTTTTTAAATCATAGAATAAAAAGTTTTAAGTCTTGAGACGAAAATATTTCACAGCCTTTTCGAGGAAGACTTTCGGTTATTTACATGTTCATTTGCACTGATCAGTTATCAGAAGGCAGATATTAATATACTTCAATTAGTTTATAGCATTCCGTAAAAAAAAAAAGTATATAAGATCGTCATACAATGAGCAATCCATCAGAAAGTGTGTTTCTGTTTCAGCGCGATTCGATTTGCACAATACACATATTCTCTGTTCAATGGAGTATCTTCTTGTCTCACCCAAAAGTGTAAGTGAACCGGAGCTAAATAGGACCATTGCACGTCGCGAAATTTAGAAAATTGCAGACGAACTTTATTTGTACATGTATTGCCAATAAGTTCGTAATTTGTTTCCATTCTGTAAGTTACTTCTATCATAAAAAAAACCTAATTCAGTTCATTTTTCGCTAATTGTAGAATCACTGTTTGAGTTTATACAGATAAATTATAAACAAGATATCTCACAAAAAAACATGTAAAGTATTGCATTAAAAAAATTCCATAATATGGCATTTCCTTCATACAGGAACTTCTTTGAAAGAAAGATAAGAAGTTATCAATATCCTTTTACTTTACTTCCCGCTATATAGATGACGTTCTTTTACTAAATAATTCAACATTTGGTGACTAAGTTGAACGCATCTATCCCACCGAACTAGAGATAACGGATACAACAGATACAGCTGAGTCCGCCTCATATCTTGACTTACATCTAGAAATTGACAATGAGTGTCGGTTAAAAACAACACTTTACGACACAAGAGATGATTTCAGCTTTTCAATTGTGAACTTTCATTTCTAAGTAGCAACATTCAAGCAGTATCTGCATACGGGGATTATATCTCCTAATTGATACGATATTCCCGTGCTTGCATTTCCTATCATAATTTTCTTGATAGAGGGTTGCTGCTCATAATGAAGCTTTTAAACCAAGAGTTCCAAATTGTGAAGTTGAAATCATCCCGTCGTAAATTTTACGGAGCTACCACGAGTTGTTTGACCGTTATGGAATAACCGTTTCACATATGATATCGGATATGTTCCGTATGTCGAAACTACAATTCCCTTCCCTTTCATGAATGTGACATACCGAATAAGACTATTTACCGGATTTGTTATCATATAAGCAACACGACGGATGCCACATGTGGAGCAGAATCGGTTTACCCTTCCGGAGCATCTGAGATCACCTCTAGTTTTTGGTGGGGTTCGTGTTGCTTGTTCTTTAGTTTTCTATGATCTGTCATTTGTTCTATTGTTTGCCTGTTTGACTTCTTTCATTTTTAGCCAGGGGTTGTCAGTTTATTTTCGATTTGTGAGTTTGACTTTCCATCTGGTATATTCCGTCCCTCTTTTAAGATAAAAACTTCTAAACGTACAATTAGAACTGTCCAAAATTTGTTGATGCAAACTTATGATAAGTATAAAGGTTCTGAAGGGATTTTTTAATTGTATTTTTAAACATACCGAAATCGACAAGCGTTTGCACAGGTTACGATACATGTGGATTTACGTGGGAGTTAAACTTTTCAAGTATTTACATCCCGGAGTCTTCGCTAAGTATAGATATATAGAGAATTGTATCATGGTGATGTTTACCAAGTGGAATAAGCATGTAATATTTGGATTTTATCGGTAATTCGTATATTTTTCCTTTGATCTTACTGCCTTATATTATCGAGTATCAACGTACTGGATGTTTCACTGACAATATAAGGTAATACATTGTGTGACGTCATAATTACCGATAAACAGAATAATAGGTAGTTTCGTTAATTTATTTTTAGTGACTTTAAATTTAAAGAATATATATATAGAATTTTTCTGCTACATCACTGCCGTCCACTAGTGTTTTAAATTCCGTGATTGACTTTAATTTATTTTTAGTGAAATTGAATTTAAAAGAAGCATGAAGTTAAAACTATTATGAGTCCCCTATACTAAGTTCTAAAGACTGTTTTATAAAGGATTCAATAATATATAATTTAACACTGGGATGTTGTAGTAGAACGTTTATATACCGAACAGAAAATTTGTATACGATTTAGTGATTTATTGAGATTCTATGTTATTGTCCATCATTAAATCACAGTTATAATGTAGAGTTAGTGATTTTACAAAAAATTAATAACACATTTTTCTCATTTAATTTTTTTTTTTAAATTTGGACCATTTGTCTTAAAACCCGGCCATTATTACACACTGATTTCCTAGGGTTTAATACAAGGACATTGTGCCCCTTTACTTTGATTAAACATGCAATATATTCATACTAAGATGGTAAGTCATGTGAAAAACTATTAAATAATGAAATAGCAGAAAATTGACCTAATCGCAAGTTTAATAAATGTACAAAAATCGTGGTCTATTTCACACGACCCTAAAACTAACTGAAACAAAAACGAATAAATTGGATAATAACTAGACGATGGTGTTGAAATGGGTGCGATAAATTATTTATTTTTTCGGTTAAATATTGCAAGCAACACTAAAATTTCTGTGTTCATATATCTACAGAAAATACTTCATATATATCCAATGACATTCTACACTATTTCCCTTAACGAAATAACTAAAACAAAATGTGCGTGTACATGAAGAACACTTAGAATACTGAAAGTTTGACCAAATTGTACAAACCTGTGTGTTCCTTGGTCAAGAAGTAAATCTGTAACTGAAAGCAAATCACAGTTACTGTAATCGATAAGAAATTGATCTTAAATTGCAACACGCAACTGCTGTCTAATTACACACCTTCTTTTTTGAATAATTACCTACATAACGCATTAAATCAACAATAGTATAGACATATGTTTCCGTCAACACAATCTGTTTCAGTTTTGTCATTTAATATAATATTTCTGTTTAATTTTTTTGTTGTGGAAAAAAGGACATTCATTTTTTAACAATTATGACGTGGATGGAGATTATCGTATTCATTTTGCTAGAATCTGACGGTAAATGTTAACCATTTATACTTGCTTCAACTAAAGTTCATTCTTTCCATGTACTGGTGATTTGAATTTCATCATAATGAGATCAAAGTGGATAAAAAAGGAAAATAATAAAAGCTAGTAACATTATGATAAAATAAAACGACAGTCTATAAAACACTACACAGAAACAGTACAGGAAAAAAAGAGCCAGTCAAACCCGTAAATGATGAACTTCTCAAGTTCATTCTAAAAATATTGGTATCAAAATTAGATCCACTGTATTGTCTAGACGAAGAGTGTGATGTTCTTTATACAGCCAGAGTTCAACTTCGTCAAAATGAACTCCCGATTACACCATCTAATCTTTATAATCGTAAACATTGAACCGTACAAGTGATGACGCGTTGTTAATTTACATGATTTATCACTATTTTACTAATGCATTGACTAACATTGTAATTATTTGTTTACGCCAGTATGCCGAGAGGAAAAGGGGAGAGGGTGCTGCCAAACCGTACTGTACGTAGGGAAAATCAGATACAGCTACCGGTAAACAGAAGGCTTCGCCCAAAGAGAGCTGAAATTGTAAGACAAAATATAGCCATTCCACAACAGCCGTTAATACCACCACAACAGCCATTAATACCACCACAACAGCCATTAATGCCACCACAACAGGCATTAATGCCACCACAACAGCCATTAATGCCACCACATCAGTCATTGCCACCACATCAGTTATTGCCACCACATCAGTTATAACCACAACAGCAAATATTACCACAACAAAGGGAGGATTTTAAATTTTGAGACTGTCTCATTTTCTCAAGAGTAGATTTTTTAAAGAATATTGCAAAAAACTAAAATTTTACCTCAAAATGTTATAACTTTATCAATATTTAAAAACTTACCAAATTTTTCTTTATTCTTCTATCATTTGTCTCTATTTCTTCTTTCTGAACATTGATGAAAAAGAACAAAAGCTCAGGCAAAAATATCTCTGCACTTGTTTAACTATATATCAAGGACAAGAGATAATCCCAAATGAGCAATCATTTTTATTCTGCTGTACAATCTTCATCAGTCCTGAAGCAATAAAAGTATAATAACATAAAAGTTTAGCTTAAATCAATAAGTAATATAAAGGAGAGCTAAAATTTTAGCTGGTTCTTTTTCAGACCAAAAGCTAAAATTTAAGCATCCAGAAAGATAAAGTTTTAGCTTTGCAGAAAATTGATAAAATTTTAGCAAACATGTACACAAAGATAAAATTTTAGCATTTGACAAAACATTATATTGCAAATAAAAAATAGACTTTAGCGTTAAACGTTGAGTTACAGGTATTTAAACACTGATGATGGCATTACCCCTGTTAACCTTAAGTTTAATTGATTGTTGGTTGCTTAATAATCAGTGGCAAATAGTTATTGCTATCAACAAACAAGTGCCTATAGATATGGGACTCTGTGAATAAGGTCAAACACTGACGGACAAACATTAACAGTAATAAATGCTGAACAATTCCTCATCTTTATTGGTAAAATCAAACAAGTGGCTATATGGCACTCTGGGCATAAGGTCATACACTGACTCACAAACATTAACAGTAATAAATGCTGAACATTTCCACATTGTTATTGGTAAAAACAAACAAGTGGCTATATGGCACTCTGGGCATAAGTTCATACACTGACTCAAAAACATTAACAGTAATAAATGTTAGACAATTCCTCATGGTTATTGGTATAAACAAACAAGTGGCTATATGGGACTCTGTGAATAAAGTCAAACACTGACTCACAAACATTTACAGTAATAAATGTTAGACAATTCCTCATTGGTATTGGTAAAAATAAACAAGTGGCTATATGGGACTCTGGGCATAAGTTCATACACTGACTCACAAACATTAACAGTAATAAATGTTAGACAATTCCTCATGGTTATTGGTAAAAACAAACAAGTGGCTATATGGGACTCTGGGCATAAGGTCATACACTGACCCACAAACATTAACAGTAATAAATGTTCAGACAATTCCTCATGGTTATTGGTAAAAACAAACAAGTGGCTATATGGGACTCTGGGCATAAGTTCATACACTGACTCACAAACATTAACAGTAATAAATGTTAGACAATTCCTCATGGTTATTGGTAAAAACAAACAAGTGGCTATATGGGACTCTGGGCATAAGGTCAAACACTGACTCACAAACATTAACAGTAATAAATGTTAGACAATTCCTCATGGTTATTGGTAAAAACAAACAAGTGGCTATATGGGACTCTGGGCATTAGGTCATAAACTGACTCACAAATATGAACAGTAATAAATGTTAGACAATTCCTCATGGTTATTGGTAAAATCAAACAAGTGGCTATATGGGATTCTGGGCATAAGGTCATACACTGACTCACAACCATTAACAGTAATAAATGCTAAACAATTCCTCATCTTTATTGGTAAAAACAAACAAGTGGCTATATGGGATTCCGGGCATAAGGTCATACACTGACTCACAAACATAACCAGATGCTCCGCAGGGCGTAGCTTTATACGACCGCAGAGGTTGAACCCTGAACGGTTGGGGCAAGTATGGACACAACATTCAAGCTGGATTCAGCTCTAAATTTGGATTGTGATTAAATAGTTGACACAGCATAGGTTTCTGACACAGAATGAACGGTTCTAATGAACTTAAAATTTTTGTTTTCTCTTAGAGAAATTCACTATGCTGTTGAATATTAATCCTCTCAAAAAAATGTTTGAAGAAATTTTCATTTTATTTATGAAATTTCATTTTAAATGAGAAAATTGAACCTAATTTTTTTAATCACATCCCCCTTTCCCTTTTTCCAAATTAATCTCAATTAAATTTCTAATGGAGTTTGCAACAATAACTACTCATTTAAATACATCATAAGATATTAAGATGTAAAAAAACTGCTTGTTATCACTGAATGGTAAAGATTATTTTAATTTATCAGTTGGTAGTAAAAAGTGAATACACATTGTGTATAACGAAGATTTGAGTTGATTCTGGACAAAGAAAGATAACTCCAATTAAAAAAAAATATTGCTATTTCACAATATTGTGCAATTAGATATTTCTTGCTTACTATTCTGGACAAAGAAAGATAACTCTAATTAAAAAAAAATATTGCTATTTCACAATATTGTGCAATTAGATATTTCTTGCCATTGTGCAATACTGTGCAATTGAAAAGACTTGCTATTGCACAATACTTAATATAATATTTTAGATCCTGATTTGGACCAACTTGAAAACTGGGCCCATAATCAAAAATCTAAGTACATGTTTGGATTCAGCATATCAATGAACCCCAAGATTTAAATTTTTGTTAAAATCAAACTAAGTTTAATTTTGGACCCTTTGGACTTTAATGTAGACCAATTTGAAAACAGGACCAAAAATTAAGAATCTACATACACAGTTAGATTTGGCATATCAAAGAACCCCATTTATTCAATTTTTAATGAAATCAAACAAAGCTTAATGTTGGACCCCGATTTGGACCAACTTGAAAACTGGGCCAATAATCAAGAATCTAAGTACATTTTTAGATTCAGCATATCAAAGAACCCAACCGATTAATTTTTTGACAAAATCAAACTAAGTTTAATTTTGGACCCTTTGGACCTTAATGTAGACCAATTTGAAAATGGGACCAAAAATTAAGAATCTACATACACAGTTAGATTCCGCATATCAAAGAACCCCAATTATTCAATTCTTGATGAAATCAAACAAAGTTTAATTTTGGACCCTTTGGGCCCCTTTTTCCTAAACTGTTAGGACCAAAACTCCCAAAATCAATACCAACCTTCCTTTTATGGTCATAAACCTTGTGTTTAAATTTTATAGATTTCTATTTACTTATACTAAATTTATGGTGCGAAAACCAAGAAAAATGCTTATTTGGGTCCCTTTTTGGCCCCTAATTCCTAAACTGTTGGGACCTAAACTCCCAAAATCAATACCAACCTTCCTTTTGTGGTCATGAACATTGTGTTTAAATTTCATTGATTTCTATTAACTTAAACTAAAGTTATTGTGCGAAAACCAAGAATAATGCTTATTTGGGCCCTTTTTTGGCCCCCAATTCCTAAACTGTTGAAACCAAAACTCCCAAAATCAATCCCAACCTTTCTTTTGTGGTCATAAACCTTGTGTCAAAATTTCATAGATTTCTATTAACTTAAACTAAAGTTATAGCGTGAAAACCAAGAAAATGCTTATTTGGGCCCTTTTTGGCCCCTTATTCCTAAAACGTTGGGACCAAAACTCCCAAAATCAACACCAACCTTCCTTTTGTGGTCATAAACCTTGTGTTAAAATTTCATAGATTTCTATTCACTTTTACTAAAGTTAGAGTGCGAAAACTAAAAGTATCCGGACGACGACGACAACGACGCCAACGTGATAGCAATATACGACGAAAAATTTTTCAAAATTTGCGGTCGTATAAAAAGTGATAAATGCTGAACATTTCCTCATTGTTATTACAAGTGGCTATATGGGACTCTGGGCATAAGGTCATCAACTGACTCACAAACATGAACAGTAATAAATGCTAAACAATTCCTCATCTCTATTGGTAAAAACAAACAAGTGGCTATATGGGATTCTGGGTATAAGGTCAAACACTGACTCACAAACATTAACAGTAATAAAATAAAGACAATTCCTCATCTTTATTGGTAAAAACAAACAAGTGGCTAAATGGGACTCTGGGCAAAGGGTCATAAACTGACTCACAAACATGAACAGTAAGAAATGCTAAACATTTCCTCATAGTTATTGGTAAAAACTAACAAGTGGCTATATGGGACTCTGGGTATAAGGTCATACACTGACTGAAAAACATCAACAGTAAGAAATGCTGAACAATTCCTCATTGTTATTGGTAAAAACAAACAAGTGGCTATATGGGACTCTGGGCATAAGGTCAAACACTGACTCACAAACATTAACAGTAATAAAATAAAGACAATTCCTCATCTTTATTGGTAAAAACAAACAAGTGGCTAAATGGGACTCTGGGCAAAGGGTCATAAACTGACTCACAAACATGAACAGTAAGAAATGCTAAACATTTCCTCATAGTTATTGGTAAAAACTAACAAGTGGCTATATGGGACTCTGGGTATAAGGTCATACACTGACTGAAAAACATCAACAGTAAGAAATGCTGAACAATTCCTCATTGTTATTGGTAAAAACAAACAAGTGGCTAAATGGGACTCTGGGCATAAGGTCATAAACTGACTCACAAACATGAACAGTAAGAAATGCTAAACATTTCCTCATAGTTATTGGTAAAAACTAACAAGTGGCTATATGGGACTCTGGGTATAAGGTCATACACTGACTGAAAAACATCAACAGTAATAAATGCTAACAATTCCTCATGGTTATTGGTAAAAACAAACAAGTGGCTATATGGGACTCTGGGCATAAGGTCATAAACTGACTCACAAACATGAACAATAATAAATGCTAAACAATTCCTCATCTTTATTGGTAAAAACAAACAAGTGGCTATACGGGACTCTGGGCATAAGGTCATAAACTGACTCACAAACATGAACAGTAAGAAATGCTAAACATTTCCTCATATTTATTGATATAAACAAACAAGCGGCTATATGGGATTCTGGGCATAAGGTCAATTAGGTCATACACTGACTTACAAACATTAACAGTAATAAACGCTATTAAAACAATTCCTCATGGTTTATATTGGTAAAAACAAACAAGTGGTTCTTTGGGACTCTGGGCATAAGGTCATACACTGACTCACAAACATTAACAGTAATAAATGCTAAACAATTCCTCATAGTTATTGGTAAAAACTAACAAGTGGCTATATGGGACTCTGGGTATAAGGTCATACACTGACTGAAAAACATCAACAGTAAGAAATGCTGAACAATTCCTCATTGTTATTGGTAAAAACAAACAAGTGGCTAAATGGGACTCTGGGCATAAGGTCATAAACTGACTCACAAACATGAACAGTAAGAAATGCTAAACATTTCCTCATAGTTATTGGTAAAAACTAACAAGTGGCTATATGGGACTCTGGGTATAAGGTCATACACTGACTGAAAAACATCAACAGTAATAAATGCTAACAATTCCTCATGGTTATTGGTAAAAACAAACAAGTGGCTATATGGGACTCTGGGCATAAGGTCATAAACTGACTCACAAACATGAACAATAATAAATGCTAAACAATTCCTCATCTTTATTGGTAAAAACAAACAAGTGGCTATATGGGACTCTGGGCATAAGTTCATACACTGACTCACAAACATTAACAGTAATAAATGTTAGACAATTCCTCATGGTTATTGGTAAAATCAAACAAGTGGCTATATGGCACTCTGGGCATAAGTTCATACACTGACTCAAAAACATTAACAGCATAAACAGTAATAAATGTTAGACAATTCCTCATGGTTATTGCTATAAGCAAACAAGTGCCTATATGGGACTCTGTGAATAAGGTCAAACACTGACTGACAAACATTAACAGTAATAAATGCTGAACAATTCCTCATTGTTATTGGTAAAAACAAACAAGTGGCTATATGGGACTCTGGGCATAAGGTCATAAACTGACTCACAAACATTAATAGTGATAAATGTTAGACAATTCCTCATTGTTATTGGTAAAATCAAACAAGTGGCTATATGGGATTCTGGGCATAAGGTCATACACTGACTCACAACCATTAATAGTAATAAATGCTGAACATTTCCTCATCGTTATTACAAGTGGCTATATGGGACTCTGGGCATAAGGTCATAAACTGACTCACAAACATGAACAGTAATAAATGCTTAACAATTCCTCATCTTTATTGGTAAAAACAAACAAGTGGCTATATGGGACTCTGGGCATAAGGTCAAACACTGACTCACAAACATGAACAGTAATAAATGCTATGCAATTCCTCATTTTTATTGGTAAAAACAAACAAGTGGCTATATGGGACTCTGGGCATAAGGTCAAACACTGACTCACAAACATTAACAGTAATAAAATAAAGACAATTCCTCATCTTTATTGGTGAAATCAAACAAGTTGCTTTATGGGACTCTGGGCATAAGGTCATACACTGACTCACAAACATTAACAGTAATAAAATAAAGACAATTCCTCATGGTTATTGATAAAAACAAACAAGTGGCTATATGGGACTCTGGGCATCAGGTCAAACACTGACTCACAAACATTAACAGTAATAAATGCTATGCAATTCCTCATTTTTATTGGTAAAAACAAACAAGTGGCTATATGGGACTCTGGGCATAAGGTCATAAATTGACTCACAAACATGAACAGTAAGAAATGCTAAACATTTCCTCATAGTTATTGGTAGAAACAAACAAGTGGCTATATAGGACTCTGGGTAGAAGGTCATACACTGACTGAAAAACATCAACAGTAATAAATGCTGAACAATTCCTCATTGTTATTGGTAAAAACAAACAAGTGGCTATATGGGATTATGGGTATAAGGTCATACACTGACTGAAAAACATCAACAGTAATAAATGCTGAACATTTCCTCATTGTTATTGGTATAAACAAACAAGTGGCTATATGGGATTATGGGTATAAGGTCATACACTGACTGAAAAACATCAACAGTAATAAATGTTAGACAATTCCTCATGGTTATTGGTAAAAACAAACAAGTGGCTACATTGTATATGGGACTCTGAGCAAAAGGTCATACACTGACTCAGAAACATGAACAGTAATAAATGCTAAACAATTCCTCATCGTTATTGGTAAAAACATACAAGTGGCTATATTGGACTCTGGGCATTAGGTCATACACTGACTCACAAACATTAACAGTAATAAATGTTAGACAATTCCTCATGGTTATTGGTAAAATCAAACAAGTGGTTATATGGGATTCTGGGCATAAGGTCATACACTGACTCACAAACATTAACAGTAATAAATGCTAAACAATTCCTCATGGTTATTGGTATAAACAAACAAGTGGCTATATGGGACTCTGGGCATAAGGTCATAAACTGACTCACAAACATGAAGAGTAAGAAATGCTAAATATTTCCTCATAGTTATTGGTAAAAACAAACAAGTGGCTATATGGGACTCTGGGTATAAGGTCATACACTGACTGAAAAACATCAACAGTAAAAAATGCTGAACAATTCCTCATTGTTATTGGTAAAAACAAACAAGTGGCTATATGGGATTCTGGGTATAAGGTCATACACTGACTGAAATACTCCAACAGTAATAAATGCTAAACAATTCCACCTTGTTATTGGTATAAACAAACAAGTGGTTACATGGGATTCTGGGCAAAAGGTCATACACTGACTCACAAACATTAACAGTAATAAATGCTAAACAATTCCTCATGGTTTTTGGTATAAACAAACAAGTGGCTATATGGGACTCTTGGCATAAGGTCAAACACTGACTCACAAACATTAACAGTAATAAAATAAAGACAATTCCTCATCTTTATTGGTAAAATCAAACAAGTTGCTATATGGGACTCTGGGCATAAGGTCATACACTGACTCACCAGGGGTTAAAAAATGTTGTTACAGCTAGCTAGCCCAGGACTTATTGGCAGCAGGATTTTACTAGCCCTGTTGGAAGAACTGCTAGTCCATCAAAACTGACCTGCTAGCCCTAGTATGCCTTAAAAATTAAGAGTTTGCTGCATAATACAAAGTAGGTGCTCTTTGTTTTGAAGGAGACATTATACACTGTATTTAATATTTTTTGTTGATCTGTTATTATTCTTTTGGTGCTTAACCTAACTAAGTTGTTCCCACATTCAAAGCAGACTTTTTATTGGCTAGCTTGGGGCAACTAACGGCAATATTCACAGAGCATTGTCTGTTTTTTTTTTTTTTTATCAGCAACAGCCAAGGTAATCATTGTGTCCCAGTTCTGCCAACTTTTCGGGAAGTGAATGCGTTATTTGTTGGCCAAATTATTAAGATCAAAGAGAAAAAAACAATAGATCAAAGGAAAATGCTGAACATGTGTGAGTCGCGCGCTAAAGACTTGACAGCCCTGCTGTCCTGGACATTATTATTTTTTCCGCGGTTTTTCCCTGTCGTTTTAGCATTTTGGGTGGATGAATTTTCAGCCTCGTTACTCCATTCATCTACCGTTTTTCGTTTAGAAACTGACAAAGTTCCTGAGGTTCCCGTACTAAAATATTAAGAAATATTTTGTTGCATAGTTTCGTGCTCAAGAGCTGTGCAACAAGACATGTCAATACCAATCAATACATCATACCCCCAAATAACGTTAATTGAAAATCTCGGCACTATAAGCAATGTACAATACCTCAATCAATGGTATGAGAAATCGATATTTAAAGTACGAGAATCAACACATGATACCAGGCCACCCAGACATGCCAGAGTTATTTGTTCTATGTTTAAAATATGTACAACAGGACCTGTACAAACCAGTTCAAATTCTTGGAATCCCGGATGACTTAATTGAATCGAAATGGCTAACATAGAATAGTGATGAAGGGATTTTTCACTTTCTATTTTGGAAACGTCAAGAATTTTTTGTTACTAGTACGTCGGGCATATCGGATTACACATTTTAATTGCCCGAGGCGTAAATGATCTAGTCCCGGGCGTCGGGCTAGTGGATTTTTTAACCCCTGCTCACAAACATTAACAGTAATAAAATAAAGACAATTCCTCATGGTTATTGGTAAAAACAAACAAGTGGCTATATGGGACTCTGGGAATAAGGTCAAACACTGTCTCACAAACATTAACAGTTATAAATGTTAGACAATTCCGCATGGTTATTGGTAAAAACAAACAAGTGGCTATATGTGACTCTGGGCATAAGGTCATACACTTGATTCACAAACATTAACAGTAATAATAAATGCTAAACAATTCCTCATGGTTTTTGGTAAAAACAAACAAGTGGCTATATGGGATTCTGGGCATAAGGTCATACACTGACTCACAAACATTAACAGTAATAAATGCTAAACAATTCCTCATTTTTATTGGTAAAAACAAACAAGTGGCTATACGGGACTCTGGGCATAAGGTCATAAACTGACTCACAAACATGAACAGTAAGAAATGCTAAACATTTCCTCATATTTATTGATATAAACAAACAAGCGGCTATATGGGATTCTGGGCATAAGGTCAATTAGGTCATACTTTGACTTACAAACATTAACAGTAATAAACGCTATTAAAACAATTCCTCATGGTTTATATTGGTAAAAACAAACAAGTGGTTCTTTGGGACTCTGGGCATAAGGTCATACACTGACTCACAAACATTAACAGTAATAAATGCTAAACAATTCCTCATCTTTATTGGTAAAATCAAACAAGTGGCTATATGGAATTCTGGGCATAAGGTCATAAACTGACTCACAAACATGAACAGTAAGAAATGCTAAACATTTCCTCATATTTATTGATATAAACAAACAAGCGGCTATATGGGATTCTGGGCATAAGGTCAATTAGGTCATACACTGACTTACAAACATTAACAGTAATAAACGCTATTAAAACAATTCCTCATGGTTTATATTGGTAAAAACAAACAAGTGGTTCTTTGGGACTCTGGGCATAAGGTCATACACTGACTCACAAACATTAACAGTAATAAATGTTAGACAATTCCTCATTGTTATAAGTAAAATCAAAGAAGTGGCTATATGGGACTCTGGGCATAAGGTCATACACTGACTCACAAACATTAACAGTAATAAATGCTAAACAATTCCTCATCTTTATTAGTAAAATCAAACAAGTGGCTATATGGGACTCTGGGCCTTAGGTCATACACTGACTCACAAACATTAACAGTAATAAATGTTAGACAATTCCTCATTGTTATTAGTAAAATCAAACAAGTGGCTATATGGGACTCTGGGCATAAGGTCATACACTGACTCACAACCGTTAACAGTTATAAATGTTAGACAATTCCTCATGGTTATTAGTAAAAACAAACAAGTGGCTATATGGGAATCTGGGCATAAGGTCATACACTGACTCACAACCGTTAACAGTTATAAATGTTAGACAATTCCTCATGGTTATTAGTAAAATCAAACAAGTGGCTATATGGGACTCTGGGCATAAGGTCATACACTGACTCACAAACATTAACAGTAATAAATGTTAGACAATTCCTCATGGATATTAGTAAAATCAAACAAGTGGCTATATGGGACTCTGGGCATAAGGTCATACACTGACTCACAAACATTATCAGTAATAAGGGTTAGACAATTCCTCGTGGTTATTGGTAAAAACAAACAAGTGGCTATATGGGACTCTGGGCATAAGGTCATACA
Source organism: Mytilus edulis (assembly GCF_963676685.1). Taxonomy (NCBI): domain Eukaryota; kingdom Metazoa; phylum Mollusca; class Bivalvia; order Mytilida; family Mytilidae; genus Mytilus; species Mytilus edulis. The sequence continues at coordinate 26,857,155 of NC_092357.1, read as the reverse complement.
CTGACTCACAAACATTAACAGTAATAAATGTTAGACAATTCCTCATGGTTATTAGTAAAAACAAACAAGTGGCTATATGGGACTCTGGGCATAAGGTCATACACTGACTCACAACCGTTAACAGTAATAAATGTTAGACAATTCCTCATGGTTATTGGTAAAAACAAACAAGTGGCTATAGGGGATTCAGGACATAAGGTCATATGTATACACATGAACAATAATTAAATAAATGCTAAAAAATTCCTCATCGTTATTGGTAAAAACAAACAAGTGGCTATATGGAACTATGGGCATCAGGTCATACACTGACAACCCCTTTAAGGAAGGAGCATATCACACAGTATTTTAAAGTATAAACAGAAGCCCAGAAATTACATTGTACATAACTGTATATCTATAATACTAAAATTACGAGGTCCAATTTGTCAGCCGTCATCACGTAAAAACGATGAATCAAAGAATTCAACTTTATATATAACTAATATAGTACAATGGTGTTGATTAAAAATTACACCACTCTAGGCCCGATTGTTTTCCACGTAATTAATATTGCCAATAATTATGAAGTTCCGGATCGAGTCCGACACCGATACCAATAGTATATTCACCTGTTACCTATTACCTTATCTGTACGTTCCGCATCAGACAGGCGCACCACCAAACAGTGTATTTAGAATTTTGCTGTATACTGTTGAGTAAAAAAAATTCCATTCCAGGCCCTTTTGTTTTCCAAATTATTAATATTACCAATAATTGATAGGTTCCAGGTCGACGGGTTCAAACAGAAAGATTTTGAAAGCAAAGAAAACTGTGCACCTTATACATGTTATAATCGGCATGACTTTATCAGATGACAATACCCATACTAAAATAAGGCATACGCATAGTTATATATCAGTCACGGACCCGCGATATCACGGGTGTGTTCTAGTATACCCTATAAACATACATTTGACTGACAAAGATTTGTAATAAATTAAATAAATGTATATGCAATTCATGGAAGGAATATATGTGTTTTAATTAAAACAAACATGACAAATGCACATTGTTATCCTTTTATACTTTTATAATTTTTTTGTCTAAGTACTTCAAATGACACCAGATGCTAGTCTTCAAAATATGAATGTTTTGTACCAGGCTAGCATCTACTGTTACAAAACTACTATAAACCTGTAAATCTGCAACAATTGTCTGTCCTGCTGCATATATTTCCATTTTGAATTTATCATACATGTACTTTTAAACCTAGCCCTGAAAAACATTGCACTGGGATAATATCAGTATAAACACCATGTCTATTTGTGCCAACCTCCCAATTTTTTGATATTTTGCTATCCTGATTTGGTACAGATCCTTTATCCTCAAAACTCAGGGGCAGTAGGCGTGTTTATATTATGGTAGTTTGTCACACCTTACATGTACCTCTAGGTGTTGGTTTGAGCCCTAGTTGGACAGTTGCAAATTAAGGTTCTATTTTCATGTCATATGTGATAAGGTTAGTCCGTTTCCTCCCACAGGTTGGCGCTTTCCTTCAAGTACTACGGTTTAGTCTGTCAAAAAAACTGACTGCCATGAAATTACCCATATGGTGTAGAAAGTGATGTTTATAAAACCAAAGCAAACAATCAAAGTTTTAAATCATTGTCTATTTGTACAAGGAACCATAGTGGTTGAGCCATTTAAAATATGATTATTTTAATACCAAACTGTGACCACATCTTCAAGATGTGACATCAGGTCTCTGTTCAATGAAAACGGGTCCATTTGCTCTAGGTACATGTTCGCCCTAGGTCCGTTTGTGGTGGGTTCCTTCGCCCTAGGTTTGTTTGCAATTTAGAATAATATTATGTCTTTGAAATCACTTTATTGCTGTATTAATTGCTAATGATGCATTATTAATGAAAAATAAAATAAAGAGGTCAGCTTGGTAGGAGTTTAAACAATGAATATAAGATTGTATTAAAGACATTAAAAGGAACTGTATTTTCACAGCTTGGCTTCTTTTATCTCAAGTTTGTTTTGACAAATTTGATATATATATGGAAGAGGAAAGTGTCTTTTTCTCTCTGAATTAATTTATAAATGTAAGCAAATACAGAACACAATAAGTCACAGCACACCTTAATTTCTCAATACTTTTTCAATTAATTTAAAGTCTCAATACAGTAAGACAAGTTTATGAAGGGGATTAAAACTCGCAAAGCACACAAACGTGTAAGGTAATTATATACATTAAAAACAATTTATATGATATTAAATGAAATCAGAGTGATTACATTACTTACAGATAAATTAAATGATAGTAAATATACAGCAAAACAAGATAAATAGTCGGCGAAATTTCCAACAAGCAATAACTTAGTCTGTCTTAGTTACAAATGTGTCCTATAATAAAATATATGCTATGAAAAATCAGCGTGAACTGTCCTAGGGCAAACAAGAAGTAGAGCGAACAGGTCCTAGGGCGAACGAGAATCAGAGCGAACACGGAACGGATCCGCTTCCTCTTCAATGGGCAGTCCCACAATTACTGTTCAATTTTCACGTGCATCATATATTTTATATGGTTAATTTGTCAGTTTCCTGTCTCTGAGTTCTGTGTTTTTTCTGGGTACTTTGCATTTGGTTAACTCTGCAAATCAATAAAACTGACTGTCTTACATAAAATGATCCATATGTGATAGTGTGGGTCGCAATGCCAAACAAATAAGTCTTTCAGTCCGTACATTTCCGCCTATATCAGGCGACCCACTTTTCAGTGTAGAATATAATCCAATCATCGACTTCAATATTACACACGTTAATACACATTACCACCACCTCCATATTATCTGAATTTTTAAAAATAAATAAAGGGGTCAAACCAGGGGACAGTTTGAGCCCCACATTGTTAAATTGTTTTATTAATGATCTCCATTCAATTTTTGATGGGACATGTGATCCTGTGTATTTAGATAAAACACCAATAAGTAGTCTTAGTTTTGCAGATAATCTTTTAATATTATCAGAATCACAAAACGGTTTACAATCTGCTTTGAATAAACTGGAAAAATATTGCTACAAATGGCAGCTGACTGTAAATGCAAATAAAAACAAAATTATGATTTTTCATTTTAGAAATACTTTAGAGTCAAAAAAATTTTATAAACAAAATCAGTTAACTGAAGTTAAAGAGTATAACTTTCTTGGGAACATTATTGATAATAAAGGAAAATTTAAGAGATCTACACATGAGCTATCCAAGAAAGCACTTAAAGCATTATTTTCATAAAAAAATATCTGTCTAATTTTCATCATGTCTCTGTTGATTTATCATGTAAATTATTTGATTCCTTAATTAAACCCATAATTTTATATAATAGTGAGATCTGGTTTATGGAAGATTATTACTCAACTTTTAAGCCATAAATAGAGCCACTTTGCATGGAAGTAACTGTGATACTTAATTATCATTGACAGATAGAACCAACTTTGAAAAAGTGCATCATAAATTTTGTAAAACTGTTCTTGGAATTAAAAAAACCTCATGTAATATACATGAAGCTGCAAAGTCTGAGTTGGGACGATTTCCGCTTGACTCCTTTATTAAAACTCAAGTTTTATTATATTTTTGTAAAATTAACTGCCATGATTGAAATAAACCCTCTTGTTAAAGAAGCTTTTGCAGTAAATAAATCTACATGTATGACTAAAGATGGAATATATACTTGGTACACTTTTGCCAAGCATATTTTTAAAGAATTTAATATTGATGAAGAAGAATATATGTTGATTTTGATAAACCTTTTAAACTAATAAAAAATACTCAAAAAAACTTTTAAAACAGATTGTGAAGGAAAAGTATAATAACATCACTCTTGAAAAACTTTCAAATATTGATAACAGTTCAAAACTCTATCTTTATAGTAAACTTAAAAATGAAATTAAATTTGAGGACTTCTTGCACAATCTAAACAATTTTAATAGTCGTCAACTTTTAACAAAATTACGTGTACATGTAAGTGATCATAATTTGGAAATTGAATTAGGACGTTATAAATTTTTTTTAAGAGAACACAGACTGTGCAAAGTTTGTTAAATTTTAGATGATGAGCAAAACTTTTTCCTCCATTGCCAAAATTAACAGTAATGTAAGACATTCCCTTATAAATGCAATTAAAACCCATTATCCAATTTTAACCAGCTTGACTCAAACTCTAAACTTAAAACTATTCTAGATCCCAATAAGGATATTTTGTCTAGTGTTGTAGACTATATAAAGCAATCTATGGAATTGCGAAAATAAGGTCCACATTCGTCAATTATTATATATATATATATTGATATATATGTTATTAATATCAGCTTCACTTTTTTAAAACATTTATCATATACTATTAGGTTTTTTGTAACTTGTGTATATATTATACAAATACAGCCTTTGTATGAGGTCGATACAAGGATATATTGACCTGAAAGAAGTATATTGACTGAGGACGAAGTCCGAGGTCGATATACTTTTTTGGGTCGATATATCCTGTATTGACCTCATACAAAGGCTATATTTGTTATATTATTAATTTACGAACATGTTTGTATCAAAATCGTCATTTAGGTTTATTGGAACTTTATAGATATTACATTATCTCCTTGACAATAACAACATATTAGTTGTTATTTCATTTACTTTTTTTTGGGACATTTTAATTATGTATATTAGAAGATTTTTTTTCGTCAAATAATCAATCACAGATATATCATTTGTTTCAAAACGTTAAACAATATCCTGAAAATCATTACATGACGTCACAAAGTATATCGGCTTTTAGATATTCTAAAAATAACCGTGCGATATGCATTTTGCCGGTCAATATGCTTTTTGCTATACATGTACGCCGTTTTCTCTCTACCTTCGAAAATATAGTTTAACATGTGACTATGCCTAAACGAATCAAATGTGTTAAATAATACGAATTAATAATATATATATATATATATACATACAATGTACTATGTTTGCATTTTAACCCGTCAGGGTTTGATGTTTTTTTTGCAATAAAGATATATTATGTACATCCTTTTCTGAATAGGGAACAGGGTCAAAAATCATTTGACAAGTTCATGTTCGATTCTAACTCCAATACACTGTCACTAATATAAGTTCACTATCCACTGTTAATATTCAAGTAAATTATGTTTGATTCCTACAACAGTACACTATCACTAATGCCTCGTTCACATGGACATTTGATTTTAAGCTTTGTAAAAAGTTATATCTTGTTGACTCAAGTTTACAGCACCTTAAAATAAAATGTATACGGTTCTCTTTTTCCAAGCCGCACAGTGGACATATATATTGTTCACTTGAAATTTACTAAATTAAGCTTTATCACATTGAAGTGTATACGCATTACACGCAAGTTTAGATTTAATACAAGCACGAAGAGTCGAATAAGGATCCGATCCACATGTATTCTAGATGGAATGAATATGTCCAAATACATTTTACATGTACATGTAGCATCATCACAGTTCAAAAGATTAAGAGATGATTTTCCTGATGCCTCAGATTTTAGTTTAGCAGACCAGTAATAATTTACAGAGCAATCAATACAAACAATTTTTTCTAACTAGCTTTAGATGGTGGATGATTTAGTAAGTTGTATGGTGACGGGAGATCATAGAGATCTGTGATAGTAACGAGTTCACGAAACCAGCTGTTTGACAACTCTGTTTTCATTGCCAGTTGACGGAAGGCTAATTCTCGTTCAACATAATTTTTATTATCAATAATGTTTCTAAATATACCTAGTGTTCTTTTATGAAGCTCTGCTTCAATAGGAATTTGTCCTAAAAGTAGATAAGCTGCAGCATTAGCTGTACGGTCTGGAAGATGTTGAATACGCTTAAGAAATTTTATAAAGTATGTAGAGAGATTACTAATGTCAGTTTTAGAGAGTAAAATAACCTCTAGCCCATATAACAGTCTTGGAATTACGTAGCAACGGATTAAAGGAAGGGACACTTTTGGATTAACACCGTTGAGTCCATATAACCCAGCGCCCATGAGAGAATAAACAGTCTGTCGAGCTAATTGTATGCGACATGGGACTACATCCTTAGTTCCAGAACAGGAGAGCTTATCTCGCTGAATTCCTATATGAACAGTATTAACTGGAGTATCCAAAAGTTCTCCATTGATGGACCAGTCGTGAGAGTCCCGACATCTGTAATTCTGTACACAAGATTTTTGACTGCTTATCAAATAACTGAATTTATTTGCATGAGAAGTTTGTAAAACTAGCATAAACTGTATTTCATATGGACAATTAGAAACTAATGTGACGTCGTCAGCTACAGTAGGCACGCCTACATAATGGGCCAATATTCGAACCAATACGATATGTTCAAGGTTAAGTTTGTTAAGGGTGGCCTAGTCCAAATAATTATGAAGTAAGGCTTCATAGAAAAAAATCCTAACAGCCTTTCAAGACGTCATAATTATTTCGAAGTAAGGCGTCAAAGAAAAAAATTATAATAGCCTTTCAAGACGTCATAATTATTTGGACTATTAAAGGGTGGCCTCGTCTCGTGAATTGTCAGTATTGTTTTTATATCTGTAAAAAAAACAATTCTATTGATTTACCTTATATTTTATGACAATTTGATTTTAACATAACATACCTTTGAATGTGAACAGCTCTATTTATGTGACATATATGTATGTTTTCATATTGGCTATTGTACTGTTTTCTGGTTTTTGCGCCAAGCAACATAACGGAAGTTTAAGGATTTCTAAATCGTACCGGTATTTAACGACTTAAACGAGTCGCCACAAACGAAGTCGTCCTTTTACGAGGGTTGTAATGGGATTACATCTTCTTCTTCTTCTTTCGTTAATTAATGAAGGATTTGTATATCCATCACATTAATGATGTGTCATTACATTAATGATGTATCTCAATTACAGAATCATGGCTGGACAATACAGTAACAAATGCTGAAATTCACATTGAAGGATACAACATTGTGAGACTAGACAACTCTAGAAATGGTGGAGGGGTGTGTGTATTCATCAGGGAGGACATTGCGTTTTCGCCAAGACAAGATCTTCACGACGACAGACTTGAGGCCCTCTGGATAGACATCTTAATACCAAATACCAAGACGATTACTATTGGGACCGTTTACAGACCACCAAAAGAGTCGTCCTTTCTTATTAACTTTGAAGAAATATTAAATCAATTAAATCAATTAAATGAATTGTACATTGTTGGTGATATAAATAAATGTTTATTACATAAAAAGTCATCTTTATGTAAAAACTATATGAATATTTTACAAATGTCAAATTTGAAGCAATTGTTATGTGAACCAACAAGAATAACTGAAAACAGTAAAACTTTATTAGATCATGTAATTGTTAACTCTGAAGACAGAGTCAGTCAATCGGGTGTTATTCCAATTGGACTTAGTGATCATTTTATTACATATTTTACTAGAAAATTTGAGAGAAAAACAATTTCAGATAGTGGAGAAAATTTAATCAAAATAAGATCCACCAAAAATTATAATAAAGAGGACTTCTGTAAAAAATTAAATGATGCTAATTGGTCTGAATTATATTTATGTAGAGAAGTGAATGGAACTTGGGCAAAAAAGATATTTTTACTTCTTTTTTAAATGAAGCAGCTCCTAAAAGAGATATTAAAATAAAAAAAACATACAGAGCCATGGATGACTTCTGAAATTATTGAACTTAATCAAAAAAGAGATCTGCTTTTGAATATATATAAAAAAAAAAACAAATAGTAAACATTTTTATTACGATTATTGTAAATGCAGAAATAAAACCCAGAGAGAGGTAAACAAAGCTAAGTCTTCATATTTTGAAAATAAAATAGAAGAAAATAAAAATAATCCAAAAAATATCTGGAAACAGTTTAAAAGTATGGGTTACAGTACAAAACAGAAGGAGAAAAGTAAAGTTGTACTTAATATAGATAATGAGAACTGTCATGACTCAAATACAGTGGCTAACTATTTTAATAACTTTTTTACAACTATAGCTGATAACTTAGTATCAAAATTACCACCAGTTCCAAAAGTGTTTGATATTAAAACAGATATTCCTCATTAATCTTTGTATCATCTTTTGGCGTGGCTAGATTTTTATAATACTTGGCCAGGAATTCTCTTTGTTCATCTGGGCAAGTAATGTCTTTTTCTTCATGACGGATGACTAGGGTTACAGAAGTTTTGTTATTGCCTAGATTCCTTTTTATGAGTTGGAAAAAGGTTTTTGATGAGGGTTTCTGTTCTAATTGACTAAAAAAGTTTTCCCTTTCCATAGCTCTTTCCTTCCGGAGCATTTTCCTGGCATTATATTTCGCTTCCTTAAGTTGTTTAAAGGAGTCATCTAAGCCTCTTTTTCGACCACCAATATCCCATATCCTGTGTTTTTGTTTACTGATGTTTAGCAAAATTTTGGTTTCGGCTGAGACCTTCAGTTTGGGGCCATTTAGTTTAATGATCCTTGACGGAATAGCAAATTTTTTCTGCTTTTTTTAAACAGTATATTAAATTTCCAACCAGTTCAATAGAGGTTAAATTTGGAGATTGGTTTTCTTGAAGTGTTTCTTTTAATTTTCCTTGGTACTTATTTAAATCCGCCCTATCCCATTCAATTTTAAACTTTTTCCCTGAATTAGAACTTTTTTTTTAATGTTGTTAGATTGTATTTTAGCTGCCAGGACGCAGAAGACTGGAACATGTCATTTAGTTGATAGATTGTTTCCACAAGTGTTTTCTATTATTTTATCTACTATATCCAAATCCTGAGTCAGTATATAGTCAATTTGAGATGAAGATAACCCATTGTGATGGAAAAAAAGTATCGTTATCTAAATGATTGCCTTTATTTATCCATTTGCCTTGAGTTTTGAATGCTCTTAAAAGCTTATCATGGGGGGTTTTCCTTGATGTTTTGAGAGTTCCGTTCAAGTCGCCACAGAGGATATGAGTAAGATCAGAATATTTTTCGGTTATATGTGACACTATGTCTAGATGTTCTCTATAGCCTATTTGTGAATTTTGTGCCAGGGTTGGCATGTATTCATTTATGAGACATACTGTATGGTTTTCTAACTCTATCTTTATAGCTATTACTCTTGAATTACCATCTGGAAGTTTATGAATAAATTTATTAAGAGAAGAAGGCCACATGATTGCTGTACCTGCTTGTCCTCTGCGTGCTTTAAAATTAGGAATTGGATCATTGTCGTCATGGGAGCGTGAAAAAATGGTGTGTAGAGGAAAATGCTTTTCGAAGAAATTTGTTTCATATCCCCAAAGCCAGTGTTCTTGAAAACATATAATAAGATAATGGTCTTTAGCAATGTCTTGGAGATAGTTAAAATTTGATTTTATCCCTTCAATGTTGAGAGTCATTATTCTAAGTCCCGGGTGCCTGTCCACTGGAACTGGTTTATATTTGGTGGTTTCTTCGATGGAGGAAGATATAAAAAAAAATGATGTGAAGGATCGGTATGAGCGACATCTTTCTCAGGAGACATATTTTGTATTGAATCATTAAGCAGATCTAAATCATTGACTGATTTTTGAATTACATTTGTTGTTATAGGATGACTGGTTGATGATTTGATTTGGTGGTCATTTTGAATATTGGATATTGTGCTCTCAGTTGATGATTGAGTATGATGGTTAATTTGGGCCTCAGTCAGTTTAGCTTACCGTTATTCGTCTTTAACCTGCACCGTACGTGGAACACTACTCCAATATTTTTAGGAAAACGACACATAAGAAACGTACAAATAAAACCACAGTGATCATAAAAATAACTATCAAACTTAAGAATAGTATGAACCAGGATTGAAAGCTATCGAACTAGCCATAGCAAAAAAAAATTCAAAATCTTATAGTTGGTTACTTATCAATTAAACATCGTCATCATACCACCATGAACCTGTACCAAGTGAACCTCATATAATATATATATAACCCCTCAATGCTTAATGCATTTTTATGCTGCTCGTGATAAAAATAAGAAGATGTAGTATGAGTGACATGCAATTAGACAACTCTCAATCCAAGATAGTCTTAAGCAACTATAGTTTACGGTACTACCTTCAACACGGAGCTTTCAAGTGTGAACACATTCATTTCTGTAATTTATGAACTTCAAGGTTAAATAGTTAGAAATAATATTACGTTTGAAAAAAAAAATCATTTGTATTTAATCGTTCATTCTGACAGGGACGTATATGTATTATAGGTCCCTGATTCTGATAATGATAATTTCTCACTCAGTTCAAGTTTCACCATGATCGAGTGCTTATTTTATAGAATCTGTCAGTTAATTTGTTATTTACTGAATTATCTCTTTAATCAAACGAGTGTATTACTTATCTAATGCATTTGATTAACTAGGGGGGCGAGGATGAAAATTAAAAAAAAAAGGCAGGACAGGAGTTTCAAGTGAAAAAAAAGGCAGGATGAGCAAGTGGGCAGAAAAAAACCCCGGATAAAGTTGTAAGAAAAAGGCAGGACCAAACATAGTGAAAAATAAAAAGGCAGGACCGAGATCACAACTAAAAAATATGCAGGACAAAATGTTTCATCCTAGCACTGAAACGACATATATGTCGCCTTGGCATTAAAGACCAAACAGCCTATTCATTTCTACCAGTGATTTTTCCTTAAAATTTTGTGTGAAGGTATTTTATGATTTGAGGAACAAAATATGATGAAAAAAATTGGGGGTCACCGACTTAGTTTTGTCACTATAGCAACCTCAGTTTCCTGTTTTCCCGAATATTAACATAATATTTGCTTGTTATCTAAACTCTCAAAAGCTGCTAAACTGATCTATGAATACGAGAAGTATTTTTTTTATCATAGGCTGTGTCGTGGACGTGGTTTGTTGATAGTTATTTCGTTCTTATTGACGATACTCTACTACATGTCTGGTTAAATATAACTTTTGTCTTGACAATACATCATTAGCGGATTTAGGGGGGTAGGGGGTTCAGAACCCCCCCGGTAGGAAATCTTAAAAATATTTTGACCAAAAATTTGTGAACTAACCGTATACCATCTTGGTCAAATATCAATTTCATTCAAATTTGATATCATGCAATAAATCTAATTATCAAAGTGGCATGTTTTCACTAGACTCTGTTATATACACAAATATCATAATCACATTAAAAGAGGGACAGTCAAACTCGTAAATCTAAAACAAACTGACAACGCCATGGCTAAAAATGAAAAAGACAAACAGAAAACCCCGCTGTATACCTGTTTATCATTTAGGCTATCAGCCTGGCTACAAAGGACTAAATGAATATGTCATTATTCCGTTTTAGGTAATGAGGTTTTTTTTAATACAAAGAAAAATAGGTAAATTTTTTTGTTAAAGTAAGTCAACATGATGAACAAATTGTGAAAATGTCTTTAAAGGGCAATAACTCCTTAAGGGGTCGATTGACAATTTTGGTCATTTGACTTATTTGTAGATCTTACTTTGCTTAACATTTTTGCTGTTATAGTTTATCTGTATCTATAATAATATTCAAGATAATAACCAAAAACTGCCAAATTTCTTTAATATCATCAATTCAGGGGCAATAACTGAAAAACCAGTTACCCAATTTGGCTGAAAATTTCAGGAAAGGTAGACCTTGACCTAATTAATTTTAACTTCTTGTCTTATTTGCTCTAAATGCTGGAGTTTTTGAGATATAAGCCAAAAACTGCATTTTTCCCAGTGTTATATTTTTAGCCATGACGGCCATGTTTTTTGACGAAATAAAAAACAAAATAAACAGTTTATTTTATACACCCTACTGATCATTCAGTTGAAGTTTGGTTGAATTTGGTTGAGTAGTTTCAGAGGAGAAATTTTTTGTAAGTTAGCAAATATGATGAACAAATTGTGCAAAATTGTCATTAAAGGACAATAACTCCTTAAGGGGTCAATTGACAATTTTGGTCATTTAACTTTTTTAAAGATCTTACTTTGCTGATCATTTTTGCTGTTTACAGTTTATCTTTATCTATAATAATATTCAAGACAATGACCAAAAACTGCAAAATTTCCTTAAAATTACCAATTAAGTGGCAGCAACCCAACAATGGGTTGTTTGATTCATCTGCAAATTTCAGGGCTAATAGACCTTGACCTAATGAACATGTTTACCTCATGTCAGATTTGCTCTAAATGCTTTAGTTTTTGAGATATAAGCCAAAAACTGCATTTTACCCCTATGTTCTATTTTTAGCCATGGCGGCCATGTTTTTTGACAAAATGGAAAATAAAACACAAACTTTATTTTAGATACCCTATGGATCATTCAGCTAAAGTTTGGTTGTAATTGGTTCAGTAGTTTCAGAGGAGAAGATCTTTGAAATAATTTACGACGACGACGGACGCCAAGTGATGGCAAAAGCTCACATTTCCTTTTAGGAAAGGTGAGCTAAAAAGAGTAAACCAAAAGAAAGTTAAACATCAAATGCATGTTCATGTAACATAGGCAGGTGTTACCTGAAGAGCTCCCGAGGTTTTTTTTAAAAGAAACCTTTCATTCAACAATTGTCAATATTGTTAACAAAGGTTGGGAACAAATCCAGGGACAAACTACGTATCTTGGTGCGATTGAACCTTTGTGCCATAGTGCGAATTGCCAGAAGTGGTTTCTACAGTTAGTGAGTACATCCGGAATTGAAAAAAAAATCGTGTAAGTGCAGTAGCTACTTGACACTTTTTCCATAATATCCGGCTCCCTTTGGGAGCTTATGAACCTAGTATTGTCCTTACCACAATCCTCAGCTGGGCATAATAATTTACTTCTAATATAAGTTATAATTTTATTTGTAAACACAAAACATAAAAAATATATAATACAGTATAAGGCACAATTCCCAAGAATTAAATAACACTTTTAAAGATGTATATATAACATAACAAGAGTGGATACACTGAAATGTCTTGCCTGTTCTAGTGTTCATAATATAATTTATGTTGAAAATTTAAAAAGAAGAATTATTTATGTTGAAAGTATATAAAAAAAGTTTATACCACAAACATTACATTAAATTAAATATAACATTAAATGACCAATGTACATGAGGTCAAGGTGAGATAATCCCTTTCAGACAGACAGTTAACCTATTGCTAAAAGTATCTCCAAAATCAACCTCATAAAAAAATTAACTTGACCAATGAACCATTAAGATTAGGTCAAGATCAACTAACAATTGTTAAACAGACATACACAGATTATTATTACCAGACAGACATTTTCACCTTACAAACATTCCATATACTAAATATAATTGACTGGATACTTATAGTATCTGAGAAATAGACCAAAACACAAAAAATTAACTTTGACCAATGAACTATGAATATGAGGTCAAGATCAGTTGATTATTGCCAGACAGACATGTACACCTTAAAAACATTTCATACACCAAATATAATTGACTGGATGCTTATAGTTTCTGAGAAATAAAGCAAAACACAAAAACTACTTTGACCACTGAACTAGGGATATGAGGTCAAGGTCAAATGACACCTGTTGGGCAAGTACACCTTACAATCATTCCATACATCAAATATGGAAGACTTATTGCTTATAATTTCAGAGATATGGACCTAACCCTGTAAACTTAACCTTGTTCACTGATCCATGAAATGAGGTTGAGGTCAAGTGAAAACTGACGGACTGACATGAGGGCCTTGCAACATACGCACATACCAAATATAGCTATCTTATTACTTATAATAAGTGAGAAATTAACATTGCAAAAAAATTGAACTTTTTTGAAAATGAAGTCAAGGAAAATGGTCATATGACAGACGGAAAGTTCATAACAAAATGCATCTATATACAAAGAGGAGGTATCTGGGTCTTCTACCTTCTAAAATTTTAAGCTTTTAAGTCAAGAGCTAACACCGCCATCAACGCCTTCACCGCCTGATCACTATCTCTAAGTCTCGCTTTCTGCAACAGAAGTCGCAGGCGAGACAAATACTTACAGAACGCAAGAAAACATATTTAATTTGACTCTAGTAAATATAAACTAGAGGCTCATGAGAGCTTGAATCACTCACCTGGCTTTGATAAGATTAATTGAACATTTGTATGTATTAATTACCCTTAGGGTCCTATGTTAAACAAACTCCCCCTGCTGGCAGCCATCTTGTATGATGGATCGGCTACAAAGTAACAACACTTAGTCAGCACCTTATAATGATCATTCATGCCATGTTTGGTTTCCATTTAGTGGCTCTCTAAAAGAAGACAATTGTAATTTATTCCCATAGGGTCATATGATAAGCTTAGTCCCCTGCTGGTCACCATCTTGGGTGATGGATCAACAACAAAGTAGCAACACTTGGTCAGCAACTCATAAAAACATTCATTTCATGTTTGTTTCAATTCCTGAAGCGGTTTTCTAAAAGAAGAAATTTGTAAGTATTTCCTATAGGTTCCTATGTTAAACTAAGTCACCCGCTGGATGCCATATTGGAGTATGGAATAGGCTACAAAGTAACAACACGTAGTCAGCACTTTATAAGGAACAATCATGACATGATTGGTTTCATTCCATTTAGTGGTTCTCTAAAAGAAGAATGTATGTATTTTCCATGGGATCCTATGTTAAACTAGGTTCCTGATGGCGGCCATATTGGGTGATGGATCAGATACAAATTAACACTTGGTCAGCACTTCATAAAGAACATTCATGCCATGTTTGGTTTCATTCCATTTGGAGCTTCTCTAAAAAGGAGATTTGCATGTATTTCCTATAGGTTCCTTTGTTAAACTAATTCCCATGCTGGCGGCCATCTTGGATTATGGAATCGACTACAAAGTAACAATACTTAGTCAGCACCTTATAAGGAACATTCATTATATGTTAGGTTTCATTCCATTTAGTGGTTCTGTAAAAGAAGACTGTATGCATTTTCCATGGGATCCTATGTTTAACTAGGTCCCCGATGGCGGCCATATTGGGTGATCGATCAGATACAAAGTAACAACACTTGGTCAGCACCTCATAAGATAATTCATGTCATGTTTGGTTTCATTCAATTTGGTTGTTCTCTAACAGAAGACATTTGTATTTCCCATAGGGTCCTATGTTAAACTAAGCCCCCTCTGGTGGCCATCTTTGATGATGGATTGGCTACAAAGTAACAACACTTGGAACATTTATGCCATATTTGGTGTCATTCCATTCAGTGGTTCTCTAGAAGAAGTTAAAAATGTAAAAAGTTAACGGAGGATGCACGCAAATTGATGAGAAAAGCTCACTTGACCTTTTAGGTCAGATGAGCTAAAATATAAAAATATATATGCAGGAAAGGATTCAAATGAACAAGTTTCAGATAACTTACTAAATTCTGGCTAATGACGCTAACAGCATAAGGAAAAAAACATCCGAAATTTTTTATTCAACCTTTTTTCATTAACTTAGAAAACTTATCTTTCTGACATTAAATTAATTTTTAGTAATAAAATCAAAACCATTTCTTGAATCTCAATCAAAATGAGTTCTGGTGTTACTTTCCACATTCTAGCTAATGACACTAACAGCATGAGGAAAGTTACATCCGAAATCATTCATAATATAAGAAAACTTATCTTTCTGACATTAAATCAATTTTTAGTAAAAAAAATCAAAACCATTTCTTGAATCTCAATCAAAATGATTCCTTGCCATGCATTATTATATCTTTATTTAATCTTACTAGAACACACCCGCGAAATCGCGGGCAATCAGAGCGTATTTGAAAGGATGTAAAGTGTTATAGGAAGAATTTTGTAAGAGATTTAATGACTTGAGAATTTCAGGAAAAGTATCAAAAGTCATAGGTACTTGGGGACAGGAAAATGTTTTTTTTAACCCTCCTCCTTTATTTCCAAAATTCCCATTTTTGGTTTTCTATTAATTTCATTATGAACATACATTTAGTGTACATGTATTATGAACATTCCAGTCAGGAGCCTGTAATTCAGTGGTTCAGTGATATTTTTTTTTTTTTTTTTTTTTTTATAGATAAAGAAGGCTGTTAGTTTTCTCATTTGAATTGTTTTACATTGTCATTTCGGGGCCTTTTATATCAGACTATGCGGTATCGGCTTTTGTTTATTGTTGAAAGCCGTAAGGTGACCTTTACATGTTAATTTCGGTGTCATTTTGGTCTCTTGTGGAGAGCAGTCTCATTGGCATTCATACCACATCTTCTTTTTTTTGTACATTTAGTGACTTGAGAATTTCAGAAAAGGTATCAAAAGTCATAGGTAATTTGGGACAGGATAATTATTTTTCTAGCCCGGCTCCTCCCTTTTCCACAAAAAAATCCTTTTTTATGTTCGTTCTCTATTTATTTTAATGACACATGGATAATTTTAGCGCTTATCTATATATTATGAACATTCATGCTTATATAGGGAATCACTGAAGCACGACCGGAGCGGGCCCCTCTTAGGCAGTCAACGGGCCCCTGCGTATGAAAATTTCTGGATCCGCCACTGCGGAGGGGCCCTGATCCCAATATCCCGGGCTTAAAAACATGAAATCCCGAGGTTCTGAATTTATTATACAAATTAAATATCTCGACATCCCGAAATTTGAAAAAAGAAATCCCGGATCCCGAAATCATGGGTCAATCCTGAAATTTCGATCTTAAAAACACCCGTTCCAGACGTCCCGAAAGTGTATTTACAGTCAATACTCAGTTTAATAATTGATCCACATCGGTCATTGATATATTGGTCATTGATATATTGGTCATTGATATATTATTCAGACCCTCTCTATTAAATAAACCCTGTGACCGCCGTGGATAGTAAACTTGAAAATGATATCAGACAGAAAATACACTTTATTCGTAGTATATGTATTTGTTTCAAAGTAAAAAGAAAAAAACGCAAACCGGAGGTCTAATCTGATTTAAATTTCGTCCAATGACGGATATAAGACAGAAAATACACTGTATTCGTAGTATAATGTATGTTCAAAGTATACAGAAAACGAAAACCGGAAGTCTAATCTGACTTAAAATTTCGCCCAATGACGGAAACATATCCGGACGTCTTTTTTTCTCGTTTTTCACCCAAAATAACTCAATCTGAATAATCATATGAATGGATGACAAATGCGATTATGCACTGTACCCATAGGACACAGAGGCGTGATGATTAATTTATTGTGGAAAGAAGAGAAGCGACACCAAAAATGAGGTCTTCTCGTTTAATAGTATAGATTATGCAGTAGCATATTTTTTTCGTTGAATTTACTGAAATTCAGTTCTGTGTATTTCTAGCTGTTTTGTTCTTCCTTCTTTTTGTAATTACCTAAAACAAACAAGAACAGATCTAGCATAAATTGGGTATTAAAAAAACAGAAAACATAGCCCAAACAATTTAAAACATGTAACATTTAAATCAAAAACAGGAATTAAGTGATTAAAATATGGGCACACCTCTTATATTATATGGTCCATGACATATTTGAATTCAACAATGATTAAGTTACATTTAAAGTAAAGAAAAATATCAGCTATTCACTATCAGTATTCATAAAAAAATATATGAAGATGTGGTATGATTGCCAATGAAACCACAATGAACAGACAGACAATCTGTTGGCATGAACAATACTATATAATATATATACCCTCTCATTCTAGTTACCTACAGGGATAATAATGAACCATCACTATCATTTACTATCAATATGTGGAAATATAAATGTTAAATTTTGATTGTGCTACTTGAATTAAAATCCATACCATATTGAATAAACACAACCATAACTTGTACCTTTACTTATTCCTATTAATATTGAAATTAAACTAGAGGCTCCTGAGAGCCGGAATCGCTCACCTGGCTTTGATAAGATTATTTGAACAATTGTATGTATAACCCATAGAGTACTATGTTAAACAAAGTCCCACTGACAGCCATGAATGATGGATCTGCTACAAAGTAACAACACTTAGTCAGCTGATGATGGTAAGTCTTGCGCTGAAGATATAACTGAAAACTCAAGCGCTGCAAATATAAAGTTGATCGCTGTAGATATATTTAAAATTCTGCAATGGATACGGAAAGACTGGCGCTACAGATGTGAAATGCGCGGTGGAGATAAAGTTCAGCGTTAAAAATATAAACCCAAGGGCTGAAAATGTAAAGTATAGTACTGTAGATTTAAAAGTCTAGAGCTCGAAATAGGAGTATGGTGCTCTAAATGAAACGCAGTGGTGGATCCAAAGGGGGGTCGGGAGTTGGACCCCCTTTTTTTTGGTACGATCATTGCATTTGAATGGGGACGTATGGTTGAAACCCCCTTTATCCTGTGTTGGGAACTTGGGACCCCCATCCCCTTTTTAAAAATTACTGGATGACTGCCCCTGTAACTTCTAGCGCTCGGTGTTTAACTTTATGTTTTTTTTTAAACTGCAATGTATATTTAGTAATTATATAAAATCCACAGTGCTGTTTCGCCGATGTACAACCCACAAATTCTTTTATTTATATCTGCATTATGAACTAAATTGAAAGAAGTATTTTTATTATTCTAAAAAGGTCCTGTGTATGAGAGGTCACCTTTAACAAACAAGTTAATAAAGAAATGCAATTGTTAAAATACTTTAATTGTCAGATCAAGAGATTTAGTTATATAACGTGTTTTTGGATGGCATTTCCCCTCAGCATTTCCCAATACAAAGTCTTGTGTAAAACCCATATCTTTTACACCAACACGAAATTGTTCTCCCAATTATATTCACGTATACAAACACCTTGTTTTATTTTTAGACTAAGCGGGAAATATAACTGCTTTAACCCAACTAACATCATTAAACGAGCGGGAAATATAACTGTAAGCTATATACATAATGCTGATTATGCATTTCTCACGGATATTTGATACAGCGAAGGTCGTTGATTTATCATCACTCCTACATCATGTACATTCCATCCTCTAGTTTCCGCCGTAATTTATAATTAATCTGACAGTGCTCGACATCATTTTAAAGTCACTGCTACACCGACAAAGTAGTTTGTTACATTTTAGATATGACATAAAAAAAACATTTTGTCAATATGATATTTTATATATTAACTATTCTGAGACAACGACAATGGAACCATGACGTTTCTTAAAAAATCATATTTCTGAAGTGAATTGAAATAAATATAAATTGTTTCTATTAGAAACATAAATTGTTTCTATTAGAAACAAGAACATTGATTTAAAAAAAGTTTCATCCTGTGTGTTTTGGAAAAAGAAAGGTTTTTCCTTTATTTTTAATAGGAAAATAATGTTTGTCCCATGCAAGGATAACCATACCCCCTTAAACAGATGAATTGCCGGGCCAAAATTGTATTTGGCTTTCATTTATTTAATTTTAATCATGCCTTATGAAAAGGTGATTCAGCTTTTAGGCTCGGAGAAGATTAGCTCATAAATATTATTCCGTACTACAATCAGTATGTACTCCTATGTAAATCATGTCAGAAGTCAAAATGATTTAGAAATTGTTAACCAAAATAAGGATAAAAATAATAGGCTAATATACAAACAAAATCTAGAAAACTCCTATGAAAATTTATATAATGATAAAATATTAAATTTACAAGAGAATAGCAAACTCCAACTTTTTAAAAAAATAAAGAAAAGCTATAACTTTGAACCATACCTACTTTCTCAAAACTTTGAATATAGACAACTAATTTCTAAATTTCGAATAAGTGACCACTGCTTATTAATAGAAACTGGAAGATACAGGAAAATTCCCAGAGATTTAAGACTATGTACACATTGTGATGTACTAGATGATGAGTTTCATTTCTTTTTTAAATGTAAAATAAATGAACAATTAAGAAAAGAATTTTTAAATGAAAATAAATATAATAACTTAAATGATATAGATAAATTAAAACATATTCTCAATCCTGAAACAAAACAGGACACTTGCAAATTAGGCTCCTTTTTAAAAAAAGTCACTAAGACTGAGGGCAGGGAGTCCTTGATATAATTTGAATCTCTTATATATATATATATTGATTTAAAAAAAAAGACAAATTATAGTTCAAAGTGTGTCCATTGTTTATTTTCATTGTTTTATGTAAACTGTATATTATGTATAATGTTTTAAGCCATTGGTCCATATGGGCGTAAAGTGCTTTTCAAATAAAGTATAAAGTATCTTCTAAGGAGGCTAATTAGCACCACACATCTTTTTTTAAATTTCTTCCTAGGTTTGCGTTTCATTCTTAATTTATTTTTGTATATGTTATTATCAGACACTATAATATTGGATTTACATTTACATTCATGATATAATTTTAAATTTTATAAATTTAACAAGACAATAGATATGGTACAGCCAATTCTTATTGAAAGAGACAAAATAACAAAAAGGACGCGGGTATAGTAGATTAGAGCAAAAATAATGACACTATAAGTCAAATAGAAACAATGATGTTTTTACTTTAAAATGAATTATTTAGAACAAAGATTTTTTTAAATTTTGATGTTAGAAAAAGTTTGTTGAAATTTCAGAATACGACAGATTCTTTGTTATTTCGAAAATGTCTGCGTTATTCCGCAAAAGTTTGCGTTATATCGCAAAGTTCTACGTTATATCTCAAATGTTTGCGTTATTTCACAAAGGTTTGCCGTTTAGCACAAAGGTTTGCCGTTTAGCGCAAAGGTTTGCGTTCAAACGCAAACATACATGTAGGAAGAAATGTGAGGCGCTGATAGGCTTCTGTAATCTTCCGCCTATACATTAAATCTTTATTATAGGGAAATGAGTAGGTCCGGTAAGGGCCAGATTTGGCCTCAAATTTCAAGTTCATCTGACGAAAGATGTTGGACACTTTTTAAACACTTAAATGTCTATTTCAATTGATTCAATTATTTTTTTGTGAAAGATTTCAACTGATTCACTCATTAAAAACGCTCCTATTCAAGCTTAAATATGAAAAATCTATCAAATATGCCAAAACTGTCACTTTTCATATGTTTTTTGTCAAAAATTAAAGTGGCCGCATCTGTGTTCATCCTCGACCTTTATACATGTTAAGTATTATCATCAAACACAACTTCTATTTCAATATCTAGAATGAACACGAATGCGGCCAATTTCATTTAAGACGGAAACTGTCTAAAATTTAACTAAAATGCTGAAATTGTGAAGATTTCAGTAATTTAGTATGACTTAATGATGCAAGTACCCGTTATATGTGAATTGTCAAAAAAACAGCCAATATTTATGTAGCAGAGGCATTATACCTTCCCAAAAATAACTCAATGTTTACATTTAAACAATTTTGTAAAACTGCTATATTTTGGGGCCGAAAAGGGGTCTTACTGAACCTACTCCTTTCTCAACTGGACATTCAGTTTGATTTATTCCACTCCCAATTATTTTATTACCTTTTAGAATAAATAAATGTAGATTGTGCGCTTATCCCAGAGATTCGGACACAGATCCAGAGTAACCAACAGTTATAAATAATATAACGCTGCAATATACCAAAGTCGAAATATAAGGCGTGCCGAGCGACTTTAGAAAAAGAGTTCTTATATTCATTGGCTGAAAAAGTTCAACCCCGCTGATACTTTTTTGCTCTACATATTTAAGCTTTGGTCTAAAGCATAAAATATTCGTAACACAAGCTTTACAAAATTAATTATTTTCATGACAGTATCGAATCGTTAATAAAAGGAGGACTTCTGCATGTTCTATAATCCCTGAGAGTATCAAAACACATGTGTTTCGGTACTGACATACTTTTCACAATTTCGCCGATGATAAAACTTCGAAATTATTTTACTAGTAATAGAAACTAGTGTTCTAACTCCATAAGGGATAGCTGAACTTACGTATATTTTTCTATTCTTTGTATGTTCCTTTTGGTCATAACGCTTAGCATATACCAATATATCTATACATTATAAAATTGAGAATGGTAATGGGGAACATGTCAAATAGATAACAACCAGACCAAAGAGCAGACATCAAAAGTGGCTTTGAACTAGCTGTCAGTAACTGTGAGTACTCTCAGATCTGTACTCAGTGTCTTTTTGTTGTTGGAATGTAAAAGTACACAGCCAAGTTCACTTGTATGTATAGTATTTGTATTTTTATCCATCTGATGAGTTAATAGATATAGGAAGACGTGGTGTGAGTGCCAATGAGACAACTCTCCATCCAAATAACAATTTATAAAAGTAAACCATTTTAGGCAATGTACGGCCTTCAATGCGTCCTAGCTTTGGCTCACACCGAACAAAAAGCTATAAAAGGCTCCAAAATTACTAGTGTACAACCATTTTACAGGGAAAACCAACGGTCTAATCTATATAAAAAACGAGAAACGAGAAACAAGTATAAATTCATTTACATAAATACATGACAACTACTGTACATCAGTAATCCATTTATAATTTTCAACTGATTTTTTATATTTGTTCTTATGTTGTACTGTTACACCACTGTCCCAGGTTAGGGGGATGGATGGGATCCCGCTAACATGTTTAACCCCGCCACATTCTCTATGTATGTGCCTGTTCTAAGCAAGGAGCCTGCAATTCAGTGATTGTCGTTTGTTTATGTGTTACATATTTGTTTTTCGTTCAATTATAGTACATAAATTAGCCGTTAGTTCTCTCGTTTGAATTATTTTACATTGTCATTTCGGGGTCTGTTATATATATAGCTGACTATGCGGTATGGGCTTTGTTCATTGTTGAAGGCCGTACGGTAACATAAAGTTGTTAATTTCTGTGTCATTTTGGTCTCTGGTGGAAATTTGTCTCATTGGCAATCATTCCACATCTGCTCTTTAATATCAGCCGAAGACAACCAATAGGTCTTAGTTTGCTTTCAAAGTTCTGGTTCTGGCTGTTCCTGATAAAAGTCATTGAAGTAAGGTGCTTCAGATGTAGACTTTTATTACCCTCTAGAAGACTTTTAGTTTAATGTGTTGCTGGATTGGTATCTCATCTACCGTGGTATGTCCCTCATCGCCTGTTATATGCCTGTTATACGTGTTTAAGCTAAATAATATTACACTATTAATTATAATATCAAAAAAATACAAAAACGGTAGTAGACATCGTTTTTGCATGAACATGCAGGTACGATGGTAAAGCCTTTCTTAACTTGATCGAATTCGAAATAATTTTAAATCAACGGACAATCGTTATACTTTTAATAAAATCGTTTCACTTTAATATATTTCAATAATCAAGATAATAAGAAAAAAGAGACAATAGCGTAGTCAGGGGCGGATCCAGCTATGTTTCAACCACATGTCCCCATTGGAAATGCATTGATTCTCCAAAAACCCCGCCCGCCCCCTATTTTGGGATAATCCACTAGCACTACACTTAAACCTATCGCCATTCGTAATTACTTGTTAGTTTTCAGTTACAAGGGTTGATTTCAATATCGTAGCAGCTACACGTAGTGCTACGTAGATTTTGAACGTGTAGCTATAGACTAGTTGGTACAGAGATATTGATAGCAGCTACGTAGCCGATACGATATTGAACTCAACCCAGGGTTGACTTCAATATCGTAGCTGGTACGTAGCGGCCACGTAGCTGCTATCAATATCTATGTGGCAACTAGTCTATTTAATAATCAAAATCTACGTAGCACTACGTAGCTGCTATATGATATTGAACTCAACCCAGTAGTTTATATTAGATAGACTTCTAAGTACAATTAACCCCAACTTTGTAAGGGGTATAGAAATATGGTTTCACCTGAGCCGCGTTCAATATAGTAGCTGCTACATAGTGCTACGCAGTGCTACGTAGATTTTGACTATTGAACGTGTAGCTATAGACTAGCTGCTACGTAGCTTCTATGATATTGATCTCAACCCAGGCTTTCACATTTCTTGATCGATGTAAGAGAAATATTTCCCATCACTTGTGAAATAGCCCTGGTTTGTGATCGATATCATAGCAGCTAGCATAGCAACTAACTATGTCTTGGATATCTATCTATGTTGAACGATCAGGGTTGGGTTAGATATCGTAGCAGCTATGTAGTGCTAGGTAGATTTTGTCTATTGAACGTGTAGCTATATACTAGCTGGGTTATGTTCCATATTCGTAGCAGCTACGTAGCGGCTACGTAGCTGCTATCAAAATATTTGTTACAACTAGTATATAGCTACACGTTCAATAGTCAAAATCTACGTAGCACTACGTAGTCGCTACGATATTGAACGCAACCCTACTACATAAATATTGATAGCAGGGTTGAATACAATATAGTAGCAGCTACGTAGCAGC
Source organism: Mytilus edulis (assembly GCF_963676685.1). Lineage (NCBI taxonomy): Eukaryota > Metazoa > Mollusca > Bivalvia > Mytilida > Mytilidae > Mytilus > Mytilus edulis. Next base: position 26,832,810 of record NC_092357.1, on the reverse strand, counting down.
TACGTAGCTGCTATCAATTGTAGCAGCTAGTCTATGATCAGTCTATAGCAACTCGTTCAATAGTCAAAACCTACGTAGCAGCTACGATATTGAACGCAGCCTAGTTACGTAGCCGTTAGTAGCAGCTACGATATTGAACGCAGCCCAGTTACGTAGCCGCTAGTAGCAGCTACGATATTGAACTCAACAATGCTATGTAGCTAGCAAAATGGCGTCATTAGTAATAACCTTCCCGACGCCATTTTGTATTCGCTAAATAGAATGATTGGTTAATTGGGCCAGGGTTCAGTTTAATATCGTATCAGCTACGTAGCGGCTACATAAGTTGCTATCAACATCTATGTAACAACTAGCTATAGGTAGCTACAAGCTCAATAGTCAAAATCTACGTAGCACTATGTAGCCGCTACGATATTGAACTCAACCCAGCAGTTTATATTGGATAGACTTCAAAGTACAAATGACCATAACTTTGTAAGGGGTATAGAAATCTACTTAGCGGCTAGGCTAGCTATACGTGCAATAGCCAATTTCTAGGTAAATTTAGCGCTTCGTAGCAGCTACGATATTGAACGCAACCTGGGCGAATTGTGAAAAATGCCGGGTTGGGTTCAATATCATAGAAACTAAGTAATGCTACGAAGATTTGACTATTGAATGTGTAGCTATGGACTAGCTGGGTTGAGTTCAATATCGTAGCATCTACGTAGCTCTATCAATATCTACGTAACTGAAAGTCTATAGCTAATACTCACACTATTCACTGATTAATCTTCTTTTTGTCAAATTTGATTGAATTCTCAAGGGTACAAAATGTCTTAAAATGTCTGATGTTGATGTTCGACGACAAAGGCTCGTTAATCATTATATTGAATTAAACAAGTGAATCTGTGAGTTGTAGACTTCTCACTTTAAGGACACCTCCGTCCACTAAAAGTATATTAAGGTAAACAGGAAGTTGTTGTGTGATGAATCTGAAAACATATCCGACTCATATAAACTTTAAAACCGAATTTCAGAAATCTTTGTAATGTAGTTCCTGAGAAAGATGCGACGAAATATATTCATTGGACGGACGGACAGACCGAGGTAAAAAAGTATATCCCCATTTTTTTTTTAAAGGGGAGTATAATTACTCGAGGTGATAGCAAGCGATAACATAAATATTTATATATTCATATTTTATATATCAATATGTATAGAACACGGTGATACATAGCTGGAACCTAGTCTATACGTCCGGTCGGAATGGGAACGTTATCTCCGAAAAGTTTCTCAGGCTCCTTACGTTAAAGAACATTTGCAAGAACTCTTTGAGAGCTGAGAAAAGTTATGACTATTTTATATTTTTCTTATAGTATTTGTTATGACATATTGTATAACAATTGCATTATGAATTTATGTTCTTGTATTTTCAAATTTGCAAAAGTATCACCTCCTCCAAAACATCTTAATATATAGTCTTATAAAATATGAATGTTGTTTAAATTTCAATATTGTATGTTTGTAATGATTGTCATGTTATCCAATATTTGGATTTTACACAAGTAAAATGATTTGAATCATAATGAAACTTCTCTGTTTATATGATACAATGTATACATGAAAGTCATGAAGTGTGTGTGTACACATGTTTGCATTCTTTCACTTTCAAATGTCAGAAGGTGCATTTTAAATGACAGATTTTATTAGCTTGGCAAGAAATAATTACAAATCCAGTAGTTCATTACTGATAACAAAATTTTAGTTGTAACGGGCTGTGTGTTAGAGTGTATTTATTATGATATATGCATTAAGGACTCAACAACCAATTTTGTTAATTAAAACAGTTGTATTTGTATTACACGTACAAATTATCTACTTAGGATTTATACAGTTTGGATTAATCTATTTATGAAATAATAATTCACTTTTGAATCAATGATTGATCGATTTTTGGTTGCTTAACCACGTCCTGAACATGCATGAAATATTTGCGACTGGACGTTAAGCAACCAAAAATCGATCAATCATTGATTCAAAAGTGAATTATTATTTCATAAATAGATTAATATCAATGCACAGCTGATTAATTTAAAGGGTGGGGTTCCAACTCCCGGACCCCACCCCACCCCCTGGATTGTGGCGATTGATTGATTGTTAAGACAGAATGCTAAAATGCTTGGTTAAGATTTTTGTCATGAAATATACTATATATACAGTCCTACATCTAGTAATAATTCTATTTCTACGGGGTTTTTTTCGAAGTACATTCGACTTGATCTAACAAAAAAAATCATTCCAAACCTGTAGCGTTATCTATTGTTCATTAATATAACTGAATTCTTATTAAGAGGATGTTGATTTATAAGTAACAGGTGGGATTATCGTGTGTTAAATCTAAGACTAGACATTCTAGAATTTCGGGCCCATTTTAATATTACATGATTATACAATCATTGACATTTGATTGAGGTTGATACATACAGATTAATAGAAAATGATAATGCTTAGATTATCAAGTTACTGTAAAACTAATGTGTAAAATTGAAGTTCCTTTTCTATGTCTTTTATTCTTTTAAATGTATAATGTGTATAAATAATCTATTGAAGTTGTCCCATCATCACATATAAAAAAAAGAAGATGTGGTATATGATTGCCAATGACAGACATTAACAACTATAGGTCACCATACGGCCTTCAACAATGTACAAAGCCCTTACCACATGTATATTATTTTCTTTCTTTGGATGGTTATCAGAAAAAACTTAAAACCTCTATTATTATTACGTTTACTGTTTTAATAAAATGAACGGTACTAATTTTCTTGCACCAGATGCGCATTTCGACAATACATGTCTCTTCAGTGATGCTCGTGGCCAAAATATTTGAAATTCAATTATGCATGTTACTATCTACATGCCATAACAGATTTATAGCTCTACTTTGCCATTTCAAAACTGAGAAAATATATGAATTGTAAGCTGTAACATGTAGATTTTGTTTTCACTCTCAACGGCTTAAATTCAAGACTGTATACCATTGAAAGTAAAGTTTTTCAAAATACTTGACAAGTCACCATTCTAAATTACATCACTTCGCTCCTTTGATGAAACTGTTGCATATAAACTTTTTTCAATACTGAAATGTTACTAATATTATCTTTGGCGTTTTTCTGATGATATAAGTGCGAGAAATACTATAGACAGTGCATCATTTAACTGAATTGACCTGCGTAGGCGTAAACGGACAATAAAGCTGCCATTTCACTTATCAAGCATTTAACCACTTAATCATTTCACCATGCTTGCATGATGTTGAACACGCGCGTCTTATCGATCAGCCCCTTTAACAAATACCGCTGCTTTAAAAGAAATAAAGCTTCTTTCAGCTATCATTCTTATTAATTTTAACTAAAATATTTATTTCTTCCGAATTATTATTAACAAGAATGTGTCCACAGTACACGGATGCCCAACTCGCACTATCATTTTCTATGTTTACTGGACCGTGAAATTGGAATAAATTCTCTAATTTGGCATTAAAATTAGAATGATCTTATCAAAGGGAACATGTATACTAAGTTTCAAGTTGATTGGACTTCAGTCAACTTCATCAAAAACTACCTTGACCAAAAACTTTAACCTGAAGTGTAACAGACGGACGAACGGACGGTACGACAAACGAACGGACGAACGGACGTAAGACCAGAAAACATAATGCCCCTCTACTATCGTAGGTAGGGCATAAAAATGCTTTGTTATGTATACATTGAATTTCTGTTATCAATAGGTTTTTGTCGGACTATAGTTAAACTCAACATTTTGATTGCAACAGGCGATACACGTATTAATTAATAAACGTCTCTTAATATAAGATAAGATAAGATATATTTTATTTCCAATAGTGGACCCATTACAGGCATAATCAGTACATTGATTTTTTATCACACAATTGCAATAGACAATAAACAAAAATAAAAATAGAAATACGTTTGACAAAAACATGAAATATAAATTGAGTTAATAGTACATGTATAGTCACATGTATATCAAAATCTATATATTTAGTGATTACTGACCATGCACTAGAACCAACATGACATCCATTATAGAAAAGAAAAACACTTTGAGTTAAGTCCTTCCTCGTGGCTGGTGCAAATTAGCAAATAGTATTGTTGTTCATATTATATGGAATGTGATATAACTATTGTTTCTGCCCTTTCTACATATAGTTTCTTCGTATATTGCATCAACCCGTTTAAGAGCATTGTAAATGGTATATTTTCGATCTAATTTTCTTAGATGAATGTTTAATTATTTTGAGAACAAATGTTATTTTGAGGGTGACAAACAAATTCTGTCGCACACGTAATTTTCCGTATATCGTCAAGTTATACGGAATTCCTATGGCCGGCACTAAGTGTGCACCGCTTATTGGGGACCTGCTTCTGTATTGTTACAATTTATTACGATATAAGCAAAGACCTTTAAGAAATTTATCCTGCCGAACTGACTTTAAATAAAGATAATGCTGTTGTCTGTTCTATGGTCGGGTTGTGTTCTCTTTGATACATTCCCCATTTCCATTCTCACTTTTAACAATGAACACTACACCCTTTCCTGGATCATGATATCTTTAACGGGAAGCTCAGTCATACCAAAATTTATGATAAAAGAGATGATTTTTCATTTCCCATTGTTAATTGTCCATTGTTACCATTGTACCTTTGTCACCATCTTTGTTCGATTCGCTCGTGTAGCGTATTTAATTTCAACGAAAGAAATCTCTGTATTACTGAAAAGTTATTACACCAAGGATTTTCGATATCACAAACTAGTCTACATTAGTGTAGAGTAGTATGCTGATCGGAACTGGAACCGCATGGCCTCTGGCCTTCGATAGTCTTGTATATTTTTAATTTTACTACATTTACATATTTTGGAGTTTAGTGTGACGTCCATTTTCACTGAACTAGTACACAATTGTATTAAGGGCCAGTCGAGGACCACCTCCGGGTGCACCGGGAATTTTCTCGCTGACGGTTGAAGACCCATTGGTGGCCTTCGGCTGTTCTCTGCTTGTTGTCTCTTCGAAATATTCCCTAATTTCCATTCTCAATTTTATCATAATATTAGAAGAGTTATCTGTTTATTTATGATTAAATTAAAATTAAAAAAAAAATCTAGTTTATACCCTCAACATATTCCTGTGACAGTCCTTACCTCGTCAGTTTTTGTCTTAATAAGATATTTAATCCGGAGAATATGGTAATGATGATAGATATTTGATGTTAAATTATGTTTAATTATAACCTTCATATACTTAAGGTAATTTGCATGTGTATGATTGTTTAAAATCCTACATTGATAAAAGCTGACTGACGACCTATGTCGTGTATTCTTTTAAATAAAATTGAGAATGGAAATGGGGAATGTATCAAAGAGACAACGACCCGACCATAGAAAAAACAACAGCAGAAGGTCACCAACCTTCAATGTAACGAGAAATTATTAAAGTATTTTGTTGAAACACTATAAATCAAACACGGCTTATCATATTTTCCGAAATCAAACCATTATGTTATGCATTTATCTTTTTTAAATCGTGAACAACAGAAGTCTTTTTTTTTAAATCTCTGATAACCAATTTCTCTTACACCCCATTTACACTGGCAACGAAATTGGAGCGATCTTTATTTGAATTGATCTTAAAATGACCAGTTCGCGTTTACATTGCACAAGCAAGATCGTCTTAGGCCGTGTTCACACCAAAATCCATGTACAGTAAACATGTTTACATTTAGTTTACCGTAATGCACACTGGTTTCACATTACATTTGTTCACATCCATACACCTTGTTTAGCTACCTGTGCATGAGATTTGTTCACACTTGTAAACTATGTGTCATTTAAATGTTCATTACGTAGAACCGAATGAAATTTTTTCGGACAGTTTTCTTGCGGATTGAGAACAACCGTTTGACTTTAAAAAGAGGGGGTGGGGGTTCCTTGCTTAATATTTTGATCCTCAAATTTGATAAAAAAAATTATTTTGGTCATTTAGATGATTAAAAAAAAATCGGAATCCAGAACTTCACCATACATTATAGTGTTAAATATTGTAAAATAAATAAAATTTGATTGCTAGCATCGTAAAAACTAAATAAAAAACGTTAGCGCGAAAAAAAGATCTGACTCACACCCCTTTTTTAAGACAAGTGGTTGCTCCTTTATGAAAGCCATTTTGATGATTTGCAGTAGTTTAAAGATTTCTCGATTACGCATAAGAAAACGTAGGCTGCATCAGCATGCTACAGACGACGAAAAAGGATTGGGATGTTAAGGAGCACTACATTTTCTTTCTCTTCTGGTAGTTGTTTTTTTTTCCTTTGTTGGTATTTATTCTTCAAGGAGTATTTTGCAAAAGTAGGGGGTAATGTTTTTTTTTATAATTTTAACGGATCTGAGATACTAAAAAAACAAATTAATTTACCTCACACTTTTTCATGATATAAAGATCAAGTTGGTCAGGTCAAGTTTTCTAACATTTAAAAAATTAACAAAATTTTGTTTTCATAAACTTTTATTATGAATATTATAATTTCCCTTGTGTTGGTAAGGAACTTTCAATTCTTTCAATAACAAAAAGTTATTAACATTTTCTACATTGATCAGGACATGCAGAGTCGACGTTGGTCAGGTCAAGTTTTCTAACACTTAAAATTAGTTTTTTTAATATTTTTTCTTATATCTCTGTTTTCAATGTTAGAATCTCCCTTGACCTCAAATTTGAAGTCGAACCTTCAAAGAACAAAAAAGTTATTAGCATTTTACATCGGTCAGGACATTAGTCACGGGAGTACGTAGTTGGTCAGGTCAAGTTTTCTAACTCTTGAAAATATTTTTTTTCTTATTTTTTCTTATATTTTTGTATTAAATGTTTTAATCTTCCTTGGTATCGAATTTGAAGTCTATCCTGTCAATAATAAAACATTTTTTAGCCGTTTCATATCGGTCAGGACATTAGTAGTTTCAAAGTCAAGTTGGTCAGGTCAAGTTTTCAAACTCTTAAAAATATTTTTTTATTTTTTTTAAATTTTATTTATAAAATATAACTTCTCATCTTGCTTGATTCCAAATTTCAAGTAAATCCTTCAAATAATAAAAAAGAATTAAGCATTTTCATTTCTGTCAGGACATTGTCAGGTCATTGTCAGGACATTAGTGTAACCCAAAAACTGGCGCAAAAATAGTTACTTCCGTCTGACTTTATCTGTGTATACATTTACCAAAGTGGCTAAATTACAAAATTTATCCTTTTTTTGACCATTAATAGGATTGAAGACTGCAAGCTGTTCTTTAGAGAGGTAATACGACCTTTTAAGTACAGGTCCGTGTAAGAGGCAAATCAAATAAAAACTGATAAGTCCATAAACACGGAATATGGTGAAATTTTGGGAACTTTGTAATCATTTATAAAAGCAAGGAATTGTATATTTAAAAGGAATGGAAACGCGGCTCGAGGTCAATCGGGATACCCGCAGCGAACCCGCAGAGCTATAAACCATGTCTGGCTCAGGCGGAAGTATGATGAATAATATGAAAAATCATGACGGATTCCATTTCCTGTCATATAAATCGGTCTTTTAATTCACGGAGTCATCTTGCTTGAGACGATATAAATGAGAGAGAAACCCGAAACCAAGAATAAACTTTTATTCCTAGCAAAAAGTAAGGCCATAGGTATCATTTTAATGCCTCATCAAACATACGTTTGTAATATTGTATTGAGTAAATTCTCATTAGAATAGCCCTCGGTCTTGAAAATTGAGGGAGTTTCATCCGGATTACAAAACAAAAAATACTGTTTTGATTTTTTTCTAAAAAACTTGAAAACTACGAAGTGCAAAACAAAACAGTTGATATTATTATGAAGCTGAAACCTCATCTATCGCTTACGCTCTTTTTGAAGTTTCTTGTAACTTTTAAGAATTTTCTACGATTTTTCTAAATTTCAGTTTTGAGTTTCAATATTCTGTCAAAATATGTCTATCAATCTGGGAGTGCACTACGATTTCTTTATTATATTTGAAAGTAGAAAGAAAAAAGTGAGAAAATGAGATATCAATTTAAAGAAGGAATATTTTCCTACAGTTTGGTCTAAATTACGAATACTAAATGTAATTGGTACAATATATATGATTTTATTTCGAAACATGTTGAAAATTTGAAGTTGTGCGTCAACAAATACATCGACACTTTGTATTTTGGTATAAGTTAAATAAATACTTGAAATAGATGTGACATTGACATATAATTTAAAAGCTTAGTCTTTTTTCTATCGCATAGTGTTGGTTTTATGAAAATGGTGATAAAAACGAATTAGCTATGATTTTTCGGTTTTTCAAAATCCCATGTTTATAGTTCACATTGACGCCATTTTTTTTGAAATAACAGACGAGAAATATAAAGAAGACACGATTGGGAATCGTATATAAAAAGGCACAATAAATCCCGGATTTATTGTGCCTTTTTATATACCATGTAAAATGATATGCATTTTTTTTTGTCAAATGCTGCTTTAGATACTAAATCGTTGTTTGGTAATGCAGTTTGCCATTACAAAGCGTTGCCGAAAATTACCATACGAAACAGCAAAACTGTTCCTTCCTTTTTTCTCCCAGAGCAGTAGTCTATAGGCCGCAAAAGTATTCCTTTGGTGTTAAAATAAATAAAATGCGAATGTGGGAAAGTTCTAACTGTTTCTAATTAGAAAATTTATTGCATCTCTGCATAATTTAGCATTAATTAACAGGTGAGCTCGACATTATTATTTTTTTTACATCTTACAAGTATGTAAGACCAGAGACAAATTAGCTTATCATTGATACATGATACATTATACCTGCAAATTGGAACATCCTGCATGCCGTTGTTTATTATAACACCTGTAATCTGAGTTCTTTTATCTAGATAATTATGCAGTTGTTTACACTATCCTTCCTTCATAATAATTTATTAACTTCTTTCTTTAACAGTCATTTAGTTACATTTTTAAAATGTCCTTTATTTTGCATGAAAACTTTTTAACACTCGTAAAATGTCGGATATCATCTGATTGTGACATACCTTCATGAAATATCACGATAAAAAAAATTGAATAATATTTTTTTTTATTAGTAACTTTGCATGTGGTTGTTTGTTATGTTTTTTTTCTTGGATTAATTTATTTTTCGTTTCATGATTTATCACTTAGCTACTTTACCACGTTCGTACTACACAATGTAAGTACCGTTACTCTACAATAGAATGTGTTTTCGAATTATCTTCTAAAAAACAATAATATGATTTATTTTGCGCCAAGCAAATTGAAACAGAATGCCCCTTAGAATGATGTTTTAGTCGTTATTTTTTATTACAGAAACATGCCTAAAAAGAAAAAAATATCATTGTCAAGTTAGATAACTAGTGTCAGATTAAATGACCACGTTCGATAACTTCTACCAGATAAGTAATGAGCAAGTTAGAACGATGGGGTGTAATTAACACCCGGTCATTTGCCGGTCAAAGCAAGAGATGCATCATAATATTTTCTTTGAAGTCGGCCGCGTTTCCATTCCTTTTAAATATACAATTCCTTAATAAAAGTGACAAAACCATAGTATTACATCGATGTATGCCATATTTGTCTTGAAAAAAATAGGTTGAATGCATTCGCCGTCCGCATATATACAACAGTGTAATGGCATTGAAAGTACATGAAGTAGGTCAACATCGATATATTTGATTTTCTGTAAACAGCAGATGCCTAGCACACATTTTTTTTTATATTTGTAATCAGTTGATACATATCTTCTCTTTCAATGAATAAAAAGTTTGGAAATTTTTATTTGAAAAATGTTATTCACTAAAGTAAAGTCATCGAAACGCGTTATTCACCGTATTGTTTATCTCCCTTGCTTGGTTACCTCTTTTTAAAAAAAGGCGCGTAGTCTGCACAACAACAATAACAAATGGCAGACGAGATGGTCCCTCCAGACATGAAGGGCAGTATAAGTCTGTCTTAACCCATTCATGTGGGATTTAATCCTGTATGTAATCAGGATAAAAGTGTTCGAAAGCTCGCTGAATGTAATGAAGACATAACGCCGCGGCATTGACAGACCTCAGACTGCATGGAGGTTGCCAGACTATCCACGAACCAGCCGTGGACACTGCCAATGAAGGAGAGTTGATTATGATATCACTGAGATGTGTTTTTTTCAGGTAAATCAATATGCTGTCTCTGTCCCCACAATCTGTTTGCACAATAAGTAATACCAACTGGAGTCTTCAACAAAGAGCCTTGGCTCACAACGAATAACAAGCTATGAAGGGCCCCAAAATTACTAGTGTAAAATCATTCAAACGGGAAAACCAAAATATGCTTATTTGTAAATCATGTATAAGGTTGTTCTGAGTTTGAAACTGTTTAGCAATTTTTTTATATATATAAAACATGATCAATTGGAACTTTATATTATTTTTCATTGTGTTCTTAAATGTACATGTATCACACTAACTATAAAAAACAAAAAATTCCTTGATTTAAGATTCTAATGGAATAGATTCTTATGAAATGAATATAAATAAATGTACATGTAGTCTTTTATTTGGAATGAATTCAGTATCAATTTACATCTATAAAAATTGTCTTGTGCATTTCTTTTTCAGCATACAATTTTCACCCATGTTTTAGAATCTGTGAAACAGGATTGGTCGTGTGTGGCTTCACTTCTTGAGAATATTATAATGACTATAAATATCAACTTCTTTAAAGTAAGACGTTGTTCTTCTATCAGATAATGCAGCATGCTACATGTACCACTGTGGACATATCTGGTTATGCTTACAAGAAGTAAGAGAAGTAAAAGAACAGGTAACATACAATGTATATTACAGAAAAAATTGTGCTAAGTAAATATATGATTTAAAATTTTAGTTTCTTGTGTATAATTCGAACATCCATTATCACTGTACTAGTATGCATATTTTTAGGGGCCAGCTGAAGGACACCTACGGGTGTGGGAATTCTCGCTACATTGAAGACCCATTGGTTACCTTCAGCTGTTGTCTGCTCTATGGTCGGGTGGTCGTCGCTTTGATATATTCACCATTTCCTTTCTCAATTTTATATGGTAAAAGCAGAAGACAACAATTGAGAATTAGCATGATTAGGGTCGAAATCAAAAGTTCAATGTAGGATAAACACTGACCCCCTTACTCTCCTCTTAACTTAATTTGGGAAAAATAGATTGACCACAGGAAAGTATAAAATCATTTCAATTAAAGAAAAATTGCAGCAATTTTTACCCCCACCCCAAACTATTTGAATTAAGTTTATTATCCTTCATTGATTTTTTTTATGTTTTCCCTAAGCATGCTAAGTGACAGTAGTTTAATGTTCATCTTACAGCTAATTTCTTGTAGAGTAGAATTTTGATTTTGAAACGTTTACCCAAGCTTTGTACAACGTAAGACTGACATCTTCATACAATAAATATAGGCAAACCTAAACCTGTAAATATAATGGTTAAAAGCAATTGGATGTTATCTAAATTACTATTGTACAATATACAAACAAAGTAAAAAAAAGTCTTGCCCTTCATGCATTAGGAAATTAGCTATAATCTTTATTTTTATTAAAGCACATATGTTTCTGAGACATTGCTTTGGAAAAAACAACCTAGAGATATCATTTAAGTTATATCTATAAAATAATATAATTATAGTTTTGGGAAAACTAAAGTAGTAAAATTGTTCACCATGTCAAAAGCTTTCTAACAAGAAATTTAATCAGACAACATTTGAAGGGTTATTGCTCTTTTTCTAAAGAAAATTTGGGTGCATTTTGTTATAACCTTGATATAATTCTAGATGTACAAATGTACAAATGTTACGTACATGTATGTATACTCGTAAACTTATTTTATGTCCCAGGCCATAGTGGAGGTGCTTTAAGTTTAACCCTTGTTTATAAAAAAAAGAAGATGTGGTATGATTGCCAATAAGACAACTCTCCACAAGGGACCAAATGACACATAAAGTAACAACTATAGGTCACAGTACAGCCTTCAAGAATGAGCAAAGTCCAAACCGCACAGTCAGCTATAAAAAGCCTGGAAATGGCAAGGTAAATCAATTCAAAAGAGAAAACTTACAGCCTGATAAATGAACCAATAATGAGAGAAAAACAAATATGTAACACATAAACACAGTCTGCGACGTTAAGCGGTAGCCCGAAGCCCGTGTCTACTTTAATTAAGCTCGGACTAGTAAAAAGTACACTGCCGATAGTCCGACCGGTCTAGTGCATATCTGTGTGCACTTTTTTAATCGTTACCGTAAGTTAACTGCCGAATGTGTCAATACAACGCCATCGAGATCAATAAACTGATACTCACTTCCTTGCAAAAGTAGCGTAAACCAGTTTTTACGGTCTCCCTAATAACCGATTGTTCAAAATAAATTTAAAAAAAGCGCAAAAACGGTCAGTACCACGTGTTTTCAAAATTTCAAATTTCGGTAGTTATTGATTAATTTGTGTTGCATAAACTAAATAAAATATAATCATAACAGAAAATAAAAAAAAAATGTTCATTTTTGCATCGGAAGACATTAATTCGTAACTGTCCGCTTGACATCTTGTGTATTTAGACGATTGGTTATTAGGACGACCTCGGTGACTGGTCACTGGTTACCGTTAATTTTATGAAGAAGTGGTGCCAGTTTTGTTTTCATATCGAAAGATAAAAGTACACACATAATTTTACATCGTTACATGGCTTCATTGTTGAGGTGGTCGGATAGTGCGAGACCTGGAAAGGCACCAAAAAGACTGTCTCGCACTTCCGACCAAGTTACAGAAGCAAAGAAAAAATACGAGGACAAGCGCGTCAGAGAGTTCAAAACCCATTGGATGGACGGTCGTCCCTGGCTCAAGTATGATAATGAGAATTCCGTTATGTATTGTACATACTGTAAGGAGCAGGGAAAGGGATGGAAATTCTTATCTGGGTGTACGAATTTTAGGATTGACACCATCCAAAATCATGAAGTCAGTTCCCCTCACATCAGTGCAACATCTGTTGCCGAGAGGCCACTTCCTCAGAATTCACTGGCTGCAAAGGCCATTAACTCTATAAAACAAACTGATGAAGACATAATCTTTCAATCAGTTTAATTGAGGTCTGGAGCTGGCATGTCAGTTAACTGCTAGTAGTCTGTTGTTATTTATGTATTATTGTCATTTTATTTATTTTCTTTTGTTACATCTTTTGACATCAGACTCGGACTTCTCTTGAACTGAATTTTAATGTGCGTATTGTTATTCTTTTACTTTTCTACATTGGCTAGAGGTATAGGGGGAGGGTTGAGATCTCATAAACATGTTTAACCCCGCCGCAATTTTGCGCCTGTCCCAAGTCAGGAGCCTCTGGCCTTTGTTAGTCTTGTATGATTTTAAATTTTAGTTTCTTGTGTATAATTCGGAGTTTAGTATGACGTCCATTATCACTGTACTATTATGCATATTTTAGGGGCCAGCTGAAGGACACCTACGGGTGCGGGAATTCTCGCTACATTGAAGACCCATTGGTTGCCTTCGGCTGTTGTTTGCTCTATGGTCGGGTGGTTGTCGCTTTGACATATTCACCATTTCCTTTCTCAATTTTATGAATATGACAGACTTAGCATTCTCTTTCGTAATGCCCATGCTGTTGCTAAACATCATCTTAGCTTTAAAACTTATAATGTTATATGTAAACTGGATCAAGCTAAAGGTCTTGATGTTGGCAATAGCTACCTGAATGACAAAAAGGCCTGTGAATTTGTCAAAAATATAGCCAGTGTTTCCAGAAATGAGACCAGAGACCTTTTGAAAAAAACACCATTTCTGAGCCTCACCTGTGATGGGTCATCTGACTTCATGGGGGATGAATATGAGTCATTGTGGGTAAGAAGTGCCCAAAATGGAAAGATAATTGAAAAGTTTTTAGATTTGGGTACTGCTGAATCTGCAGGATCTCAGGACATATTTAATTACATGAAAGCTGTTTGCTTTGAAAATGCAGAGGACAATACCAACCAACTGTGGAGTAAACTTATTGGCTTTTGCTCAGACGGTGCATCAAACATGCAAGGTAAATTTATTTTTTAATTTATTTATTATGTAATATACAATGTGGATGGGGTTGGAATGGGCTTTGCTCATTGTTGAAGGCTGTACGGTGTCCTATAGTTGTTAATGACTGTCAGTGTCATTTTGGTCTTTTGTAGATAGTTGTCCTATTGGCTATCATACCGCATGTTCTTTTTTATATTTACAGTAGAAAAAATGGTATCCATGTTGTAGACTGTACTATGACTTATAATGGTTTACTTTTACAATTTGTGACTTGGATTGAGAGTTGTCTCATTGACACTCTGACTCATGCCACATTTTCTTATCCATATAGATAAAATAATGAGGTGTAGATACAGTTATTTATTTTCACATGTGCTTGGTGCGTAGCAAATGTGTATATGTTCTCTGTAGCTATATGTGTGACAGTGTATGTACGTACTAGTTTATAAACATGAAATTCTTCATTCATCATGTTCATATAATATAAAGAATACAAAATAATGGGTATAAAGAAAAGACAAATGACCTAAAAAATTCAAAGAATATTATACTGAAACATGTGTAATGAAAGAACCTCAATCTAGACCTTCATATTGATTTAAAGTAAACATGGACCGTGGTAAACATATAGAATTTGAAAAAATTCTAAACATGATAAAGGAATTAAAACATTTTTACAGTATATGATTAAAATTAATTTAATGTACAGTGTCAATGTAATGTTACAAAAATAGTTTTAAAGACATATTTTTTTCAGGTATAAGAAATGGTGTGGCTGCTTTGATGAAAAGAGAAAACCCAGAAATAGTTGTTACTCATTGCTTGGCTCACAGAGTTGAGTTAAGCTTTAAGGATGCTATTAAGTCATCTAAATTGTATGATAAAACCATAACTCTTCTTCTTGGTAAGTTATTATGTTTGGCAATAAAACAATTAATAATTATCATGATTAAAAAGTCCTAGTTCATTCAATTCAAATGCATTTAGCTTATTATATTTTACATGTATGCATATGCAATGTATGTCATGCATTGATGTATAGCAATTTAATGTCAAAAATTTATACATATACACCATGGCATACATTGTACCCTTATTTATTAATCATGTAAATTTATTTACATAAAGTCTTACAGAAGATGTCTTAAGTCAAATTTTCAAATAACTATTTTACAGGTCTTTACTACTTGTACCGCAGAGGTCCCAAACAGAAGAAAGCCTTAAAACGAGCTTTCAGTGCACTTAACATGACGAAAATACTTCCAACCCGTGTAGGAGGAACTCGTTGGATGCCACACATGCTTAGAGCAATAAATGTTATTATCAAAGGTTACAGGGGATTTAAAGCTCACCTAGAAAGTGCTTCACATGAAAATCCAAAAGCTGAAGGACTTGCCAAAATTCGAACTGATGTAGCGGTTGTCACATTCATGTTAAATTTAAAGGTATACATGTAGAATACTAAATCATTATTAAAAACATACATTTAGAAGTCAAAATATTTTTAAGATTGCTTTATTGATTTTTGGTTTTCTTTATCTTGACATGTCTGTTTTGATTTTTGACAATTGTTACTACTCTTATATGTACAATGTAATTACTGCTTTACAAATAATGAATGTGAATATGAACTGCATATTTAAATTTCCATGTATATGACAAACTTATATATGTATTGAATTTTAATTAATTGCATTTCATTTAGGAAATCATATCACCTTTAAACAGACTATCCTTGATTCTGCAGAAACAGAACCTAACATTGTATAATGGACATGCACAGATCAAAGCAACTACAGAAGTTCTAAAAATATGCAAACCAAGTAAGTTATCTTGTAATTGCATATATGTCATAGCATAACTGTCTCTGATTGTACAGGTTATAATATTAAAGTAATTAAATAAATACCTGTAATCATCAATATCTCAGTCTATAAGCAAATTGTGTTTTATGGTGCAAGCAAAAATATGTTTCTCATTTTTTAACATGTTTAATGAATAAGTTTTTTTGTCATTTAAGAGTATGGGGACCATGAGATTCATCTTGTAAAGAAAAATCTCAAGTCCACCTTAATAAGGTCAGGCATGGATATAGAGGAAGTTAACACAGAGTGGGCCATTTTGAAATCTTTAATATATCAAAGGTAATTAATGTTTCTGCTCATTGTTTGGGTTGTTGTCTTTTTGTCACAATGTTTCCATTCTCTATTCTATAAAAACCTAATTTTAGCTTAATGTTACCTTTAGGGTAAACCAGTGTTTTCCATTCGCCATTTAAGCCGGGTGTGCCGACCATCTTCTTTTGAAAGCCGACCACCTTTCGATTTTAGGAGGTGGTCGGCTTTTTTTTTCAAAATCCGGATTTTTTTTCGGTTCCGTATCGTTAAAGTTTGAATACTAATCCCACCTTGTTTTCATTGACAAAGATGGCGTCCAATCGTCAAATTTCAATGTTTTCATTAATCAATCGGGGAAAAAGAAAGGTAGATGACGATGATGATAAAGAAAATACTAGACCAAATAAGTTAAATAAAATTGATAGTAATGTTGAAGTTATGGAAATTGAACAAAAATCAACCAAAAAACGGAAAAGACACGCAAGTGAAGACAAATATGAGCAAGACTTCAAATGACTTATAGTCACAGAGGAAGGATACTACTGCTCTGTGTGCCAAAAAACCGGCACAAAAGCAAGAAACAGGACAGAAACCTGGATCGAAAGGCCTTAAATCCATGCTGATGCATACAATTGTAAATGAAAGAAGAGATAAAAGGGATAAATTTTTGAAAAAATAAAATCAAAGAATATTTGACAATTAATATGACTACTTCTATTTATGTTTGTTCAACTCCATTAAATGTGAATATTATACTAATCTTTATTTTTGTGACCCCCACGTGCACCCACAGTAAATAAAAAAAAAAAAGTTGGACATTTAAAAAAACCACACCCGGTTGCAAGTTATTTTTTGAAAACACCCACCTTACCTAAGGGAAAAAAGGAAAACACTGGGTAAACAACTCCTAACTCTGTATTCATTTACTCCAATTTTTTGCCTTGAACATCTTAATATTTTTAAAAATAAAATATCCATATATGTCTGATATTGAATATTTACAATTTTGTGTATTAATTTTTTAGGTACAGTAACAGACTTATAGATGGTGCCTTGACATGGGGATCTGTGTTTGAAACATTCAGGGATGGCCTTGACAATATAAAGCTTGTTATAGATGCTCTGCTCAGTCTACCACCAACAAGTGTCAATAAAGAAACTACATTCAGCAGAATCAAACTCAGCAAAGGCAAGAGGCGGGGTCATTTGAAGACGGACACATTGAAGGACTTGATCCAAGTCGAAATTGAGACTGATAATGTTGAGCAGTTTGACCCAAAGCTGGATGGTAATTGTTCATTCAAAATTATTTTTTTGTCTGCATGACAGAAAAAATTGGATAATATTAGCTCAAAGTTGAATTTATTCCTGTTTACTTATTTTCAATACTTACTGTCCTCAGTTCACTGTATCATTGTATGCCTTTTAAAACACATACTTAATGTCTTATGTATTTTCTCCCATGCTGTTAAGCTCTTTCAAGACAAAGTTTTAATAAGTTTAAGCTCCACTTTGATTACATATTAGTCTGAATAATTGTAAACTTAATTAAAATTTCTGACAAACACTGTTTATTTTTTTTAAATAATTTGTACTGTTTCAGATTACCCCTTCAGACAGAAGAAGGAGAGTTGGCTATTCCAGACCATCACGATTAACCGAGACACTCCAAACAAACACAGTCGACAAAGAAACTGTTGTGGTTGGTCATGATGAGATTGATACACCAGCTGCTGGTCAAGACATCCAGGTATTTATTGTATTTAAAATACATCACATAGTTCATAAAAGCATTCAAATATTTGTAATTTAAAAAAAAAACATAAATACTTTTAAGAATGAGAACCAGCAAAGATATAAATTTCTGCAATATCTTAATTCTAATACACAACACAGCATAAATTATTTTTCTTTGTAGAGAACTAATTACTATATATCATGCAAATTATTATAGTCCAAAGTTGTTGTAATTATTATACTCCCGCTTTAAGTTATACCCCCGCTTTAAAAAAGGACCCCCGCTTTAAAAAAGGGGGGGGGGTATACTGTTTTACCGCTGTCTGTCCGTCCGTCAGTCCATCCATCAGTCCGTCCGTCCGTCCCACGAAACTTTCGTCACATTTTTCTCAGGAACTACAATACAAGGATTTCTGAAATTTGGTTTCAGGGTTTATCTAAGTCAGCTATACCGTGTGATGCATTTTCAGATTGATCACTTGACAACTTCCTGTTTACCGAACACTTGTATGATTTTACACATGATAGCCAAGTTGAAAATTTTCGTCACATTTTTCTCAGGAACTACAATACAAGGAATTCTGAAATTTGGCTTCAGGGTTTATCTAAGTCAGCTTTACCGTGTGATGCGTTTTCAGATTGATCACTTGACAACTTCCTGTTTACCAAACACTTGTATGATTTTACACATGATAGCCAAGTTGAAAATTTTCATCACATTTTTCTCAGGAACTACAATACAAGGATTTCTGTAATTTGGCTTCAGGGTTTATCTAAGTCAGCTATACTGTGTGATGCGTTTTCAGCTTGATCACTTGACAACTTCCTGTTTACCGAACACTTGTTATACCCCCGCTTTAAAAAAGGGGGGGTATACTGTTTTACCTCTGTCTGTCAGTCCGTCCGTCCGTCCATCAGTCCGTCCGTCAGTCAGTCAGTCCGTCCCATGAAACTTTCGTCACATTTTTCTCAGGAACTACACATCCACCCTTTCTGTAATTTGGTATCAACATTTAAATATGTCAGCCATACCGTGTGATGCGTTTTCAGATTCATCACTTGACAACTTCCTGTTTACCGAACACTTGTCTAATTTTACACATGATAGCCAAGTTGAAAATTTTCGTCACATTTTTCTCAGGAACTACAATACAAGGATTTCTGAAATTTGGTTTCAGGATTTATATAAGTCAGCTATACCGTGTCATGTGTTTTCAGATTCATCACTCGACAACTTCCTGTTTACCGAACACTTGTATGATTTTACACATAATAACCAAGTTAAAAATTTTCGTCACATTTTTCTCAGGAACTACAATACAAGGATTTCTGAAATTTGCTTTCAGGATTTTTATAAGTCAGCTATACCGTGTGATGCGTTTTCAGATTCATCACTCGACAACTTCCTGTTTACCGAACACTTGCATATTTTTACACTATTAATATTATCCACTTGCGGCGGGGGTATCATCAGTGAGCAGTAGCTCGCAGTTTCACTTGTATGATTTTACACATGATAGCCAAGTTGAAAATTTTCGTCACATTTTTCTCAGGAACTACAATACAAAGATTTCTGTAATTTGGCTTCAGGGTTTATCTAAGTCAGCTATACTGTGTGATGCGTTTTCAGATTGATCACTTGACAACTTCCTGTTAACCGAACACTTGTACGATTTTACACATGATAGCCAAGTTGAAAATTTTCGTCACATTTTTCTCAGGAAACTCAATACAAGGATTTCTGAAATTTGGTTTCAGGATTAATATAAGTCAGCTATACCGTGTGATGCGTTTTCAGATTCATCACTCGACAACTTCCTGTTTACCGAACACTTGCATAATTTTACACTATTAATATTATCCACTTGCGGCGGGGTATCATCAGTGAGCAGTAGCTCGCAGTTTACTTGTATTCAACCATGATGTACATCCACATCAAATTGAAATGATTAATATTACAAGGTTTTAATATATATTTTTTTCTGATGATTGTTATCAACCAAGAAGAAGATTGCAGTACAGATGAGGATGAGGACAGTGGTGAAAAAAGTGAAGATGAAAATGAACTTGCTGAACAGGAGTTGTTCAGCAAATTGAAAAAAATCATGAAAAATTATGAAGAATAAATATATAATCAATTGATATAAGCTTTCTTCTATTTTTGGTCTGCATCAGAAAGGGTGATCTCTTTAACTTTCCAAAGTCAAATTTGAATAAACAATATGTGATGGCAAGGGGTTTATATCTACATGTATACATTTAATTTACATTTACATGTTTGTCTTCAATTCAAAGAATGGAGTCAGTTTTGTCAACAGTTTTGAGAAGGTTTTTATTGAAGGAAAGTAGAATTTTTCATATAATATGGAGAAAAAACTCTACATTTTTGACAAGATTTATACACAAAAATGTAACCTCAGAATGCAGGATTTTACATCTAATATTCCAAAATTTTCTTGGGGGGGGGGCATGCCCCCAAACCTCCCTAGCTGGTTCGGATCACTTCGTGATCCTCACCGGGGACACAGATTTTATCCGGTCCAGTACATATAAATTCAGGCTAGTATTTTTTTTTTTTACTACCCCATAGGGCTAGTTATTCAAATAGTTTTTGGCACAGACTGTAAACAAACAACAACCACTGTATGTCTGTACTCTAACTATTTATTCAGAAAAGAAGATGTGGTATGATTGCCAATGAGATAACTCGCCACAAGAGACCAAATTGACACAGAAATTAACAACTATAGTTAACTTTAGATTGCCTTAACCAAATGTTAGTAAACTGTTATACAATGCTTATTACCACTAAACAATCAAGTTTGAATATTTGGGGGCGTCACTTTAGTTGTTCTAAAGTTATGCCCCTTTACAAATGGTAAAATTGCTATTTTTTTAGTTTTCTTCCTATTTCTGTAGTTTGCCTTAATCTAATGTGATAAAACTTTTATACAATACTTTTTAGTTATTTTGTGTATATTTAAATTGCAGAGTAATGAATATCTTATATTTCATAGGGATCAATATACAGGGATATTGCTACTCTGAGGCCCATGCAGGAAAGTCATATTGTGATTCAAAGATGGCAAATAAGCGCAAAAAGATAAAAAGTTGGGTTGCAAGTTGAAAAAAAAACATTGTAACAGCAGCTGATATGAAAACTGTCCTTGACTCTAGAACAGGTAAATTAACAAAATGTACATTGTTCAATCAGAAAACATAATTACAACACAAACTCACCGTGATCTAAATGTGACCTGTTAAAATAAGCAAATCTGGTTCTATACACAATTTCAGAGACAGTCTGATTCTCTTTAGTAAATTTCATTTCACAAATAAATCTGACATGATAATGACAAAATGTTAGACGAGTCACAGACTCAGGCTCACATACACATCAGGGGCGGATCCAGCCATTTTAAAAAGGGGGGTTTCAACTATAT
Source organism: Mytilus edulis (assembly GCF_963676685.1). Taxonomy (NCBI): domain Eukaryota; kingdom Metazoa; phylum Mollusca; class Bivalvia; order Mytilida; family Mytilidae; genus Mytilus; species Mytilus edulis. Next base: position 26,811,367 of record NC_092357.1, on the reverse strand, counting down.
GTCCCCATTAAAATGCATTGATCGGCCAAAAAAAAAAGGGGGGGTTGCAACCCCAAGACCCCCCCCCCCCTGGATCCGCCAATGCACATGTTACATAACCCATATTTAACAGAAAAAATTAAAGCATTGGATAAAATGATCCATGACATGTTGTTTGAAGCCCCATGTGTGATATTATATTAAGATAATTTTTCTGGTCTGTGTATCCATCTGCTTGACTGTTTGTCTGTCTGTTCCTTATTATACCTACCCCCACAACAGAATTTTATGATACTTGGTAGATAATAAGGACAAACTATGTAGATGTGCATATCAACAGGAAATTACGATTCAATTTTTTTCTAGGAGTTACTCCCCTTTGAACTTATTTGCTTTAACCCTTTCATGCCGAATGTATCCTTTTGGCACACCGGTGTAGATGCCGAATGTATCCTTTTGGCACACCGGTGTAGATGCCGAATATTTCTATTTTTAGACGGTCCCAGTGCAAACAGTAAAAATAATGTTTAAACATGTTTCTTGGCCCCGTTGCTTCATGGATGTTATGATAAACATCAAATGCATTCGATATTTTAGTATCGGGCGTAAAAACACTGTTGAAATATGTTTTTTTAAAGATTGTTGAGGGAAAAAAAAACTCGTGAAAAACAAAATGGCGGAATCATGGTCAAGAGTTTCATTTCGAGTTGAAACATTTAGAAAACTTGACCTGCGGTCATGAAAGTGGCTTAACTTGAACAAAAGTAGTTATTGTACGTATATTTTGGAGTTGTGAGAAGGATATTTGTAAAACAATCTGAAATCGAGACTTTGATTGTCGCCATCAGGTGCACGACTGTTAATTATTATTTCTCGTTGCCGTTTGACAGTCAACCTTTCATTACCGATTGAGTCAGAGTCATGAGTCTGTAGTGCTACGGGTTTTCTTTTTTTTTATTGAAAGGCTGTACTGCAGTATGTACTACGGTCGACAAAACGAAAGTCCAATTTCATTTAAAATAGAACCGGATATTGACAAAATTGACAGCTGAGTCTATAAATAGTGTGGTTCATAAAACACGTGTTGTTACATCTCAAAGCTTTATTATTTTACATAAAAGTGGTTTCGAAAGATGAGACAATATTCTGCAATCTTATTCGTATTTTAATCGAATGTAAATTTATTTTCCATGATGTATCTCGTCTTGTGACAGGTTTTTAAAAGTCTTGTTCAGCATACAAAAATTTTAGATTTTGTTTTGTTTTGAAAAACAAATTATGTTGACCAGAGACATGTATACTATATATGTCTCTTTGTTGACAGAGAAAAAAAATACTGAAAAATGCCAAGATGATTATTTTATTTTAACAAATCGTTTTCTTTCTCATTTAAAAAAATATTGTAAAAGAAGGGAAGTGGAAATAGAAAAATTGTTTTGGAAGGGAAGGGAAAATTATTTTTTTAGAATTGGGAAGGGGGAAAAAAAATTTGCTGAAGGGTAGTGATTTTTCCCCAAAGTGAAATAACATAATGTGTTGTCTGCTGCTTCTGATTAATCTTGAGATTGCATCATTTATTATTGTAAAATAATACTGTTCCTGTATGTTTCTGAAAACAATAGGGGTTCAATTTTTTGTTCTGGAAATTATGAGGAAGAACTCCCCCCTCATGTTGCACACACAAAAGATGAATGACCAGTGTAGCAGTGCCTAAAGTTTATTACAATTTGTAATGCCAATATAAGCAACCATTTTTAACACTAGGAAACATCTTTTTCGTGTTCAAAAAGTTACTTTAAATGGTATATAAATTGCTTCTTCTCTCAGATGCCAAGTCATATACATGTAGTAGTAAAAAGTAAGAGAAAAAAAAGTAATCAAATTTGAAATGGGATAATGTACCACATCAGGGTCTTGTAGCTGTCACCTTGTAAGTCAGCTTCTTTAAAAATTTACACTGTTAATGGGACTAGCACACATGATAAGCAGGGTATCTTCATACCACATTAATATATAGGCTTATATTGTAAGTAACACTTGCTGCTGGATGCAATAGATTAATTAATAGACTGGTTTAATACAATGGTTATATTCTAATAACAACCTCACTCAAGTAATTTTTATTCACTTTTTGACAAATCATTCCATTAAATAACCCAACAATATTAACAGAAATAAAAAAAAAAAACAGTTTCCATTGTCCTCACTCAATTTCAAAATCAAAATTTATGATATGAATCCTCCTTTTCAATGAGTACACAGCAATATAAACTAAAACAAATTTCATAGCTTCCAAATGTAATTACAAACTATATCCGCTCCCTGATGTAGCTTTCCATCAATGAATTTTAAAACTGAATTTTGCAGTAAAACATGTACATGATTTATTAATTTAATCTCTTTTGGCAATTGTTTTCAACGACTTGCATCTGTGTGTACATACCATGAGTTTAAATAAAACAGTACCCAGTAGTTGTCTGCATATTTTCTATCCTTTTCCTCTACTGCATGTGATTAATAAATTTAACTATGATGAAAATAAATTTATAAAATATTAGTTATCAGCTTTTGGTATTTATTTGTGCTGCTTTAACAAACATCAGTTGATGTATTTGTCAATTTCATGTTATCTTATACATCCTTAATTTTGACTACTTAGTTTCAACAATTTTCAAAAAAATAAATAATTCAGTAGGCTCTTTATCTTGAGATCTATACAGCTGAATATTTGCTTATTTCTTGTACATTTATTTATGCTTAAATATTTTTTATATATTATAAAACCACCATGACCCAAATCAATTTTTTTGGAAATTTCATGGATTTAGAACTTTGAAAAAAATCACTTAATGGGTTTATTTACTAAATTTTATTTATTGGAAAGCTTTATCTCATTCACATGTGGAAGAATTAAGGCATTACTGGGATTAAGTCATAAAGTAAAGAAGTCCCATCGATTATTATTGCAGTTAAACAATATTTTTAACTAGTTCAGTAATCGCACATCAACGCTGGGGGTATTATACAACTCGTCTGGAAGAGTTATTGTCCGTTATCGAACCCGAGTTATCTTTCTTCTTTCGAAACCGTAAACAAATGGCGGCCAAAAATCTACGTGAACGACAGTCTCGATTTACAAGTATTTTTGCCAAGAAAACGAAAATGGAAACAGGTTTTGAAAGAAAATAATTCAGTAGCTCATAGAATCACACGTGTGCTTAAGAAATGTTGCCGAATGGAAGTGAAAGTGATATACGGTCATGACGGTAGGCAATGACAAAAATTATCTTCCGACTCAATCAATCTACGTTTTCAACACACGTTTTTAAGGTAAACTAATTTTCACTCTATGAAAAGGTTACGGACGATCAACCTATGATATTTATCTACATTTTATCAAAATTTGACCGCATAACTCGCTACGGTTGCCGAGTTTTCAATGACCCAAACTACCAGATCGTTTTTGCTGAAGCACATGTCAAATTAATCCCGGTCAGGCAAATGGCTCGTGCAAATATATTTCGGCCAGGAAATCCCGCGAAAAAAATAAATTCAGTAGCGAAAGTGTTAATGTACTTCTGCAAAAGTGTCATTGCAACTCCTCTGTTACTACACAACAGAACTTCATGAAACTTTGTAGATAATAAGGACATACTATGCAGATGTGCATATCAACAGGAAATTATGATTCAATATTTTTTCTTGCACAATTTTTTTTTACTTACACTTACTATATTTCTTTAATGATAATTTGGGGATGTGGGGTATGTCCAGGATTTTGGCCAACCAACCAAGATGGCCGCCATGGCTAAAAATAGATGATAGGGGTAAAATGCAGTTTTTGGCTTGTAACTCAAAAACCAAAGCATTTAGAGCAAATCTGACATGGGGGTAAAATTGTTTATTAGGTCATGATTTATCTGCCCTGAAATTTTCAGATGAATCAGACAACCTGTTTTGAATTGGTAATTTTAAGGAAATTTTGCTGTTTTTTGGTTATTATCTTGAATATTATTATAGATAGAGATATTAATAACTGTAAACAGCAATCATGTTCGGCAAAGTAAGATTTACAAATAAGTCAACATGACTGTAATGGTCAATTGACCCCCTAAGGAGTTATTGTCCTTTATAGTCAATTTTTAACAATTTTCATAAAATTTGTAAATTTTTACTAACATTTTCCACTGAAACTACTGGTACAAGTTCATTATAGATAGAGATAATTGTAAGCAGCAAGAATTTTTGGTAAAGTTAGATGTACAAACACATCACCATCACCAAAACACAATTTTGTCATGAAACCATCTGCTTCCTTCACATAGACCAAGGTGAGCGACACTGGCTTTTTAGAGCCTCTAGTTTGAATAATGTTATAGATAGAGATAAACTGTAAACAGCAATAACGTTCAGCAAAGTGAGTTCTACAAATCAGTGAACAGGATCAAAATTGACAATTGACTTCATAAGGAGTTATTGCACTTTAAAGTCAAATTTTACAATTTTTCGTAAATTTTTGCAATCTTTTTCAAAAATCTTTCCTGAAACAACTGAGACAAATTTAAATGTACTTGGACCCAAATAAACATTATGGTATTTTTTTTTTTTTTTAAATGTAAAATGTGTCCAGTGACCCTGTCTGCCTAAAACATGGCAGACATGGCTAAAAATAGAACATAGGTAAAAAATGCAGTTTTTGACTTTTCCATACATGTATCTCTGAAACTAGAGCAAAAGTATAAAGGTTGCATTATTCCATGCATCAATTGTAAATAAAAATATCATGTGAGCAACACAGGCTCCTTGGAGCCTCTAGTTTAAAATGTTTTTCTTTTCTTCAAAATATCATGTTGATCTATGCTGTAATGTACACACATTTTGTTGAAGTTGAAAACATGACCTTTGAAACGGTTTATAATTCCCCTCATTATTATTTCTGTTTACAGGTGTTGCTGGATGTCAAGTCTCTAAATGTGCTAACAACACCTCATAACACAAACTGATTACACACAAGTTAGAAGGAATAAATGATTTTAATGAGTTGTGAGTTGAAAAAGATGGTATACTACTGAGGAAAGCCTACAACATCGGCAAGGTAAAATTTATTCCTAATAAATCCATAGACCAAATGGATTTTGGTAAACGACAGGAAAATAAAACAGAATAATGTGTGATAATATCAGGATTTGATTTACCTGTTAATGTAACTGGAAAAATCAAAATGCCTAAAACAGTTGGTGCAGTTAATCTCCATGAAGGACCAGAAATAAAAAACAGAAAATGGTGAAGACTCATCCAGTTAACCTCTCGTCACTCAGAAAGTTCTGATTATATGCTGTTCTTTTGCTCAAAAGTTGGCTGTGTCATTAGATTTGCTACCTTAAATTGACTTGAAAACCATCTATTGAGGCCTAAATTAAAATATTGTTTGTTTGCCCTTTTCCGACCCTAAGTTTTGAAACAGGGTAGGTAGGTAGGTAAAATATTTTAATAACCACTTGTTTGTATTTTACCAATAACCATGATAACCATGAGAAATTGTTCAGCATTTATTACTGTTTATGTCTGATCAGTCCATAGGTGGATTTTTGAAAGGTCAAATTTCTGATCATATGGGCTATCCAATTTACCAGCCAGTGATCATGGTGATAGTCCAAATTTCCTCCTCATCAAGTCCTAATACAGGACCTACCTGTTGTCTATTTATTTGTTCTTGTCTTGAAAGTGCATGAATTAGTTGCCACTGAACATTAAACAACCAACAATCAATTAAACTTAAGGTTAACAGGGGTAATGCCATCTGTGGTGTTAAAATACATGTAACTACGCTAAAGTCTATTTTTCTTTGCAATATAATGTTTTTTCAAATGCTAAAATTTTATCTTTGTATACATGTTTGCTAAAATTTTATCAATTTTCTGCAAAGCTAAAATTTTATCTAAGTTGTGGATGCTAAAATTTTAGCTTTTGGTCTGAAAAAGAACCAGCTAAAATTTTAGCTCTCCTTTACATTACTTACTGATTTAAGCTAAAATTTTATTTTTTGCTTCAGGACTGATGAAGATTGCACAGCAGAATAAAAATGATTGCTCATTTGGGATTATCTCTTGTCCTTGATATATAGTTAAACAAGTGCAGAGATATTTTTGCCTGAGCTTTTGTTCTTTTTCATCAATGTTCAGAAAGAAGAAATATAGAAGAATAAAGAAAAAATTGGTAAGTTTTTGAATATTGATAAAGTTATAAAATTTTGAGGTAAAATTTTAGTTTTTTGCAATTTTCTTTAAAAAATCTACTCTTGAGAAAATGAGACAGTCTCAAAATATAAAATCCTCCCTTAACAGCCGTTTGTACCACTACAGCCAATTCTACAACCACAACTCATTTAAACTTCAAACTTCCTCAGCAGCCCGCTGAACAACAAATTCCTGATCAGGGATGTGTACACCCAGGGCAGCCCACAGCTCGTAATTCTGTACAAAACGGTGATATTTTAGTTATACCTACTAGTAATGATGTTGATGTGTTTGTACCACAAAAAATTATAAACCAAATATACATTACAAAAAAAATGTTGTTTCAAATATTGATCAACTGAAAAAAGTGCTCGGTTTTGATGAAGATGGAGACATTTTAATTGACAGAAACAAATATTCAAAAGTAAATCATTATCTAAAGTAGGTGAGTGGACTGAAGGCTTTTTAAATTATATGAAAATTTTATTGCAAAGATTCCCGGAATTGGCAAATGAATTGATTAGCTACATGACGATTATAAGGGGTGTACCTTTTGAGAACGTTTATAAATTTGACATGCAATTTCGACTTAGAAAAGCTCGTGATCATATGCGTGCATGGGACGTCATTAATGGGCAGTTGGCTTCAGTTTATTGCAGTAGGCATAAATCATGTTCCACAGACATCTTCTTATACTTTTCACACAGTTATTAGTCCTTGCTACGATTATAATTTTAAGGCCGTTTGTACTCGTATGAATTGTGTATACAGCCATGAATTCGTGTATAAGATGTAGCCAGTTCCATCCTTCGATGTACTGTACAAATTATTCATATAACAAGAATAATCCTCGAAGTTCTGTAACTTCGGACTATTCTGCTCCTAGGTATCAAAACTACCCTAGGGTACCTGATGCAAACAATTTTGCACCAAGGTATCAGTCCAGTGCTAGAGCTATCAAACAGGTTTTTGAATACACATGGACATTTTAACCTAAATACTCGTTTTTCGATAAATAATTAAAGATTTCCCTGTCAGCAGGCAAATGTTCCACGGATGCAATCTAATCATTTCAAATTTTATCATTTTGTTTATAGCTTGCAATCATCGTATGATATTTGGTATTTTTGGTTGTTCCCCTATTAATACTACGGTTTAAGGGAATATGTTGACTGACTACCCCGTTAAAATATTGGCAAATTTATTATATAATGGTTTTAAATATGGTTTTCGAGCACATCATACAAGCAAAACATGAAAGTCTGTTTTACAAGATCCAAATTTAGCTTGGAAAAATCATGAGTGAATTAAAAAATGGTAGAATTGCGGGGCCTTTTTATTATCGACCTATTTCTAATCTACGTGTTTGGAAAATAATTTTAGAAATTATAATGGCATTTCTTATATTTTGGGTGACTAGTGGTTGTCGAGTTCTGTTTTAAATCTCTTTATCGGTATTGTAAGAGTTATTCAAATACTTGGCTTACGTATCAAATGGACTAATTTAATTTCAAAACTTTAAACATAAACTAAACCTGTATGACGTATGGCCATGCCCCGTTTCACATTTAGTTAATAGTAGCTGACATGTTTAAGGATGAATATTCTTATTCCACTGGGAATGCGTACCTTTCAGGCATTAGGTTTAATCATAAGATCAATGGTTTATTGGACAACACTCATTCTTTTATTGTTCAAAAGATGCTCAGTGACATAAGCGACACGTCTGTCGTAAGCCTATAACTATTGGTATATTAACTAGACTTTTAGATGCGCTTAATTTAGTTTGTTATTCAGTATAGGAAACATGTTTATTCAAAGCTTCATTTTCAGCTAGAATTTTTGGTTTCTTAGTTTTGGAGAAATTGCAAATTCAAGTGTTAATGAAAATCTTATTGTGAAACGATCCAAGATATAATTTGATGCTTATTCAGGGTCACTTATAATAAAAGTTCCTTCTTAGAAAACAGATCAGCTGGGTAATTCGGTAACGACAATTCTGGAAAAGAATAAACTACTTCAATGTGTCCTGTCCGGTTGATGTCGGACTACATTGCTGAGACACAAAGACGATGGACATTTTCATACACTTTAAAAAGGTTATGTAAGAACAAACCTTGTATAGTTGAAACACTTAATTTCAGGGTACCTGAAAGATATTTGGGTAATTGGCTCTTTTATTGTCACAGGAGCTGTCATATTAAGCTTATAGGTGCATCGTTCGGATTAGAGATAGTTGGGTGTATTCCTAAATCAGATTCAAGGAGCTCTGAAAATGTTATGTATATATTTTCTTTAAATTTCCTCATTGTTTGGTTTTCCCTTACAATGAATAACATAGCTTAGATGTTGACAGTATTGCATTTTAGCTGGAGTTTATGTTGATGTTGCCACATGAATATCAATTTATTGAAGTTCAAAGTATTGAATTTAAGTTGATGTTGAAGTTTTTGATGTTTGTGTTGAAGTTGATAGTAATGTTGAAGTTGATAATAATGTTGAAGTTGATAATAATGTTGTAGTTGATAATAATGTTGTAGTTGATAATATTGAAGTTAATAATAATATTGAAGTTGATAATATTGAAGTTGATAATATTGAAGTTGATAATATTGAAAATGATAATAATGTTGAAGTTGGTAATATTTAGGTTGATAATAATGTTGAAGTTGATAATGATGTTGAGTTGATAATGATGTTGTTAATATTGTTGATGTTGAAATTGATTATGATGTTGAAGTTGATAATGACATCGAAGTTGATAATGATGTTGAAGTTTATTGATGTTGATTCTTGCTGTTAAATTTGTCATTCGGTAAATTTTATGGCGGATTACAAGTTGTGCAACTAGTTACTCAACTTGTAATTTTGGCGGAATTTACTTTAAGCTGCTATGGACTACCCAGTGGCTCCTGGTGTAACTTTGTTACTGCTGGATCGCCCTTTAGTAATTCAATCGTTTTGATTGACAAGTTGATTGTGTTTATTTCTTGCAATAAATGCCATGACAAATTTACAGCCAAATAAACATAATTTCTTTAGTGATTTTGATTTATAGTTTATTCGTTGGATTCATTAATTACATCATGAGGTCAAACAATGAGAATACAGATTTAAACACTACAAGTACACTTACATTTTATCTAGGCCCCCCTTTCAATCTATGTATATATATATATATATATACAACTCGTCTAAACATCAACCCAACAATGTGAGATCTGTAAATTTGCTTTCGCAAATTTTTGGTTCTTCCCTCGCCGGGATTCGAACCCATGCTACTGTGATATCGTGACACCAAATCGCCTGCACTGAGCTGTCCCGCTAGACCACACGACCACCTGGGCTCTCAAAAAAAGAGCTTTCGGTGGCCATATGTTACCTTTCCACGTCAGTTTTAATCTAGCGGCGTACTACAGTACATGATATATAAGGCATGAAGATGTTATTGTTACAGATCAGCTAAATTATCTATAGTAAAGGATCCTACAAATTAATGTAAGATACAGTCACAGAAAATAATTATATTCATAAGTACGTCTGAGTCAGTGACAACCCTACAACAGATGTATCCATCGGATCGCCATCAATGATGGTGATACATGGCTGTGTACATAATGTATATACAACTCGTCTAAACATCAACCCAACAATGTTAGATCTGTAAATTTGCTTTCGCAAATTTTTGGTTCTTCCCTCGCCGGGATTCGAACCCATGCTACTGTGATATCGTGACACCAAATCGCCTGCACTGCAGCCGTCCCGCTAGACCACACGACCACCTGGGTTCTCAATAAAAGAGCTTTAGGGGGCCATATGTTACCTTTCCACGCCAGTTTTAATCTAGCGGCGTACTACAGTACATGATATATAAGGCATGAAGATGTTATTGTTACAGATCAGCTAAATTATCTATAGTAAAGGATCCTACAAATTAATGTAAGATACAGTCACAGAAAATAATTATATTCATAAGTACGTCTGAGTCAGTGACAACCCTACAACAGATGTATCCATCGGATCGCCATCAATGATGGTGATACATGGCTGTGTACATAATGTATATACAACTCGTCTAAACATCAACCCAACAATGTTAGATCTGTAAATTTGCTTTCGCAAATTTTTGGTTCTTCCCTCGTCGGGATTCGAACCCATGCTACTGTGATATTGTGACACCAAATCGCCTGCACTGCAGCCGTCCCGCTAGACCACACGACCACCTGGGCTCTCAAAAAAAGAGCTTTCGGTGGCCATATGTTACCTTTCCACGTCAGTTTTAATCTAGCGGCGTACTACAGTACATGATATATAAGGCATGAAGATGTTATTGTTACAGATCAGCTAAATTATCTATAGTAAAGGATCCTACAAATTAATGTAAGATACAGTCACAGAAAATAATTATATTCATAAGTACGTCTGAGTCAGTGACAACCCTACAACAGATGTATCCATCGGATCGCCATCAATGATGGTGATACATGGCTGTGTACATAATGTAGACAACATTATTTGAACCAATAATTTACAATAATAGAATTTATTTCAATAATAATTAAATTCAGTTATTGTAATTTTATAACTTGGTATGCCTATTATTGATTTAAATTGGCGGTGTGTTCGATTCATTTTATACTGGTCACTTTAATATGCTAGTTATTTTAGCCCGCGAAATGTTAGTCCGTGCAATTTACCTCGTGTGGTTTGGTCATTTGAATTCAAACCTTACACGGTGCTTGACAAAAGCTATAGAATTTACCCGCCCTCCCTTTTCCCCATTATGAATATTTTCTGCTGCTTTTCATTTATCGTTTCAGTTTTGGAAGAATGATTATAGAACCAGCGTCATGGCATATATAACAGACTGAGTTTGGAGCTTTTTTGTATTGTGAATGGACAGGCGGAATTTACTTTAAGCTCCTATGGACTACCCAGTGGCTCCTGATATAACTTTGTTACTGCTGGATCGCCCTTCAGTAATTCAATCGTCATCAAGTTTTGATTGACAAGTTGATTGTGTTTCTTTCTTGCAATAAATGCCATGACAAATTTACAGCCAAATAAAACATAATTTCTTTAGTGATTTTGATTTATAGTTTATTCGTTGGATTCATTAATTACATCATGAGGTCAAACAATGAGAATACAGATTTAAACAATACCAGTACACTTGCATTTTATCTAGGCCCCCCTTTCAATCTATGTGTGTATATGTATATATATATATATACAATAAAATTCTGGTATTTCATATCGGTTAATGATTAGATTAATGTTTTGATGCGTATGGTTTAGATATGTTATATCAAAACATGTATTGAATATTCCATTGTTATGCAATCGTGGACAAGCATGAAATCTTTCGATCTGCATAAAGCTATGTTTGTATTTTTACTACATAGAATTTTTCTGATCGTCACTGCTGTCCATTAATGTTTTTAATTTTCTGACTTTAAATTCTAAAGCAGCATGAAGTTAAAACGACTATGAGTCCCCTGTACTAAATTCTAAAGACTGTTTTATAAATGATTCAATAATATATAATTTAACACTGGGATGTTGTTGTAGAAAGTTTATATACCGAACAGAAAATTTGTATACGATTTAGTAATTTAATGGGAATATATGTTATTGTCCTTCATTAAATCACAGATATAAAGTAGAGGTAGTGATTTTATTAAAATTAAGAACACCTTTTTCATATTCAAATTTTCTTTAAAAAATCTGGACCATTTGTCTAAACACAAGGCCAATATTAAACACTGATTTTTTAGGGTTCAATACAACGAAAATTTGCCTCTTTATTTTGATTAAACATGCAATATATTCATACTTAGATGGTAAGTTATTTGAACAATTCACACGTTCCTATAGTTAGCTCAAACAGGAAAATAATCAAATCTAGTAAAATTATGATAAAATAAAACCACAGTCTATAAAACACAGAAACTCTACAGAAAGAAAACAGCCAGACAAACCGGTAACTTCTTAACGAAATTACCTCTTATTAGTTCATCCTTAAAATATTGGTATAACAATTAGATCAACAGTACTGTATAGATTAAGAGTGCGATGTTCTTTATGCAGTCAGAGTTCTTCTTCGTCAAATTGATATCCCCATGACACCAACTAATCTTTATAATCGTAAACATTGAACCGTACAAGTTATGACGCGTTTGTAATTTACATGATTGAGCTCTAGTAAACCGATAAATTTATCCACATAGTACCGTTGCAATTAAATACCAGTTCTATTGTAAAAGACAAATGGTTATACTTGCTATTGACCTTTATCTAATGTACTTATATGCATTTCGTCAACTTAAAACTACTATCTGATCTGTTGATAGGAGCGATTTAATACCGTTTAAAATAATTAAAAACAAAATCTTATTTAATATTTTGTGGAAGAAAAGCAGACAACAAATTTTCAGATGTTGAAGATCAATAATTTCATTTTTTAATCAAAAGATAAACACAAGCTGTTTTTTGTTAAATTATTAGTAATTTGTGTTTTATATTAATATTGTATGTACTTTTTATTTTACAAATAATTGAAATACTTAAAATGTTCATGAATGTAGAAAAAAAACGTTATTTTTTGCTGTTAATCCAATTTAAGAAAATGCACTATTAACGTTTTCATGACAATTGGTACTAATAATCTTCTTATGTAATCAAACCAATTGTCATTTTAAAACTGAAATCGTTTCATTTCAAGTTAAATCGGTTTGAATAATAAAAACGGTCGAACACTGCATCTTTTACCGAAAAGTCACAGTCCGATCTCACGAAAATAACAATTTACGTTTGCAAATTCATTACCTTTCCTATAGCTGTATCGTATGCCCTTACGGGGACGGTTCGGCGCCTGCAAACATGTTTAAACCCGCCACATTCTGTATGTTTATGCTCCAAGTAAGGAGCCAATAATTCAGTGGTGTTTGTTGCTGTATATCATATTTGTCCTTCT